>NC_056734.1:455141170-455216170 GCF_019279795.1 Protopterus annectens
GGTACGCAGACTGTTCTGCCTGATATGTTATTAATATAATCCAGACATCATACAGCTGAGATGAATTACTGTTAACTTGTTGTGGCTATGTTGTGTAGGGTCCTAGATATGAGACTTCCAAGTGTTTGGTTAATATGTTACAAGGCAGATCTGTTCAGCTGTGCAGAACGGGATGATATCAATAATTACAAGTGGTACTTATTTTGGGCCCCTTCACCCCATTAACAGTGCCTTTGGTCATATATTTATTTGTTTTTTTTTTTTATATCTATATATCTGTCTATATATATATATATATATATATATATATATATATATATGTATATATATACACACACACACACACACACACACACACACACACACACACACACACACGGATATATATATATATATATATATATATATATTATAGATGTGTGTGTGTGTGTGTGTGTGTGTGTGTGTGTGTGTGTGTGTGTGTGTGTGTGTGTGTACACACACATATATATATATATATGTATATATATATATATATATATATATATATATATATATATATATATAAATATATATATATATATATATACATACATACATACATACATACATTTACATATATAAATACATTTCCCTTACTGTTGAATGACTGTGCTGGATGATATGTCTGAGAAAATGTGTTTACATGTGAAATGGCTTTGTGGTAAATCACTTTGACTATAGTGTGCAGGGTCCTGGGTTTGAGAATGGCAAGGGCTGATTATTTTGTTGTTGGGAAGAACAGGGGCCGTTGGAGACAAAGTGATTTAGGCACTTTAAAGCAGTTGTAAGTGGGTTTGCATGTGTTTGCTCAGAGCTAAGCAATGCTTACGTGAGCTCAGCTTTGCTTACGGCCAGTTAAACCCACACTGATTTCAAATAAAGAATAGAAAAAAAAGGAGATAGGAAAGTGGTGAAATTCAGGCAAGCAGGGGGACAAACAAGAGGAGCAACAAGTAGGGATGTGCAGGCTGGGCGTAGGAAAGGACTATAGCTCTGCATTTCTTTGGCAGCAACAGCTACTTTCAATGTGGGCAATTTAGAATTTGGAGCCTCACACCCTACAGGGAGGTGTGTGGGCATCATACAATATGGATGATTGGCAAGTTTAGATTGTGGGATGGGTACATATGGGATGTAATTTTTTTTGTGGGACAGATGTCCTTTTTTTAAGGTGAGAGTGAGATGTTAAAGAAGGATTATTGGTAAGTGTGGTGAGGGAGGTTTGGTAGGAGAGGTTGCATTGGCAGACAGACAAGACAGACAAGACAGCAGACAGGAGCAGTGTATGACACATGGGGGTAAACACCTTGAAGGGAAGGGTGGTTGGGAATCTGAGGCTCATGAGCTCCCAGATGGTAGTAGTAGTGGCACTGATGTCCCCACCTGATGGCAGTCACCACTACTCCTTTACAGCCCTGAAAGTGGCTGTGCTAGAGGCTGGGCTGGAGGGGCCATCTGCCCCTCTAGCTGCGACAGCCTGGCCCCCACCTTGTGCAGTAGTCATCCAGCTCCATCTAGAGGATAGTGCACACCATGCCACAGACCTCATCCCGGGTGACAACATCCTCACCATGCCCACTTGCGGGGGGGGGGGTGAGCCCCATTTTCTGCAGCAGTTCCACCCAAGGGTGGTGCAGGATCAGCAGATGAAGGAGGTCTGGGTTGGGTCCCAGACATGCTGGGACCCAGTGCCCTGGCCAGGTGGGGTGGGAGAGGCGGATCCACTGGAATCTGCCTTCACATATGTGCTATGGTGTGGAAATTAACAATGAATATTGGTTAATCATGCACAACACATTACAACATTAGTCAAAATAGCATGCATGGATATTCCCATTTACCCAAAGCAGTTCATTATAACAGTGCCATAGCAAACAGAACCCATGCATATATGGAATGGCATTCAGGGTTGCAACAGCATGCCAGTTAGTGGAATGTCAGGCAGGCAATAAAATGATTATTCAACAGGGATTATTAGTATGCACATAGCTTAAACAATGATAACCAAATGGAACAATGGTCCCAACAGTAGAGGTTTGTTTAGGAACATACCCATGTTGGTTTCTATATGAAGGTTGGATCAGTTGAGTGGTGGGGGAAGGGAACAGATTCAATTGACAACTGCTATCAAGTATATTTTTCAGTACACTACTATTCACTACTCTACATTCTGACCACACTTACACTCTACCTGGGCCATAGGGCTGCTATCGCACACCAACAGCTCTAGATATCAACAGAACAATTGTAGCCTTATTTTAGTTATACACATACCTGTTTCTATACCAATTTCTTTACCTGTGGGCCTGTGCAGATGAACTGTGTGCACATTACATTGCTATTTCTACACATATTTTAGATTCATATATTAGTTGCAGGCCGAAGGAGGAGAAGAGGTGGAAGGCATGGCTGAAGGCAGGAAGAGAGGAGAAAGGCTAGGACTGTGGTAGTGAGGGTCGGAACTTTGAATGTTGACAGTATGATTGGTATAGGGAGAGAGCTAGCTTATATGATGGACAGAAGGAAGGTTGGTATATTGTGTGTGCAAGAGACCAGATGGAAGGGGAGTAAGGCTAGGTGTATCGGATGTGGGTTCAAATTGTTTTATCATGGTGTGGATGGAAGGAGAAATGGCATAGGAGTTATTCTGAAGGAACAGTATGCAAAGAGTGTTTTGGAGGTGAAAAGGGTATTGGATAGAGTGATGTTTATGAAGCTGGAAATTGATGGTGTAATGATTAATGTTGTTAGTGCATATACTCCACAAGTTGGGTGTGCAATGGATGAGAAAGAAAGATTTTGGAGTGAATTGGATGAAGTGGTGATGGCTGTACCCAAGGGTGAGAGAGTGGTGATTGGAGCAGATTTAAATGGGCATGTTGGTGAAGGGAACAGTGGGGATGAGGAAATGATGGGTAGGTATGGTGTTAAACAAAGGAATGCAGAAGGTCAGATGGTAGCGGATTTTGCGAAAAGGATGGATATGGCTGTGGTGAATACGTATTTTAACAAGAGGGAGGAGCATAGGGTGACATACAACAGTGGAGGAAGATGCACATCGGTGGATTATATCTTATGCAGGAGGGCTAGTTTGAAGGAGATTGGAGACTGTAAAGTGGTGGCCAGAGAAAGTGTAGTTAGGTAGCATAAGATGGTGGTTTGTAGGATGACATTGGTGATCAAGTAGAGGAGGAGTGTGAGGGCAGCAGCAAGGATCAAATGGTGGAAATTGAAAAAGGGTAATTGTGAGGTGGAGTTCAGAGATGAGTTAAGACAGGCACTGGGTGGCAGTGAAGAGTTACCAAATAGCTGGGTAACTACAGCAGAGCTAGTAAGGGAGACGGCTAGAAAGGTGCTTAGTATCACTTCGGGACAGAGGAAGGATGACAAGGAGACATGGTGGTGGAATGAGGAAGTACAGAAGAGTATACAGGCAAAGAAGTTGGCAAAGAAGAAGTGGAATTGTCAGAGAGATGTAGAAAGTAGACAGGAGTATAAGGAGATGAGGTGCATGGCAAAGAGAGAGGTGGCGAAGGCTAAGGATAAGACATATGAAGAGTTGTATGAAAGGTTGGACACTAAGGAGGGAGAAAAGGACCTGTACCAATTGGCTAGACAGATGGACCGAGCTAGGAAAGATGTGCAGCAGGTAAAGATGATAAAGGATAATGAGGGAAACATACTCACAAGCGAGGAGAGTGTGTTGAGGAGATGGAAAGAGTACTTTGAGGGGTTGATGAATGAAGAGAATGAGAGGGAGAGAAGGTTGGATGATGTAGGGATAGTGAATCATGAAGTACAATGCATTAGCGAGGAGGAAGTAAGGATAGCTATGAAGAGACTGAAGAATGGAAAGGCTGTTGGCCCAGATGACATACCTGTGGAAGCATGGAGGTGTTTAGGTGAAATGGCAGTGGAGTCTTTAACCAGATTGTTTAATGAAATCTTGGAAAGTGAGAGGATGCCTGAGGAATGGAGAAAAAGTGTTTTGGTACCGATTTTTAAGAATAAGGGTGATGTGCAGAGCTGTAGTAACTACAGAGGGATTAAATTGATCAGTCACAGCATGAAGTTATGGGAAAGAGTAGTGGAAGCTAGGTTAAGAAGGGATATGATGATTAGTAAACAGCAGTATGGTTTCATGCCGGGAAAGAGCACTACAGATGCGATGTTTGCTCTGAGAGTGTTGATGGAGAAGTACAGAGAATGTCAGAAGGAGTTGCATTGTGTTTTTGTAGACTTGGAGAAAGCATATGTCAGGGTGCCTAGAGAGGAGTTGGGGTATTGTATGAGGAAGTCAGGAGTGTCAGAGAAGTATGTAAGAGTGGTACAGGATATGTACGAGGGTAGTGTGACAGCGGTGAGGTCTGCAGTGGGAGTGATGGATGCATTTAAGGTGGAGGTGGGGTTACATCAAGGATCAGCTCTGAGCCCTTTCTTATTTGCAATGGTGATGGACAGGTTGACAGACGAGATCAGACAGGAGTCCCCGTGGACTATGATGTTTGCAGATGACATTGTGATCGGTAGTGAGAGTAGGGAACAGGTGGAGGAGACTCTGGAGAGATGGAGGTATGCTCTAGAGAGAAGAGGAATGAAGGTCAGCAAGACTAAGACAGAATATATGTGTGTGAATGAGAGGGAGGATAGAGGAATGGTGAGGATGCAAGGAGTAGAGGTGGCGAAGGTGGATGAGTTTAAATACTTGGGGTTAATAGTTCAGAGTAACGGTGAGTGTGGAGGAGAAGGGAAGAAGAGAGTACAGGCAGGATGGAGTGGGTGGAGAAGAGTGTCAGGAGTAATTTGTGACAGACGAGTACCTGTAAGAGTGAAAGGGAAGGTCTACAAGAGGGTAGTGAGACCAGCTACGTTATATGGGTTGGAGACAGTGGCATTGACAAAAAGGCAGGAGTTTGAGCTGGATGTGGCAGAGTTAAAGATGTTAAAATTTGCACTGGGTGTGATGAGGGTGGACAGGATTAGGAATAAGTATATTAAAGGGTCAGCCCAGGTTGGAAGGTTTGGAGACAAAGCCAGAGAGGCAAGATTACGTTGGTTTGGACATGTGCTGAGAAGGGATGCGGAGTATATTGGGAAAAAGATGCTAAGGATGACGCTACCAGGTAACAGGAAAAGAGGAAGGCCTAAGATAAGGTTTATGGATGTGGTGAGAGAGGACATGCAGGTGGTTGGTGTGACAGAGCAAGATGCAGAGGACAGGAAGAAATGGAAACAGGTTATCCACTGTGGTGACCCCTAACAGGAACAGCCAAAAGAAGATGATGATGATTAGTTGCAGGCCATGGAGTGTTTGTTGTGCCTTTCACATAGATCTACTGTGATATCCTCTGTGTGCAGGTTTCTTGGCAACTGGGGAAACTATCCATGACAGTGTGATGCTTGAGGGGCTTCTCTGGGCCAGACTGCAGAGTCTGGATGTCTAGCTTGCATCTATTTGTAGGACTTGGGCTGATCAACACAGCAAGTGTACACTTTTCATGCACATCATACTAGTATTTCTATTCAGATTTTTTTACCTGTGTGCCCTGTATGGAAAATGTATGTGTTGCAGTACATTATTTTTTCTATTCAGATTGTAGTTACAACTGTAGAACCAGACTGAGATGTTAGTGGCAGTCCCTGGATTCGAACCAGGGTGCATTTGCAAAATCAAACTACAGACCTAGTCCTTATCAGACTGAGTTACTGGGGAGGTGTTGTGTGCTGCTTGTGACATTTCTATCTAATACATATTTTTGTGCACAGTACTTTTATTATGACATGTTGTATTATTTGTTTCCCATTTTCAGTACAAATTATTAATACAGAACAGACACTGGTGTCACTGTTTGTGAAACATGTGCACATTAGCTGGATTGCACATTTGACTGTTTTACAATTACATACCGTGTAAGAAAAATATGTATTCACATATATAGTAAAATATGTATTCATATATGTTTTAGCATTATGCTTACTGCATTAGAAGCCTAAAAGGGTTAACACATTTATTCTGCTACAGGCTTGAAAATAATTGCATGTACTTTCTGACTTTGCTTCTGGTCAGCTTAGTGAATGACCTTGTTCATACACTGAGAAACAGATGATTTTGATAGCGTTAGGAAAATAGAACAACACAGTATTCTGAAATGTTATTAGACTTAAGCAAATAACCTTGTTCATGTTGAGTGAAAACTGCAGCTGTAGAGGAACTAGATAAAACTAAAGGCTGTAACCAGTATATGCTTTGTGTTCGAAGTAAGAAAGAATCACGAATTGTAACACCAAATCATTACAGACCAGTGGTCAGCAAGGCCACGTTGTTTTTGAGAAAACTTTCTCATGGGAACATTTATAATTGTTATAGAAGAATCACTGGATAGGAATAATGAAGAAGGGACAAATGAGAATATGATAGACAGAGCAGAGAATGTGTTAGGAGAAATAGAGGAAGTGCAGGAAGCTACCGATAGTGAAGACAATGAAATATTAGACCTAGCCTTATTGAGCTTGGAGCTCTATTTGGCTGACACAAAACCAGAAGTTACACTCCTGGTAGAAGGGAGGGAAGTCAAATTTCTGTGTGACTCAGGGGCATCACAAACCCTGGTACACCCCTCCAAACTACCGGACAATTCAGAGTCACATGATTACATATTAGTGAAAGCAGCTAATGGACAGCTGTATCGGGAGCCTCTCTCCCATAATATTGCAATAACAGATCCTGTTTCAGGATTAACCCAGAAAAGTAAAATTGTTGTTTCTGCGAAATGCCCAGTGAACCTTTTGGGCAGAGACCTTATGCAACTATTTGGCATAGCAGTAGTCCCAACCATGCAGGGTATGGAAGCACAGCGACAAATTAATACTGTTGCAGTGCAATCGGAGGGTGAAACATTTTATTGGTACAGCCAGGACTTGGTTACGACCGGTCCTGGGGCAATAACTGGAGAGTTAATGAATGTAGCTATCAGTAAGTTCCCCTCCCTTTGCATTGACATACAACATTTGTTGCACTGTACTCTGTATTATTGTAATACACCAGGACCTGACAAAGAATATGAGCAAGAATTGTTTAAAAACCGTGCAAACAGATTAGTAGTGCATAATCTGTACTGGGACATGAAAGGGAACAGTGTAGTTAGCTGTTCATTGCCCCAGGAGTTCTTTGCACTGTATAAATCAAATCAATTACCACATGTTAGTTTAACTAAGGACAAGAGTATGAAATGGGCAGATCTAGGAGAAAAAGTCATAAAATGGGAAAAGGAGACAGAGTCAGAACTATCAGAACAAGGAGTACAAAGACAGAAATTGAATTGGATAACACAGACACACCCAGCTGTACACTTGCAGTCAAGTGAGGACAGCTGAGAAGCACTCTTATTAGAAGAAGAAGAAAAAGCTTTATTAGACATACCAGAGACTCTCTGGTCAACAGGGAAATCAGATGTAGGACTTATTCGTACAGCAGGACCAGTTACCATCATGCCAAAGTCAGCATTTAGACCACAAAAAAGGCAGTACCCCTTAAGAAAAGATGCAGAAGCAGGTATTAAACCTATCATAGCTTTACTTAAGGAAGGAATACTAGTGGGATCTCCTGATTCACCATGTAACACACCCTTATTCCCGGTTAAGAAAGCAAATGGAGAATGGCATATGATCCAAGATTTGCAAGCTGTAAATGATGCAGTAATATCAAGGGCACCCATGGTGCCAGATCCACACACCCTATTAAATGATCTAAAGCCTCAACAAAAATATTTTTCTGTGGTAGATATTAGCAATGCATTCCTTTCAATACCGATACACCCTGACAGCCAGTATTGGTTTGCATTTACATTTCAGGGGAAACGGTATACATATACGCGACTACCACAGGGATATTCTGAAAGTCCAACGATATTCTCACAAGAGATGGCAAGTAACTTGGCGGGGTTTACCCCACCGAAAGGTAGTCAGATTTTACTTTATGTTGATGACATCCTGCTGGCAGCCCCCACCCAGCAAGATTGTAAGGAAGACACTATAGCATTATTGAAATTGTTAGCCACTGAAGGACACAAAGTAAGCAAAGATAAATTGCAGCTTTGGAGAAAACAAGTTAAGTACCTTGGATATGTAATATCCAAAGAGGGTAGGACATTAGATGGACAGAAAAATAGCAATCTTACAAGCACCAAAATTCACAACCAAGAAGGAAATGATGTCTTTTCTTGGCACGACTAATTTTTGTCAGAGCTGGATCTCAAACTATGCTTTGGAATCTGCACCATTAACCAACCTGATTTTTAAGAAGCCTATGGCAGTGCAAGATTTAAATGGACACCAGAAGCAGAATTAGCTTTTTGTAAACTGAAACAGTTGATAGCATCCTCATTAGTTTTAGGATTGCCAAACTATCATAAACGTTTCTTCCATACCGTAGATTGTAAGCAAGGTTATATGACGTCAGTATTGACACAACAACATGGGGACAAGCAACGCCCCATTGCTTACTATTCATCACAACTGGACCCAGTGGTGCAGTCTTTGCCCCACTGTGTACAAGCAGTAGTTGCAGCTGCAATGGCAGTGCAGGCTTTGGCATCAGTAGTATTATTCCACCCTCTCACATTGAGAGTGCCTCATGCAGTCACGATTATTTTACTGCAAGAGAAGATAGCATATCTTTCCTCTGCTAGGCATCTATCCTGTATGACTATCTTGTTGAGCCAACCTCACATGACAATTGAACGCTGTACAACTTTTAATCCGTCTACCTTGCTTCCAACTCCTGCAGATGGCACATGGCACAGCTGCCTGCAGATAATTGAGCAAAAGACACTGCCCAGAAAAGATCTCACGGATGTTCCCTTGGATGATGCCGAGGTGACATATTACGTGGACGGCTCATGCAGAAAGGGTCCTACAGGACGGAACCTAACAGGATATGCAGTAGTTTCTGATACTGAAATTATAGAAGCAAAACCTTTACCACATAGCTTATCTGCACAAGCAGCAGAATTGATTGCCTTGACACGAGCATGTACCTTAGCAAAGGGTAAATGTGTGAACATTTTTACAGACAGCCAGTATGCTTTTTCTACTGTACATGTTTTTGCACAACAGTGGAAAAATCGAGGAATGGTGACATCTACTGGCAAAATGATTAATCATGCACAGTTTATTTTAGATTTGTTAGAATCAATTCAGTTACCTCAGAAAGTAGCTATCTGTAAATGCATAGCTCATACCAAGCAACAAGATAGGATTCCAAAAGGCAATGCGAGAGCTGACACAGCTGCAAAGCAAGCAGCCTCAGAAGCATTTCTTTTGAATGAGGAATTACAACCTTCTGAGATTTTAGACTTAGAAATGTTGAAAACAATGCAAACACTTACTACACAGGCAGAAAAACAAAAGTGGGTAAGGCAAGGAGCACTCCTCAAGGAAGGACTGTACATCTCCAAGGAAGGAAAACCAATATTGTCATCTAATTTGTTTAGATATGCAGCTTTGTTGAACCATGGGCAATGCCATGTCTCAACAGGGGGGATGGTACAGTTAGTCAACCGGGTATTCACTACATACGGATTTACAAACTATACAAAAAAATTTTGTTTATCATGCCACACTTGTAACTAACATCATGCACAGGGGGCATTAAAGCCCAAGCAAGGGAGTTTCCCTACACCACCATATCAGTTTCACACTATTTGTATGGATTTCATAGAATTGAGTAAATGTGAAAATAAACGTTACTGCCTTGTCATTGTAGATATGTTTTCCTAATGGGTGGAAGCCTTTCCGACTAAAAATAAAGATGCAGCTACAGTTGCAAAGGCTCTGGTTAAAGATATTATTCCTAGATTTGGTATACCGGAAAGGATCTACAGTGACAATGGCACACATTTCGTAAATCAAACTATACAGCAACTCAGTAGATATTTTGGAATTTCTTTGAAAAACCATTGTGCATATCATCCTCAATCTGTAGGGTTGGTGGAGAGGCACAATGGGATTTTAAAGAACAAGCTTAGGAAGTTGATGTCAGATACACAAAAGAATTGGGTGTACTGCCTGCCCCTGGCACTGTTGAGCATGAGAACTGTTCCAGATGCGAAAGGATTGACCCCTTTTGAGATAATATTTGGGAGGGCATACTATACCCCTCAGTGGAAATCTCTCATGCCCACGGACTAGGAAGCAGACTGTACATTAGCAAGATATATGGGACGTATACTGAACTCTAAACATCTTTTGCAGTCTTCTGTTTCAGGTAAAGAGCCAAATCAACCATTGGAAGTGACAGTAGCCCCAGGCAACTGGGTCTGGGTGAAGATTGTCAAGTGGAAGAACTGGACCTCGCCAAAGTGGGAGGGACCTTACCAGGTCCTCTTGTCGACACCCACAGCAATCAAGATCGGTGAGAAATCCTCTTGGATCCATTTGACACACTGTAAACTTTGCAAAAACTTTGAGCTAGATAAAAATCTTGCTGTTTCACAGAAAGACTAAACATAACAGAATCTAGAGCAAACAGGAATGCAGAACAACCCCAGAAGTTTTGCATGGTTATCCTGTTAATTGTACTGACAATAATAATCTTTTTTGCTGTGGCCCATCCTTTTTTCAGCCACACCAGCTGAACTGAATAAACGTGATGAGCCGACCATAGACTGGCACCTGAACTTTAACACTTATCAGGCAATTACACGTGTGTATGCTGAGACTTTTAATGTTTCGAATTTCTGGATTTGCACAGCCATACCAACAGCATACGGGGGGTTATTAATGACTGCAGTCCCCCTAGGGGTCAATGAGACCTGGGAAAATTTGATTTATGAGTCTGTAGTTATCAAAGCACATGATAAGGTAGCACTGTATTTGCCTGTGACACAAAAGGGAATTGTATGTTTTTATAAGAATGACACAGTTCAAGTGGGTTGGAGCAGGTGCAATGTGACTGTACATTACAAATGTTATACCAAAGCAAACAGAATGGATACAGTTTGTAATTCGAATTATGACTCATTTTTTGAGTCCATGCACAAGACTATTGATGAAGTGAAACGTAATCCTGTACTTTTTAAGCAACTGTCTGTAATTGATAGGAAAATGTTTCATGCAGGGCAGCCATTTCGTAGTAAAGTAACTACTAAGGTAGAGGATTGTTATTTTGTGTGTGGTAAGAAAGCATACAAATGGTTACCTGAGAATTGGTCCGGCAGTTGTTTTTTGGGGTACCTGGTTCCGGCCATATGACACACTGCAGTTTTGCCTCAGGGAAATATTTGAAATACCCGAGATGTAGCCAAGAAAGCTGTCAGAAAGCTTGAGAATCCAGTAGGATGGATCGAGGCAGGCTGGAAAGACCATCATACCATGGATACCAAGCTGACGCACATGGATTTGAGTGATGCTGTCATATCATGGGCAGGCATATTACCAGCATATGGAGCGGCAAAATCAATTTGGGAACTGCAAAAACTGTCTAAACTTCTCGAAGTAATGAGTAATGCAACTTTTTCTGCTCTTGAATTGATAACTGATGAACTGAATGCTATGAGAACTGTAGTGCTCCAGAATCGTATGGCTCTTGACTTCACCCTAGGGGCGAGAGGTGGTACGTGCGCTTTAATCAAAGAAGAGTGTTGTTCGTATATACCTGATTATCAACATGAGATAAACGACCACCTTGAGGTGATACAGCAAGTGTCAGCCATGACCAAACCAGGCCCCAACCCACTAACAGACTTTTTCCAGAATCTGTTTGGGGGGTGGGGTACCTTCATAATGAACATATTAATAGCTGTCTGTGTGGGGATACTCCTGTTGGGAGTGTGTGCATGTTGTGGCATACCCTGCATGAAAAAACTGATTAAAGAATTGATAGACATGTTAGTATCTGAAACCTTGTATCAAATCACTGAAGTTGATAAATTGCTGGAAAATGAAATGCTTTCAGAAGTTTAAACTAAATGACTCACCTAACCGCAAATCCCACGTGGAAGAGGTTGGGAGAAGAAATTAACTGTTTATGCTTTTGAAGAGAATAAAAGTGTTAATAGGGGGGAAATGTAAGAAAAATATGTATTCACATATATAGTAAAATATGTATTCATATATGTTTTAGCATTATGCTTGCTGCATTAGAGGCCTAAAAGGGTTAACACATTTATTCTGCTACAGGCTTGAAAATAATTGCATGTACTTTCTGACTTTGCTTCTGGTCAGCTCAGTGAATGACCTTGTTCATACACTGAGAAACAGATGATTTTGATAGCATTAGGAAAATAGAACAACACAGTATTCTGAAATGTTATTAGACTTAAGCAAATAACCTTGTTCTTGTTGAGTGAACACTGCAGCTGTAGAGGAACTAGATAAAACTAAAGGCTGTAATCAGTATATGCTTTGTGTACAAAGTAAGAAAGAATCACGAATTGTAACACCAAATCATTACAGACCGGTGGTCAGCAAGGCCACGTTGTTTTTGAGAAAACTTTCTCATGGGAACATTTATAATTGTTATATCAGCATAAAAACTTAGTAAACACCTGTTTTAGAACAATGCTTAGAGTTATATTTGACTACGTCAGCTTAGAGGGCAATGTCTTACAGAACAGTATAATAATGAAGTATTTCCTGTATAATGTCAGACAAATTTCTGAACTGCATTTTTGTCTCCTTGTACAAGAATAAAGGAACCTTAACTGAACCTTGGCTGCATTGATCTTTGATTTTTCCTTTGACATACCGCAATTTAGATTCCCGAGTACACAGTGTAGGTTTTAAGTCTGCATTTGTTAGCCTTATACATTTTTTCAGTACATTCACAGCTACATGCAGCTGAAATTGAAAGGTTAACACAGATCAATGCCGGCAGGCAAACAAGTAAAACACATTCTGATGGAAATATGTACTGTTGTTTTTTTTCAGTTATTTGACATGCCCATTCTAAAGTATGCAGACAAGCAGTCCTAAATCAGTTCACCTCAGTTAATGCATTCTGCAGGACATACACATTTGTATTTTCAGGTACAAGTGAGATGACACATGCCAGTGTTTGGGATCACCTTTATTAGTTTTGACATACATATCTGTGTACAACTCAGAAAGCCACAATTATTATTCCTGCATGATCTGCACAGGAGAATGCTTTTCATTTCTTACTGTTACAGTAGCCCTGACATGGCCCTTTCTTGGTAGATTCACTCAGACACACTCATACATATTCTAATATTCCTCTCCTGTATATTGTACCTTGTTTGCTACTGATATCTGTATTACACAGCAGCTGGGAATACTCCATTGTAACACTGGCAGCCTGACACAGACATTTATTCCTGACTTTTACAGCACAATTATATATACAGGCGGTACAACCATTACTATAATTTTGATTTCTTACTGCTAATAGTAGGGGGTATTCTGTACTCACCATACTGCCGATGCAGCCGGGCCAGTCGCTGGGCATGAGTCTCAACATTCTGGGATCTTTTCACAGCAGCTGTATGGGGAGACATCACACATTAATCACACCTGCACAATCACAAGTTGAATATTTTCCATACTTAGAGATGCATAAGACTGCATACTTACAGACAGGTGGGACATCCTGCGCTCAGGCTTCTTGGATCCACTGGTCCAAGAGTGCAACCCTCCTCTGCTTCAGGTTATTATGGTGGTGACGTACCTGCTCACCAGTCCAGGGTATGCCAGTGGAACTCGTGAGATCATGTGCAACGTGGTCCCAGGTCTCCACTTTGTACTGCAAGCCCTGGTACTGGCCCTGCAACAGCCTGCCATCATGGTTTTTAACTAGGAGCCCAACCATGACCCTGGACTCCTGAATGCCCCAACATTGCGCTCGGAAGTGTACACCTTCACCAATGCCAGACATTTTGGTCCTGCTGTGAGCAATCCCAAATGGTTATGGCTGTATTTCCGCCTGTGCAGTTTAAATAGGGCAGTTTTCCCACACTTTTTCTTGACTGGCTGGTTTTAATATGCTGAACTATGCTTAGCTCCGTGCAAATCCGCATAGCAATGCTTACACAAGCTAAGCAGAGCTGAAAGCAGGTAAGCAATGCTTACACTAGCAAAGCATTGCTTAAATCTATTTTTTTTCATTAAATTTATAAATTATTTTGTACATTTATATTTTACATATTCCCACCCCTACTGTGCTATACGTGAGCCATATGATTGACATATATCATTCAAATTCCTTAAAAGTTTATTAAATAATTTTGCAGAGGGGGGACTCGAACCAAGCATATTTTACATGTTATAGCATGGCAGTACCACTATGCTACAGCAGCTTGACAATGCTTTCTATCACAGTAGCACTTTATCATTTTCAGGATTTCAGCCAAGCTAAGCATAGCAGCACACAGTGCAAACAAGCTGCACACCACTTAAACTTCGGATTTATTTGTTAAAAAAAAACTTACATTTTTCTAATTTCTATTGCTTTCCTCTTGCCCTACTGCTTACATGTATGTAGGGCAAGAGTGCATACATTTGGGCGTGTGCACTTGAAGGCTACTGCCTTCTAGGTGTTTGTGTTTTGTTTTTTGTTTTTTTTTTCAGTGTCCACAGACACTGAAATGTTAGCTACTTACATTTCTGTGTCTGTGAACACTCGTTTACTATATAATATTAGATCCAGGCTCTAATATTATATAAATTGACACTCATCTGTGTCACAAAGTGCCATACGGAACTTTCTGACCGAAGGGGGCATGTTACATGTGCAGGCACTGCTGACACATGCCCCCTGCACTCGCTCCTGGTTCCTGTCTGTTTAGATTGAATAGCAGTGGGCCTTCATGCATATGCAAGGCACGCTGCTATTCTAAAAGGACACAAGCCACTCTGTGCAAGAATAGTTTTATTCTTGCATGGAGCTTCGTGAATCCTGGGGACTGTCTATTCCACTAATGCTATTTCATGAAAGTACAATGAGTAATCATTATAAAACACATCCACTTCCTTTCTGCCTCACTATATTATACTACACACTCATAGATCTCCCTAACTACATGTAATGCAACCTACTAATAAATAAGGGTATATGGTTTTATACATACAGTTTAGTGGTAGTGGTAGATACATGTATACATACTTAAGACAAGAAGTGTCTTGAGCTTAGACATTTAAAGTGTATTCAATTCAACATGATTAAAGCACTGTAGGATGCACAAGTATGTTAGCTTAGATACAGAAAGAGGAGTTAGAGATGAGAGGGCTGTAAGCGCAAGGGAGAGATTAGTCAGATGTGTGGCAACAATAGAGCCTGAGGTGTTTAAGTGATCCCAAAGCCAAGTTCTAAAGAAGGTTAGGTTGTCTGACATTTTGATTTGCAGGGGAGTAGACTTCCATAGTTTTGCAACATAGAGTATAGGAAGTCACCGGTTGCGTTTAAAGATTTTGTGATACAGATATAGACTTTATCTCTTGAGAGTAAATCACTGTTTGATTTGTATTTTTGTAAGAGGACTAGGCAGCTGTCATGTCAGGTTTGTGTATTAAATTATGGGCTGTGGATAGTTGAGAGAAATAAAGGTGGTGAGGGGACTCCAGCCTTTTTAGCTATCTGAGTGCTATTCTGTGGTGAGAATAAGATGGAAGGTTAATTGTTAACCCAGAACTTCGTTATACCAAACTTCTAGTTTAGCTCTTGGGTCTTGGAAAATGGAGAAGACTATATTTCCTCCATTCTATTCTGTATTCAGTAGGTTGGTAAAACTAAAAAGGGCTGTAGTTGTGCTATGTTTAAGGCAGAAGCCATGGTGAGTATTTGATATAAGGCTATTGGTGATTAGATACTTTGAAAGTTGTGAGTAAATACATTTTTTTAAGATTTTAGAGAGGGCAGACAGAACTGCTATTGGGCAATAGTTGGAAAAGTCTATGGATGTTCCATATTTATGCAGAGGTAACATGAAAGATTTTTTTCCACATTGTTGGGACTTTATGTTCTTTTATGAAGCAATTAATTAGGACTGTGATGGGTGCACCACAGTGATTTTAAATATTCAGGGGAGATTACTGACAGCTGCTCTTGTTTATTTAAGTTTTAGTAGATGTTCTTTAATAGGTAGGAACAGGTTGGAAACTGAATGGTGTTTGGGTGTAGGAAGATGTTCTGGCATTGAGAGGGTTAATGAGGTTGTGCTGTTTTTTTGTAGTAGGAAGAGGACTATTTGGATGAAGTGGTTGTTAAATTAGTTAACTATGGAAGAATCTAAGTTACTGGTAAATGTTGGTTTAGAAGTAACAGACTAACCTGGCTGTGGAAGGTAATTTATAGATTTCCAGAACAGTTTAGGTATGTTATGATGTTTTAGCTGAAGGTTGGTACAGTAAGCTTTTTTGCCATATTTGATTTGATGAAATGCAGCACACTCCGTAAACTCACAGATAAGAAGGTGTAGGCACCGGAACACAAGAGACAAGCTTCTTCAAGCCAAATCCACAAAGCGATGTTCACCAACATTTAAATGATGATCAAAAACTTTTTATTTAACCAAACCAAGTTACGTGAAACGCTAAACAGCGTTTTTCGTTTAGACCAATGTCCAAACTTCTTCAGACAAACACTGGCTTTCCCGCCAGTCTGTGTTTAAATATAAAACCATTATGATGTCATCAAATAATCAAATACACAATTTTTTTAAAGAAATACCATGTGCCTTCTAAAAACAATGCATTTTACCTTGACAACATTAACAACATTAACTGTTGTACCAAAGCATCTTATACTACTAAAAAAAATCCGGATTTTGAATTTTATAATTTTATAATTTTATAAAACCAGGTTTTAAAATCCCAAGTTTGATAACACGGGTTATTTAAAACTCATATTGTAAGGACCTTATAAAAGGCTTCTAACATTTATAAAATTTATAAATATATGTAAACGTTAATAAAAATGTTAATAAAAATTCTGTATGAATATAAAGACCATAATAATTTTTTTAAAAAACATATTTATATATATTTGTGTAAAAATGTATATATATATATATATATATATATATATATATATATATATATATATATAGGTATTTAAGAAGTCTAGGTCTTAAAAAGTAGAAAGCCTATATTTTACCTATATTTTCCTTCTTTATTTAACATAACTTGATTAAATGTACTATAATTAATAGTTACCTTATATACGTTATAAAAAGTTTTTTTCATTAGTTTTCTAAAGGTACTGGTATTAGTTTAAAATAATGAATGTAATTAATGATTTAAATAAAGTTCTAGTCATTCATTAGTTTTCCTTAGTTTTTAATATTTCAGTTACCTAAGTAAACTTTTTAATTTTAATATACAGGTAATAGAGCAAACTTCGTTGAGACCTGGTTCCCTACAAGATGTCAATCGAAGTTGCCACTCTAGTTCTTTCTTTTCAAGGTACAATCTCAACATGTTTTCGTTTATCAAGTTCATAGGATTAACTTGTATTTGGTCGATGACCATAAATTTAAATGTATGCCCTGTATTTGTTTTACAATGCCTTGCCAGGGCATTTTCTTCTTTATTTTTCTTAATAGCGTAGGTATGTTCGTATACTCGGTCTCTTAGGCGTCTGTCCGTTTTCCCTACGTAAAATGACGGGCATTGTTCGCACTGGGCCAAGTACACTACTCTTTTGCTGTTGCAATTATAATTATTCCTTATGCTATAAGTTTCTTTCCTGATGGTAAATGTGTCTGCAGTGGTTATATAACTGCAATATCTACATGAACCATATTTCTTAGTGCCTCCTTTCCCCTTGGTAAAGTGGGCCTTTGTTTCTAATAGTTGTTTCATGTTCTTACCTCTTCTATATACGATAATGGGTCCATAATTAAAGATTTTTGCTAGCTCTCTGTCTAATGATAGACTAGACCAGTATTTCCTAACTGTATGACAAATCTGGGATGCTTCTGGACAAAACGTAAAAATAAATGCTGTATTATAATTCCTATTGTTTTCTTCTATTGTTATAACTGTCTCTGAAACTACTCCAGAATGGTTTTCTGTATTGGACCCTTCTGTTACAGGGTTGACAACACAATGAGTACAGTTTTTTGGGGGGGCAATTGTCAAAATCGCTTTATAAATTCCTTTCTTCCTTTTTTCTGTAACTTCTTTAAAAATTCCTTCCAAAAATGTGGTTGGGTAGCCCCTATGTGAGAACATTAAATGTAAATTGTCACATTCTGTGTCAAAGTCCTGATTTAAGGTGGTCATTTTAGCTGCTCTCACAAGTTGGCCCTTTACCACCAATTTCTTTTGGTGGAGGGGGTGTTGACTGGAAAAATGGAGATAGGTATTTGAAAAAGTTTCCTTTCTATGTATTTTGGATGTATACCCTTGTGTAGTTTTGTTCAATTCGATATCCAAAAAAATAACTGTAGTTTTTTCAAAATTCATTGTAAACTTAAGAAAATCTGTAGTAGCTGTAAATTTATCAACTAGTTCTTTCGCTTCTTTTTCTTGCCCTTTTATAAGGATGAAAATATCATCCAAAAACCTTCTATACATATAGATGTCAGAACTCCAAGGCTGATTTAAAACATGTGTTGTTTCCCAATGGGCTAATACCAAATTTGCAAAGCTACCCCCTACTGGAGAGCCCATTGCTACACCAGTCTTCTGCAGGAATAGTTTGTCTTCAAAAAGAAACAAAGTTGTTTTTAAGTATACAATGTAAAAGTTTCTCTACTACACTGCATTCATTTTGTGTAGCTCCCTTAGTTTTAATAAACTCCACTACCCATTGGGTCCCCAAATCTTGTGGAATACATGTGTACAAATCGCAGATATCTATAGTCAAAAAGTTTAGGGAAGGATCAAATATAATGTTCTGGAGGTCATCCAAAAAAGACCATGAATCTTTTAAAATATGCTCTTGAGTTCCCACATATTTTTTCAGAATCGAGTCTACAAATTTAGCACAAGGGTATGTTATAGACTGCCTTGCATTTACCAAAGTACGAAACTGTGGATTTTCCAAATTTTTATGGAGTTTGGGGATACCAAAAATTTTTGGAATCCTTGGAGCTGGGATAGTTAGGTAGTGATTTTGTTCTACACTAATTAATCCTTCTATATACAAGTCATTAATGGTTAATTTTATATTGTAATGGGCCTGATTGAGCTCATTCCTGCTAGTGGTTTCATAAGTATCTTTCTCTAACAATGCTAGCATTAGTCTAGAATATTCCACATTGTATACCACAACAAGTCCCCCTCCCTTGTTAGGCTTCATGAGTCTTATTGGTAAATTTCTAAGGGAAAGTAAAAGACTGCTTTCTTCCTTAGTAATGTTGTTAGCATTTTGATTCCTTCGATGTCTTTTAGTTATGTTTCTGAACTCATTTTCACATAAATATTCATACATACATACATAATAAAGGATTTTGTGGCGGGTTAAAGCTACTAGTCACCCGTAAGTCATTTGTGGTACCATTCAAGTTCCCAAACATAATGTTCAAGTTTAATTTACGCATAAACATCTTGAAATCAATTAAGAGTTCTACTATGTTACAACCACTAGTAGGTACAAATGTTAGTCCCTTAGCAAAAAGTTCAACTAGGGTTTTATCAATATAACATCCAGTGTAGTTATATATGTTAAAATCCCCAGTTTGATTTGTTATAGTCTCTAATAAAGTCAATCCCACTGTTTGTTCATGCTCTGAGTGTTGTATTGTCTCCTCGGTCCAGAGACTGGTTGTGGTCTCCAGTTTGCCCCCCTCCACCCCTGTAGTTTTTTTGATATTGGGGTTGTTGGTGTTGTTCTTCTGACTGCCAGTCTGCGTTGTGCCCTGTATCAGGATTATCATTTTGAACATTTATCTCTTCTATTACACAGTCATTTTTGGTGTTCTCAAAGTCCAAATCTGGGTTTTGAACGTTTTCAATGTAACCTTGGCCATTATTTCTTGTAGTGTACCTTCCCAAGTCATGAGGTTTGTTAAAATTGTAGTTGTTCTTGGGTTTCCCAGTTTTATTCAATGAACAAGGAGGTTTAGGGAAGGCCAACCCTTCCCTATAAGCTTTTAAGTCTCTATTTAATTTCTTAAGTTTTGTAGCTTTAAGTTTTGACATCTGTTGTGCAATACTTGCCAATGTTCTTTCAAATTCATACCCATATCTGTGGAAATCAAAGTCAACTTTGATTTCTTTTTCTAGGGCTGTAGTTTCCCTAGTCAGAGACTGCAAAGCTATTTGATAGTGCTTGGTCATACACACTAAAATTTCCAGTCCATGCTTATTGTATAGCCCTGTTAGTTCGTTGAAAAAGTTTAACCCAAATTCAAGGCCATTCGGGTAAGAAAATAGTCTGAGACCCTTAGGTACTATGCCCTCTTTAATGCATTTATTTAAATAGTTCAACTCTAGTTGTGCTTTTTTCATTTTAAATAAATTGTTGTCAAATAATTTAAGCTTTTCTGTTAAACTGAACTTACTTGCTCCTTCAGTTTCATCTGACCCGGAGTTTTGTTGGCCATCAAAAGTAAGTTCCTTACTGAGCCAATTCCCAGTATCCCAAGTTTGATAACACGGGTTATTTAAAACTCATATTGTAAGGACCTTATAAAAGGCTTCTAACATTTATAAAATTTATAAGTTTATGTAAACATGTTAATAAAAATGTTAATAAAAATTCTGTATGAATATAAAGACCATAATAATTTTTTTAAAAAACATATTTATATATATTTGTGTAAAAATGTATATATATATATATATATATATATATATATATATATAGGTATTTAAGAAGTCTAGGTCTTAAAAAGTAGAAAGCCTATATTTTACCTATATTTTCCTTCTTTATTTAACATAACTTGATTAAATGTACTATAATTAATAGTTACCTTATATACGTTATAAAAAGTTTTTTTCATTAGTTTTCTAAAGGTACTGGTATTAGTTTAAAATAATGAATGTAATTAATGATTTAAATAAAGTTCTAGTCATTCATTAGTTTTCCTTAGTTTTTAATATTTCAGTTACCTAAGTAAACTTTTTAATTTTAATATACAGGTAATAGAGCAAACTTCGTTGAGACCTGGGTCCCTACAAGATGTCAATCGAAGTTGCCACTCTAGTTCTTTCTTTTCAAGGTACAATCTCAACATGTTTTCGTTTATCAAGTTCATAGGATTAACTTGTATTTGGTCGATGACCATAAATTTAAATGTATGCCCTGTATTTGTTTTACAATGCCTTGCCAGGGCATTTTCTTCTTTATTTTTCTTAATAGCGTAGGTATGTTCGTATACTCGGTCTCTTAGGTGTCTGTCCGTTTTCCCTAAGTAAAATGACGGGCATTGTTCGCACTGGGCCAAGTACACTACTCTTTTGCTGTTGCAATTATAATTATTCCTTATGCTATAAGTTTCTTTCCTGATGGTAAATGTGTCTGCAGTGGTTATATAACTGCAATATCTACATGAACCACATTTCTTAGTGCCTCCTTTCCCCTTGGTAATGTGGGCCTTTGTTTCTAATAGTTGTTTCATGTTCTTACCTCTTCTATATATGATAATGGGTCCATAATTAAAGATTTTTGCTAGCTCTCTGTCTAATGATAGACTAGACCAGTATTTCTTAACTGTATGACAAATCTGGGATGCTTCAGGACAAAACGTAAAAATAAATGCTGTATTATAATTCCTATTGTTTTCTTCTATTGTTATAACTGTCTCTGACCCTACTCCAGAATGGTTTTCTGTATTGGACCCTTCTGTTACAGGGTTGACAACACAATGAGTACAGTTTTTTGGGGGGGCAATTGTCAAAATCGCTTTATAAATTCCTTTCTTCCTTTTTTCTGTAACTTCTTTAAAAATTCCTTCCAAAAATGTGGTTGGGTAGCCCCTATGTGAGAACATTAAATGTAAATTGTCACATTCTGTGTCAAAGTCCTGATTTAAGGTGGTCATTTTAGCTGCTCTCACAAGTTGGCCCTTTACCACTGATTTCTTTTGGTGGAGGGGGTGTTGACTGGAAAAATGGAGATAGGTATTTGAAAAAGTTTTCTTTCTATGTATTTTGGATGTATACCCTTGTGTAGTTTTGTTCAATTCGATATCCAAAAAGGTAACTGTAGTTTTTTCAAAATTCATTGTAAACTTAAGAAAATCTGGAGTAGCTGTACATTTATCAACTAGTTCTTTCGCTTCTTTTTCTTGCCCTTTTATAAGGATGAAAATATCATCCAAAAACCTTCTATACATATAGATGTCAGAACTCCAAGGCTGATTTAAAACATGTGTTGTTTCCCAATGGGCTAATACCAAATTTGCAAAGCCACCCCCTACTGGAGAGCCCATTGCTACACCAGTCTTCTGCAGGAATAGTTTGTCTTCAAAAGAAACAAAGTTGTTTTTAAGTATACAATGTAAAAGTTTCTCTACTACACTGCATTCATTTTGTGTAGCTCCCTTAGTTTTAATAAACTCCACTACCCATTGGGTCCCCAAATCTTGTGGAATACATGTGTACAAATCGCAGATATCTATAGTCAAAAAGTTTAGGGAAGGATCAAATATAATGTTCTGGAGGTCATCCAAAAAAGACCATGAATCTTTTAAAATATGCTCTTGAGTTCCCACATATTTTTTCAGAATCGAGTCTACAAATTTAGCACAAGGGTATGTTATAGACACTGCCTTGCATCTACCAAAGTACGAAACTGTGGATTTTCCAAATTTTTATGGAGTTTGAGGATACCAAAAATTTTTGGAATCCTTGGAGCTGGGATAGTTAGGTAGTGATTTTGTTCTACACTAATTAATCCTTCTATATACAAGTCATTAATGGTTGATTTTATATTGTAATGGGCCTGATTGAGCTCATTCCTGCTAGTGGTTTCATAAGTATCTTTCTCTAACAATGCTAGCATTAGTCTAGAATATTCCACATTGTATACCACAACAAGTCCCCCTCCCTTGTTAGGCTTCATGAGTCTTATTGGTAAATTTCTAAGGGAAAGTAAAAGACTGCTTTCTTCCTTAGTAATGTTGTTAGCATTTTGATTCCTTCGATGTCTTTTAGTTATGTTTCTGAACTCATTTTCACATAAATATTCATACATACATACATAATAAAGGATTTTGTGGCGGGTTAAAGCTACTAGTCACCCATAAGTCATTTGTGGTACCATTCAAGTTCCCAAACATAATGTTCAAGTTTAATTTACACATAAACATCTTGAAATCAATTAAGAGTTCTACTATGTTACAACCACTAGTAGGTACAAATGTTAGTCCCCTAGCAAAAAGTTCAACTAGGGTTTTATCAATATAACATCCAGTGTAGTTATATATGTTAAAATCCCCAGTTTGATTTGTTATAGTCTCTAATAAAGTCAATCCTACTGTTTCTTCATGCTCCGAGTGTTGTATTGTTTCCTCGGTCCAGAGACTGGTTGTGGTCTCCAGTTTGCCCCCTTCCCCCCCTGTAGTTTTTTTGATATTGGGGTTGTTGGTGTTGTTCTTCTGACTGCCAGTCTGCGTCGTCCCCTGTATCAGGATTATCATTTTGAACATTTATCTCTTCTATTACACAGTCATTTTCGGTGTTCTCAAAGTCCAAATCTGGGTTTTGAACGTTTTTCAATGTAACCTTGGCCATTATTTCTTGTAGTGTACCTTCCCAAGTCACGAGGTTTGTTAAAATTGTAGTTGTTCTTGGGTTTCCCAGTTTTATTTAATGAACTAGGAGGTTTAGGGAAGGCCAACCCTTCCCTATAAGCTTTTAAGTCTCTATTTAATTTCTTAAGTTTTGTAGCTTTAAGTTTTGACATCTGTTGTGCAATACTTGCCAATGTTCTTTCAAATTCATACCCATATCTGTGGAAATCAAAGTCATCTTTGATTTCTTTTTCTAGGGCTGTAGTTTCCCTAGTCAAAGACTCCAAAGCTATTTGATAATGCTTGGTCATACACACTAAAATTTCCAGTCAATGCTTATTGTATAGCCGTGTTAGTTCGTTGAAAAAGTTTGACCCAAATTCAAGGCCATTCGGGTAAGAAAATAGTCTGAGACCCTTAGGTACTATGCCCTCTTTAATGCATTTATTTAAATAGTTCAACTCTAGTTGTGCTTTTTTCATTTTAAATAAATTGTTGTCAAATAATTTAAGCTTTTCTGCTAAACTGAACTTACTTTTTGACTATAGATATCTGCGATTTGTACACATGTATTCCACAAGATTTGGGGACCCAATGGGTAGTGGAGTTTATTAAAACTAAGGGAGCTACACAAAATGAATGCAGTGTAGTAGAGAAACTTTTACATTGTATACTTAAAAACAACTTTGTTTCTTTTGAAGACAAACTATTCCTGCAGAAAACTGGTGTAGCAATGGGCTCTCCAGTAGGGGTTAGCTTTGCAAATTTGGTATTAGCCCATTGGGAAACAACACATGTTTTAAATCAGCTTTGGAGTTCTGACATCTATATGTATAGAAGGTTTTTGGATGATATTTTCATCCTTATAAAAGGGCAAGAAAAAGAAGCGAAAGAACTAGTTGATAAATTTACAGCTACTACAGATTTTCTTAAGTCTACAATGAATTTTGAAAAAACTACAGTTACCTTTTTGGATATCGAATTGAACAAAACTACACAAGGGTATACATCCAAAATACATTGAAAGGAAACTTTTTCAAATACCTATCTCCATTTTTCCAGTCAACACCCCCTCCACCAAAAGAAATCGGTGGTAAAGGGCCAACTTGTGAGGGCAGCTAAAATGGCCACCTTAAATCAGGACTTTGACACAGAATGTGACAATTTACATTTAATGTTCTCACATAGGGGCTACCCAACCACATTTTTTGGAAGGAATTTTTAAAGAAGTTACAGAAAAAAGGAAGAAAGGAATTTATAAAGCAATTTTGACAATTTCCCCCCCAAAAAAACTGTACTCATTGTGTTGTCAACCCTGTAACAGAAGGGTCCAATACAGAAAACCATTCTGGAGTAGGGTCAGAGACAGTTATAACAATAGAAGAAAACAATAGGAATTATAATACAGCATTTATTTTTACGTTTTGTCCAGAAGCATCCCAGATTTGTCATACAGTTAGGAAATACTGGTCTAGTCTTTCATTAGACAGAGAGCTAGCAAAAATCTTTAATTATGGACCCATTATCATATATAGAAGAGGTAAGAACATGAAACAACTATTAGAAACAAAGGCCAACATTACCAAGGGGAAAGGAGGCACTAAGAAATGTGGTTCATGTAGATATTGCAGTTATATAACCACTGCGGACACATTTACCATCAGGAAAGAAACGTATAGCATAAGAAATAATTATAATTGCAACAGCAAAAGAGTAGTGTACTTGGCCCAGTGCGAACAATGCCCGTCATTTTACGTAGGGGAAATGGACAGACGCCTTAGAGACTGAGTATACGAACATACCTACGCTATTAAGAAAAATAAAGAAGAAAATGCCCTGGCAAGGCATTGTAAAACAAATACAGGGCATACATTTAAATTTATGGTCATCGACCAAATACAAGTTAATCCTATGAACTTGATAAACAAAAACATGTTGAGATTGTACCTTGAAAAGAAAGAACTAGAGTGGCAACTTCGATTGACATCTTGTAGGGAACCAGGTCTCAACGAAGTTTGCTCTATTACCTGTATATTAAAATTAAAAAGTTTACTTAGGTAACTGAAATATTAAAAACTAAGGAAAACTAATGAATGACTAGAACTTTATTTAAATCATTAATTACATTCATTATTTTAAACTAATACCAGTACCTTTAGAAAACTAATGAAAAAAACTTTTTATAACGTATATAAGGTAACTATTAATTATAGTACATTTAATCAAGTTATGTTAAATAAAGAAGGAAAATATAGGTAAAATATAGGCTTTCTACTTTTTAAGACCTAGACTTCTTAAATACCTATATATATATATATATATATATATATATATATATATATATATATATACATTTTTACACAAATATATATAAATATGTTTTTTAAAAAAAAATATTATGGTCTTTATATTCATACAGAATTTTTATTAACATTTTTATTAACATGTTTACATATATTTATAAATTTTATAAATGTTAGAAGCCTTTTATAAGGTCCTTACAATATGAGTTTTAAATAACCCGTGTTATCAAACTTGGGATTATAAAACCTGGTTTTATAAAATTATAAAATTATAAAATTCAAAATCCAGATTTTTTTTAGTAGTATAAGATGCTTTGGTACAACAATTAATGTTGTTAATGTTGTCAAGGTAAAATGCATTGTTTTTAGAAGGCACATGCTATTTCTTTAAAAAATTGTGTATTTGATGACATCATAATGGTTTTATATTTAAACACAGACTGGCGGGAAAGCCAGTGTTTGTCTGAAGAAGTTTGGACATTGGTCTAAACGAAAAACGCTGTTTAGCATTTCACGTAACTTGGTTTGGTTAAATAAAAGGTTTTTGATCATCATTTAAACATTGGTGAACATCGCTTTGTGGATTTGGCTTGAAGAAGCTTGTCTCTTGTGTTCCGGTGCCTACTCCTTCTTATCTGTGAATATTTGATTTGATGTTTGGTTATGTTTCTAAGCTGCCTGAAGTAATTTAGAGAGGACTGGGATTTTTGTTTGTGCCAAATGTTCCATGCTTGATCTGTTTTTCCATGAGAGCTTTTGTTTCTTTGGTTAGCCTGGGTCAGGGTTAGGTTTTAAATAGTATGTTATTAAAGTATGATGCCAACGGGTTTAAGGGAATAGTTTTAAAGGCCTTCAGTTGAACTATTACAGAGTACTTATGAAGTTGTTTTTGTTAAAGTTAGAGAGGTTGTATATGTATATCATTAGCATAATTATGACACTTTTAAATGCTACAAAATGTTTTTATTTTACCCTAAATAGTGATTTAAGTCTGTGTGAAAGGAAATGGACTTTGATGGGTGGATTAAAGAAGGATTTAGTATACATAATAATAATAATGATAATAATGAATGAATGAAACAACAAAAGGTAAAGGTGTGTCTGACATCATTCTCCTAAACAAAATGTGTTGGAAATGTAATATGAATGTATCTTTGGCCAAATCAAAGCATAATGTTATACTTTCTGAGTGTGAAAGCAAACTGAAAAGGAACAGTTTTAGATTGAACAAACTGCTTTAACAGTCTGTTCCAAACTGAAACTGGAAGAGACTGTATGAAAGATTTGGTTGTGAGGGACTAGAAGAATGATGTTAATAACTAAATTAAACCAATCGAAAAATGCATCCCAAGAACTTTTATAAGATTTAATGGTAGTGAAAGAAAGACTCCGAGTTAAGTAAACAAAAAAGTCACTGATAAACAAAAATAACAAACTGTATTAGCAACTAAAATAATCCTCATCCTTAGAAAAGACTGAATGTTCTAAACTCTGTGGATACAAATTCATATAAAACACTCAGAAAACCAGTTCAGAACTGAAAGGATACCATTTGAAAGAGACATTTTATTGAGCTTTAAACAAAATAAAACTCCTTGGTAAAAATATATAAGAAATATTAGAACAAAGTAAGGTAAAGGTTCTATATGTACATATAATATACTCACTCAAGTGTAGGATGACAGCAACTCCAACTCCAAGAGCCAGATTTATGGAACAATTCAAAGCTTTGTTGTCTGTAAAGAGAGCAAACATTGTATACTTTTATAATACAGAAGGAGCAGAAAAGGTTATATTCCAGGTATTAGAAGATGAGGTCAGAGAAATATTTGCCAAACTGAAACTCAGTATAACATCTGGCCCAGACTGAATTTCTAATACCATCTTGATATAAAAGAAAGTGTGCTGAATCCTATTTTGACCTGTATTTGCAATTAAATTATAAAGACAAAAATGTTGCTACATAAATGGAAGACGGCACGTATCAAACCTATATATTAGGGGAAATACTGTTTTAAAAAAGTTAATAATGACCATAAGTTTATTAGACAATGTCAGTATGATGATGGAGAGACTATAATGCAAAAGATTAGAAGTGGACAAAAACAGATGTGACCACTTAGGATGGAAGCAACAGACTTTTACTAAGTAAGCCCCCCGACTTCCATATCCCCTGCTAATTTCATATACCACATCCAAGATCACACTACAGTAGGTAAAGGGCAAACTCCCTGAACCCCACTGTACTGTAGTCTTGCACTTAACTGCTGGAACATCTGATCAGCTGATTTTCATTTAGCTGATTTTCATATTCACTTTATAATCCCAAAATAGTGAAATATCGAATTTCAGTATCTCGAGACTATAAAGCCAAAAACTCACAAACCCGAAACCTCAATATCACAAAATTTAAAACCACGAACATTACAAAAACAATACACCACAGAAACAAACACAAATACACCTACCTCCCGATACTACAACAAACCAAACCAATATACAGGAACACAACAAAACTAACACACAGACACACACACACACACACACACATACACACACTCTTGCTGCGCCCCCCACATCCCCCCTACTTATATATATACTAACTCCGAGGTCACACTAAAAACCAGAAGACAGCAAATCCACTACCACATATTCTACATCCCCCCTTACACAAATACACATCACATACATACAAACACGACCACTCTCAAAACTTACACACTCACACTCTTACCTACCTACCCTAACCCACACCTAAAACTCCTCAACACACTCACACACACACAAATTCTCCTCAAAACCCTTAAAAAACATTACACTTACCAAAAGTGCCATCACCACTGCAGGTTCGAGATGTTCGTATTCAACATTCTAAAGATTCGGGAAACTGCAGATTCGACACTTTGGTCTCGAGATACTGAAATTCGATATTTCAGTATTTTATATATATATATATATATATATATATATATATATATATATATAAACACTCATGTAAACAAAACCCATATTGCCGCGACCAGTTCGCCGAAATTTCATAAAACTGAAAACTGAAAAGAATGAACCGCAAGAAAATGACAACAGCTCCCTGGATATCTCTCACCAATTTATAAAGTGATCTTCTGATAAAAAATACAGAGAAACCTTCAGATAAGCTACATTATCAAATAACTCACCCTACACCCAGATCGCAAACTCCCAGTACTGACTCTTCCCATAATTCCACAAAACCTTAAAGAAACATTACTTAAAAAAATACACTGTACTCTGTTCCCGCACTACATTTTTCTATAAAAAACATACATCCCAAACCAATCTGCACTAAAATAAAAATAACCTAATTAATTCACAGAAAAATAAAAGTCTCATGCTGAATATGTCACTACAATTGCTTTTTAACATCATTTTTGCGCCCCCCCCCCATGTGGAGGGCTCTGCCCCCACACCCCCAGCAAATTAAATATACCAACTCCAGAATCACATTACCTTGGGGAAATGGGCATTTTTGTATCTGTTTTATTAATGCTACAACTGACTATAAGTCAATAACTGCTGTTCGGTTTTCTGAGATTTGTTATTTTCAGTTTTCAGTTTTATGGAATTTTGTCAAACTCGATTCGGCAATATAGGCTTCATTTATATGAGCATTCGGTCATTCAAAGTAGACCCATATATACATATATATATAAATATATATATATATATATATATATATATATATATATATATATATATATATATACATATAAAATGATTCTATTACTCATGATCAAATGTACTTAATGTTGAATGCAAATACTGACATTCCACACAGAAGGCACACCAGCCGAGAATCAAACTGGAGAACATCTTGCTGTGAGATGACAATACTACTGCTACATCATTGCGCCATCTTTAGCTAATTTGTGGAATAAACTCCCACTGGCTATGAAACAAAGTAATATAATAGGTAAACTTAGAAAAAAAATCACAGGACACCCAAATGGGTCCACTTGTATATTTAATTAATCTGGGTTCTGCATTCTAAATAGCATTACAGGCCTAAACACAGTATACTGAAACTATGAAACTATTATGGGCTCACACTGTAGTCATCTAAATGTTTAAAAGCTACATGGGGTCAAAAATCATTCTTTTTTCCTGGGGTATAAGGTAAATACTGTAATAGGACAGCAAAGTGGCACAGCAGGTAGTTTTGTTGCTCACAGCTAGAAGATTTCCAGTTTGATTTTTGGCTGGGGTGCCTTCTGTGTGGTATCTGTATGTCCTTCCAGGCTGGTAGACCTGACTTGGACATGGGGCACTGGAGGCCAGGCCGGTGTAATGATGTCCCAAGGAGAACCAAAAAATGATTAATATGTTTGACATATAAATATTAATTACAACAATTCAGTGAGATTTATGTGACATACTACTTTCACAAAGCATCTTTGTCCTCTGGTCAGTGAATTGGTCAGTACTTTTTATCTGCCTTAAAAAGTGCCCACCACTCTTACTTCAATGATCCAGCAGTGTGCATAAAAAAAATAAATAAATAAATGAAAACAAGCATTTTAAAAAATTTGTGAACAGCAGCCTTGTGGTTTAAAATTTTGGTCATAAGAGTGAAAGACTTAAGCCAACAGGCTTGTTGTGTCATAATTGAGCACTTTGTGGTTTTCCATAACTCTGCTTAGTTAAACTTTCAGATCTAAAACAAAGGTCTATTTTGAGTAATCTCTCAGGTAATTCAGAATATTTATAGAACTATTCCTACTGTGTCATGCAAAAGCCATTATAGCCATTATTAAATTTGTCTTCTGGTGCATAGATAATCAGAAGGCTGGCATGGGATAGTCCTCACAAAATCTTCACTGTTTTAAAGCAAATTACAGTATTCAGTAGCTTCCCAAATACAAAAGCTTTGCTGCTCTGGTTTGCGCCAGCAAAGTCATATGAATTTAATTGGCTTCTAGGAAGGGACTCTACAGCGTACATATTCCATTCTTGAAGTTTGTAACAGAACATAATTTCATTGTTATGCTTTTTTTATCTTTCTTTCAAACTACTGCCTCTCTTACTAATACATTAGTAGCTCCATAGTATACACACCAAATATTTGTTCTAGCATTTATGTATCATGATCTGATGCATTTACTCTTGTTGTGCCCCAGACTCCTTTTACTACCCCCTCTGCATCTTAAGTATGATATTTTGTGCCAGGAATGTAACATTTTGCTTTTCTGCAGTCCATTAAATACATTTAATTATGTCACTTAAATACATCTGCTGAGATCTGTTTACTTAGACAACTTCGTTAGTCAGGGCCTCTTGTTAATATTAACTGCCCCATGTGGAAAATTGCTGGAACATCCACTTTTATATTCTCACTATTATTTAAGAATCTCAGTAAGTTTTGCGATTATCTGGACTTTCTTACCAGCTCTTACAAGGGTGCAGACCTGGGAATATGCTATGTACACCATGGCAGCCACTTTAAAAAAATATTTTGTGCAAAGAGAGATGTTAACACTTTAAAGTCATACTTCAAGTCTATTGTAATAGTTTTTATTTTCTTTAGAATTCCTGCATGACTAAATGAGGAATTTTGCTTAAGCTTGTCATTGCATCATTTTTTTGGGGGGGGGGGCTATAATTGAGGGTGTGGGGCTACTTTCTTAAAATAGATGTACACTTCTAAAAAGCCTCGGTATTTCCTTGAATTTTTATACCTATTAATGTGCCTAAGTTTTCATTCTGTACGAGACAGATGTGATGCTGTCTGACTGTATTAAGTTTTACATACTTTTATGTCAATGTCTTAAACTACCTCAGAAAGAAATTGTGCCTACAAAATACTTAAGCCTTCTGTAAGAGATCCTTGATACCAAAACTGTCATACCTTTGGATAATTATAGCATTAGTAACTATCTGTCACTAGCTGATAATAAAATGTTTGACTGCTACCACAAGTTTTAATTCACTGCTCTGCAGATACTTAATCACATTAAACAAATGGCAGCCGTCTAGTCACTTGCAACTCATTACTGCCATCTTCTGGCGACATATCAAGCTGCTTTTCTCCAACTCTTGTAAATTGTCATAAAGGACTCAGTTTATTTAATTACAGACTGAGTGAGTCACTTACTACATCAGTGTGTTAGTTTTATGCTTATTATAGTAATTATACTGCTTGGAAACATGCCATTAGTTCATATACAGGAAATTAGTGTTACATATTCAACACTTCTTGTTGTTAAATAATACAAACCACTATATGCTGCATCATTTGTAAAACTCTGATTTTACTCATTTTACATGCTCTATGCTCTTTGTACAAAATAACTGTGTTTATATATTTTTTTTATTATTTTTTTATAATTTTTTTACTATGTATCTGCAGCTTTTCTCCCTGGGCCTCTGGTGAAAAGGGTCATCTTGTGTCCACTCGGATTTATCTGGTAAACAAATGGAAAATAAATAAATAAAATAAAAATAAATAAAACACAACATTTACAAGCTTAGATCATGCAATATATAGTGCAACAATCACTACAAAATGCCAGATAATGAAACAGCATACAAAATAAAATTAAAAAATAGAAATTGATATTTCATTGTCAAAGAGTCATCCCTGAGAAGCAACTCCTAGCAGTCCAGATTTTTCTCTGGCTCTCATAAAATGTATTATTTTTTACACTGAGGACAGACCTCACTAAACAGCACCAGTGGTAACATTTATAAATCATCTTTGTTTGAAAAATCCATGTTATTCTAATTAAACTTATTATCCCACACTTCCAAGTGAATAATGCAAATAAATTAAAAATGGAACAGATTTTGAGCCTTGACACCCACTGTTTTTGGATTTGTCCCTGTTTCATAAATTAATAAGTTGACTGCTATGCCCTGAGATCAAGCACAGTTCTTAATATGCCTCTGCTTATTTGTTTGTTTGTTCCACTTATTTACTAGGTAACTGGACTGCTGAAGTACCCTTTTCAGCCATGACCAAGGCCATAAGGAATAAAATTATTGTGTAAAGTTAAAGCATTGATACTGAATGCACAGGAATCTAAAAACAGTTAGCATAAATGCTGGCCACAAGTAGCACTGACTTCTAAACAATAATGTAGGCCACAAGTGGCACAGGCTGCTTTAAAATAGTCTGTATAAACACTGACCAACAAGAACAGCATTCCATATAACAGTCAATTTAAACACAGGCCACAAGTGGCACAGGCTGCTATAAAACAGTCTGTATAAACAGACTAATGTACCATTGACTTCTAAACAACAATGTAGGCCACAAGTGGAGTAACGCAGGCTTCTAAACAACAGCCAGTACAAACACAGGCCATTAGTAGCACAGTTGCTGGGACATGCCATATAACACAGAGAAAATTAAAACTTGGTGCATAGTACATGACAATTTAACAAAGAGGTAAATAAACTACAAAAGGATAATGTAAAATTACTCTAATAAAATGCAGCGATGGCGGCAACACAAAGATAAAACTCAGTTCCACAGTTGCAACAGAACAGCATTAATTAAGGCACCATTAGCAATTACCTCCATAGGGCTTGTATATATTAACATTAGAAAGATGATATGAAAACATTGGTCGAAAAGTAACGGTTGTTAATAAAGTTTTGGATGTCAGCAGATAAATTATTCCAGTGTGCTGGGATGACTGTAATAAATCTGTTTTTTCTTTCTCTCCAGTCACTGCCCTGGCTGTAGGTGTCATGGTGGCTAAGGCTTGTTATTCTCCACATCTGGTATCTGTGCTTATCTACCTTAAGTTTTGGAACAAGCAGGTAACAAACATCGAGATGCAGAAAACCGTAAATGAAGGATGAATAAAGGGTCCTGTATGACTCATAGATTCATCCACAGAAGCTGCTGATGGAAGTTGGCCGATCAGTGTAGCCAACTATATTTCTATCAATCCTGCTGCAGAAAGATGTGTGATTAAAGAGCTGAACCTGGGAATTGGAAGGGGGAGTGTGAATTAAAATCTAGAGACCAACATTCACATCTCAGGAAAGAAAGTCAGCTTTTGTTACTGCAGGGTTGATCACACCTGGGATGCACAGCAGCCTGTGGAACACTGCTGATAGTTATGTTAGACACTAGCTGTGTTATGTCAGATCCCTGGGTGGGCATTAATTACATATTATACAATGACTGTCTATTAATATTCAAAAACGAGTGTGCTGATTGGCCAGCCCAACCAGTGTGCCCGTTGTAAATCCCAGAATATACCAATGGAAAAAGGTCCGGGTACCCGGACTTCTTTCCATTCGTATATTCCATAACTTTTATTTTTTTAACAAAAAATAAAAAAATCTATAGTCCAGACTCAGGAGAGTCTGCATGGAAGCAGCATGGAGGAAATACAAAGAAAATCAGGTATGTTATTTAAAATTAAAGATGTGTACCTTATTTTCTTTGCATTTCCTCCATTTTGTCTCTCTCTCCTACCCCTAATGTAGCCAAAACTTTTTTTTTAAATTAAAAAAAAAAAAAAAAAAAAAAGGAAACAAAAAAATGGAGTAACGGAGACTTTCTTTTCTCTGTTGCTTCCTTTTCAAAGCATTGATGTACTGGATATGCATGGAAATGAAGTCCCATACGCATGTGCAGTATATCAAAACAAGGCAGTAGGATACCACCAGCCACAGAAAAACAGTACAGCGCCATTATACAAAGACATCATTTAAGAAAATTAAGGGTTTTTTTGCTTAAATAATGTCATTGTATAATAGCAATAACTGACTCCATGGTTGTGGTATATTGAAATTTACCCACAGCTGGCTTTATTTAATTACTCGGGCTTCGCCCTAGTGATTAAACCACACCAACTGTGGGTAAATATTCAATATACCACACCACACTATCAGTTATTGCTTAATTAACATACACCCTGTCAGGCATTATTGCTTACTTTTTCAATTGTGTTTATTACCAGCATATTTGATATCCATGATTACATTTACTAATACTCACCAGTTGTATACCAGCAACAGTGATGAATCCTTTCTCTGTAATGCCTTGCTCATCTCTTTTACATCAAAAATAATGATTTTCTGTCAATATGTGAAGCTCAAATTAAGACTTTTCATTATAAGAAAGCATTATAATAGAAGGTGAAGACAGCAGACATAAGTATCATTAATTTATTGAAATGTTATTTGATTTAGGTATCAAGTTAGACCTTATAGCCCATATGTATCCGATACCCTAGTTACACTAACTGACAACCAGATATATTGATGCTAACATATGTCAAATTAGCTTTCCTGCTATTTAAAAAAGTTTTATAAAATCCTGCTGAAAAGTTATACCAATTATTCAATATTGGTACTTGTCTGACTTTAAAAATGTGATCACTCTTTTGTGCCAACATTTTATAAATATAAATCTTTCACAGTTATACACTTCAAGGTAACATCACCCATTTATATATTATACATGCAACTGATCCATACCTCTGAAATGTACAGATTTCTGTCTCACATTTTTGGCTTGTCTCTCTTAAAATGTTTGTTTTTCTGTATTTTTCTGGCAAATCAGCAATAAATTAATTCACTAAATAATGACAGGCATTTGAGTTTCAGACTTCATATCCTTTATAAAATGCATGGTAACACAGGGTCTTGTATTCTAGCAACTTTCTAAGTTTATAAGAGCAATATGTAAAATTTGTCCCTATTTCTGATGTTTTGTACGTCAATTATTTTTGGCTTTGTCCAGAGTTTAAGCTGTGAACTGATCTTTTATTTATTAGATGCCATTTAATTTTCATAGTAACAGGAACATCTCAATATAAATCAGTTGGGAATATTAACATTGACAAAAAATGTCTTACACAAAATGTATATCCATTGCACTATTAACTTTACCTTTATGAGTACAAATTAATATATGAAATGCATTACATTTCAGAAGGTATGGTTAATGCATGTAGCTAGCAAATTGATTCCAGGGGATAAAGCCCTGACTGTGACCCAGAAAACCTGCAAATAACTAATATTTTGTGAACAGGAAGAATCGGTGAGAGAAGGTGGGAATTAAGGGTTGATGCTGGCTCACTTGTCCTATGATGGAGACTGACCAGCACATACAAGGTACACAATATTTAGCAAAGTTGGCTGTGACCTGCGCTTGGAGCTACCAAGCTATATTCATAGTAGCTTTTATCAGTGCATGCACAGAGGGGAGTACACAAAAGAAGAAGCCATTGTAAGGCTGACAGTTGACAGCACATACATCAGCTACCAATGGCTAGGGTTAGGACCTAAAGAAAAAGTACCTCTAATAATGCACCAAAGATGTCTGTCAGTTTGCGTAGAGGATTAAGCTGCTGACAATGAGCTGCTTCCTGTTGCCCAGTGTTCCAGGGTTTGACACCCTCAGTCTATGTGATTCTGAACAAGTCACTTTATCAGACAGTACTCCCAAGCTGAGTCTGGGAAAGTTTCATATAGAGAAGTATTATATCCTAGTATACAAATAAATGATGGTCATTTTGCTGGTGGGGGTGCCATTTGCCATGGCCTAGAAACAGTTAGAGTCTCATGCTTAAATGTGAGTGCCACTAGTCTGCTGGGGAGAAACCAGACCCTCAGGCCACTGGGACAAAGGTATGTTTGCCTCTTTTAAAAGCAGATGGAATAGAGCAGAAAAAGGACAAAACACTTCATGTCTGCCTGGATTTTAAACATTAATTGTAATCTGTCATGCTCTGTCTAGTCTCACACAGTATACTGCATCTAGAAGAGAATGTCTTTGGTAACATTTCTGATTTGTCAGAGTGTATATATTAGTTTGTCATATGGTATGAGCCCTGGTGGTCTTGACCAGTGGATGTGTTTAATACTAGTAGTACTGCATATGTTGTACTGGCCTGTGGTGGTAAAGAAAGGAGTGGGTGGCTATAATATTTGCAAACTGTGTCCAATGTCTTCAATAAAATAAATAAATATATACCAGTGAGTTAGAACAACTGCAAACAAGTACATACTCCCCCCAAACACACACGCAGGTGGGGAATATTGTTTAACCTAGTTTGAGATGTAATCTAATAGCAAATTACAAAACATCTTGTGTGCCAAAAAAAAAAAAAAACTGCTCACATAAACTATACCATCACTCATAAAACACATTGCTATTAAAATGTGATTATTGTAAATCTAGGTTTCAGATATTTTCATTCAATTTGAAAGCTATAATATTTGCAAGTGTGTCTAATGTGTTAAATAGGTGACCAAACCACTTGAAATAACTCCCCTGAGTCTGAAGGAGCAGGAACTCTCATCCAAGATCGTCTAAAATAGATATGCTCATCAGTGTGTCATATGGTATGAGCCCTTCTACCCCAGTGCATGATGCATTTCTGCCATTTCTATAATCTCATCATTTTTGTCACTATGCAAAGCTAATGAATGTAAATAAGGAAGGAAACATATTGCCCAGTAAACTGAGAGCTTTGTCCTATAACCCACTACTTTCTTTACCACCACAGGCCAGTACAACATCTACAGTACTACTAGTATTAAACACATCCACTAGTCAAGGCCACCAGTCCCCCACCATCATCTGTCAACAAGGTTTCAGTTAGTTAAACTACTCCATGTGAGGTTTGCTTCCCCACCTGCTAAGAGATCCACTCTTTTTTCAGGAAATAACTATGATTTCTAATATCAAGGTGTGGATTTTCTACCCAAGCTGATAATGGAGATCCCAGTTACTTGATTCTAAGCAAACATCATCATCGTCAAACAGCAAGATACAACTGTTATGCTCCTCAAATGGAAATCTCTAGTCGTTGACTGTAACTTGATATCCTATCAAAAAAATCATGAACTAGTGGGGAGAAAAGTCATAGCTTTGACTGTGTCTTATACCTGCCATAAATATATTTCTCTTCAGGAGGAGAAAGCAGAGACAACTCTTGCTTGTAAATTATGGAAACAATGGGAAGCAGTAGCGACCCTTGTACCCATAATGTTGTTGCATTGGCTCTTGCACACCATACCATTGCAGCATATCTCACAAGCCATTATGGAGTGTATTATCTATACCTTCTTCAGGTCCAGATAATATCTGTGCAACAACAAAACTCCCTGCACTGCTCCATAGCCAAGATGGAACCGGCATTGCTCTTTCATATTCAGCAACACAGCTGTCAAACAAGGTCTCCTTTCTAGCACATGACACAGGATTTCCAGTGGACACTGAAAAGCATGATCAATCTGTGACTGGAGGACACCTTTCTGTCTGTCTTTCTGAAAATAAGGACCATCATCCCAGTTTGCTAATCCATTTCCCATCCTCACCTTCAAAGCAGCTTTGAAAATGCATGTGTTGTTTATGACAACTTAACAATGTCCAGTACTTTCATCATTTCTGAATGAATGTTATCTACTCTTGCAGCCTTACCGTAGCAGTCAACTGTTCAGTTGTTCATTGACCTAATCTACTGCAATGCATCCAGTTCTGCCACCTGCTTCTGCCTCTTAAGTGGAGGGTATGTCCATAGGATTCCGGAGTGTTCCTGGTAATGTCCTTAGTCAAGGTTGGCATTTCTCCATCCTTGCTGAGAACAACCTGGGCAATGTCTTTCCAGCCCCTCTCTTGAATTATAAGATGGTTTGCAAATCATCTTTTGGGGTTACAAAAACAATACTCCAGAACCTCACCAAACACTTAGCAACCAGTATCTAACAGATATATCCAGAGACATTCCACACATACATACACTACTGCCTCAGTTACTAAGGTCTTCCAGGGGTCTTTTTAGACTCCAAGTCCCAGAGCTCCTCAGCTATGTTTCAAAGTCATACCTCTCAACCAAAAGAAATCTGGACAAAGTCATAAATAATGGGGACAAAGGCCAAAAAAGAAGGACAATTTTCAAATATTGCCCTTATAACCTTAGAAAATTGATAAAATAACAGGTTTTGCATTAGCATGAATTTTTTATGAAGGATATGAAGTCTGAAACTCTAATGTATATCATTGTTTTCTGACTTCAATCCTCATTGATTATGAGAAACAGACTAAAATATGTGGCAAAAATCTGAATATTCTGTGAAAATCTGGACAATTGCGAGGTATGTTCAGTGCTCAGAGGGGAACTGTTCCTTCAAAGAAGCACTACCTAGCAATTCTCATTCACTGTAGAGTTAGGTTTCTCAGGTGTCTTCAATTAATACCCCTGCCAGATGTCCAAAACTTATAACCTCAGATCTCATGACCTGAATAGAAAGTCAATAACTGACTCTCTCTCTCTCTCTCTGTTTATATATATATATACATATACACACACACATATGTGTGTGTGAGTGTGTGTGTATGCACAGTTTAAGAAATCTCTATTTCCATGTCTAGCAAGGCCTTTTACCTCTCCACACATACACCAGTCACATTGAACATTGCGCTGTATATCATCACAGCTCTAAACTTATAAAGATAACTTGGATTGAAATTAACTGTGTGCACTTTGAGTTGTTGTAGCAGATAACTATGCCACCAGTGTAATATCCTTCTGAGACTCCCATTACCCTTTGTATCTCCCTTCTCTCGTGAAGTTTTATTGCCTGCACACATCATGGTAGGTTGTATAGTGTTCCTAAGGTAGAAAACATTCCACTATAGATGCCGTGTGAATACATGTTATAACAATATAAAAATACTGTAATTTAAACAGGAATACAACACCCATTGCTAATACATTTTAAAAGAATAATCTGATATATCCTTAGACAAATGTGGTGAGCTGTTTTGCCATAACAAAACTGTTTAAATATTTTTGCAGGTACGACTATTAGACTGGCAAATATAAACATTCTTCTCAGAGTATAGTATATAGGAAAGCTCAACCCAAAGTCATTAGAAGTAATAAAATGTTTTCCAGGTGCGGTTTTAAACAAAAAAAAGCCTTTCCAGTAACTGAACGGAAGAACACAATGTTGCTTCCTTAAGGATTCTATACATGGGTGACTCACTACTGCATGCCTTTAAATCTTTTGTAATCAAAGCTTTTATGAGTTACATTAGGTGTGATTTTATTTTATACCTGTACAACTGTATAACAACATTCAATTGCATTATGCAATCTAGAAAATTTTGATGTGTGAGGTATCATAGCCACTTAACATATTTAAATGAAAAAATATGTATTTTACATGGAATTTCCATTATGTAGACAGACATTTGCAAACCATGAGCATTTGTAATAGCAGTTTTCTTGGATTATATTTTGTAAATAATCAAAGCAATAGCACATGGGGCGGGTAGATCTAATTGCCTTATTTGCCACAAAGTTTTATTTCTATCACTGAGGCCACCTTCTGAGCGATACAGTTTTACCTTTTCAATGATTTGCATTCTGGACAGTAAAATGTAAGTGATGCATGCATATAGACAATACACTGCTACCTGATGACCATGGCATTAAAGCTAGCATCACTAGAGCTTTACCATCCCTAAGCATTTGTTTCAGATGGGCATACAAATAATTCTTAGTATCAATTACTCAAGAAACACAACTCGTACAGAAATAAACTGCAGGACAGTAATGCTGTAAGTATATTTTTACGCAACTGTTTAATTATGGGAAATAGCTGCTGAAAGAGGTGTATTCTTTTACCAAAAACTGTGACTTTAATAATCAGTAACTTTTTTTAAAGAGATAATATTCACGTATGTTCTCTTGATCAAGTAGTAAGTGTGTGTGTGTGTGTGTGTGTGTGTGTGTGTGTGTGTGTGTGTGTGTGAAGTTTTCTGTTATCTCATTTACTTTATGAGAAAAGCAGACACAGGCACACACACACACACACACACACACACACACACACACACACAAAAAAAAAAAAAAAAAAGTTTTCAAAGAGAATTGCAGCTGAATATAAAGAAAAACAGCAGCCAAGGATACAATTAAATGACAATACTTTGTTATAAATGTCAAAGTAAATGCTAAACTATTAAATTATTTAAATGTATTCAGTTTTAATTACCTATGGACTTCTGAGAGCTGAATTTCAATAGTGATTAATGGCCACTGAGCAATAAACTAAATATGTTTCCAAAATGTTTTCGCTTATATGAAAATAGCAGAGAAAATGTATTAATTGAGCAAAGGAAAAGTACAGTTTGGTAAAATCTTGCCATAATGGTAGACGTCCTTGTCTTCACTGCTGCAGTATTCAAAACATATGGGTTCCCCTGCCACAGAAGCCCAAGGTCTGGCCAGTCTACTAAAGACTCCTGCTGTTTTAAAGGTACGCCGAACATCACTAAATGCTCACTGCGTAACATGGGGCATAAAGGTGACGTTCAGGCCCACCAAAAGCAAAACTGATTTCCCCAGGAGTGATACCATTCTAAGGAACCCAAGAGTTATCGTGTACATCCAGGAAGGTAAAGAACTAAGGGGATGGAGGAAGAGAGCGAATACTGCAACAGTGAAGGCAGGGACATCTACCATTATGTTAAGATTTTATACAATTGTACTATGTCCTTACATTCACTGCTGCAGTATTAAAAACATATGGGAGAGTGCCAAAGCTCAAGAGGAAACTTGGGAGAAGGAAGGGGCAAAAGAACCCCCTAAAAAGCCATGAAGAACTGAACTAGCAAAACCAGCCTAGATCTAGAGATACCATCCAACTTGTAAGTGCTTGGTAAAGATATGCACAAAAGTCCAGGTAGCTGCTTCAAGAATAGAATTAGTATCTAAATCTTTGAAAAAAGCACCAGGGGAAGCCACAGCTCTAGTACAATGAACCTTCATAGATTCATAGGTTAATACTAGGCTATCGGCCCTAGGGCCTATACAAGCCTAGCCTTAGCAATTCCCTGGATATTTCTTCCCACAATATTTACTTCTCTGAACCCTTGTCTAGCAGGGCGACTGACATGATTCCCAGGGTGAATTTCCTATCTCCCATCCAATCATCAAGGTTACTTTTGAAGAGGGCCAAGGAGGCGCTCTGCTTGACATGTATGGGCAGTCTATTCCAGAGTATGGGGAGTCTCTGGGTCAGGAACCTATCCCTCCAGCATGTTTTGTTCATTGTGATGACAAGGTTTAGATCCCTGGAGTGTGTGGCTCAGAGGGACTGGGATTTCTTTAAGTAGAGCATATCCAACAGCTAAGGGTTTGACATGGCCTTGTATGTTAAGCAGATATCGCCTCTGAGTAGACGATATGCCACAGAGTATAGCTGGAGTTTTTTTAGACGGTCAGCATATGGCATCTGCTTTAGGTCTGTGATTGTTTTAGTGAGGTATTTCTGTGGCCTTTCTAGCTGTTGCAGATGTCTTGTGAGGTACACACCAAACGGGGCATTGTACTCTATAATGGGTCTAATGAAGGATGAGTACAGTGGGACAATGACCTCCTTTTTTCTGAATGAAAAGCTCTTAGTGATGAGGTGTGCCACATAGAAGGATTTCCTGACTGTTGTGGCGATGTGGTTATCGAAAGTGAGACCACTGTCCACCTGTGTCCCTAAGTCTCTCATCACACTTTCGATGTTTAGTGTACTGCCACCTATGTGGTAATTCAAGGGTACATGTTTTTTTCCAAAGGGGATAACTATACATTTCTTGGCATTAAGCTTGAGCCCATGGCTCTGGCACCAGGCATCTGTTTCTGTAAGGCCCTTTTGTAGAATATCCACATCATTTGGGGATTTAATAATGGCTCCCAGTTTGCAGTCATCTGTGAACTTTGTTAGCCAGAGTCCTTTATTGTTGGCCTGTACTTCAGAGAAGTAGATGCCAAACAAGAGTAGTCCCAGGACTGAACCCTGAGGTACTCCACTTGTCACTTGTCTGGAGCTGGATTTGGAGTTGGCTACTTTTACAGTCTGGGTTCTGTCAGTAAGCCAGTTAGCAACCCATCGAGTGATGTAGAGATTTATGCCCAGCTTAGTAAGTTTATCTATGATTCCAGAGTGGGGGATGGTGTTGAAGGCCTTGGCGAGGTCCAGATAGGCTTACCCTCGTCCACACTCTAGAGACTGATTCGAAGAAGTCAATTAGATTCAGGAGACAAGATCAGCCCTTCACACACCCAAACTGGGTGGGGTCCAGTGTTTGAAGGTTGCCAATGTCTTTGTTTATAAGTTCCATGATAATGCATTCCATGACCTTGCAGATCATTCTTGTCAGACTGATGGGATGGTAGTTCCCGGGATCCAAGGTGGATCCCCCCTTGTGGAGTGGGATAACTGTAGCTGTGCGCCACTCAGTGGGCATGAAGCCTGAGATGAGGCTATGATTAAACATGACAGTTAGGTGAGGTGCCAGTTCATTTTATAGTTCATGTAGTAAACAGCCTGGGATGTCATCTGGTCCCATGGATGCTGTATTCTTAGCTTTGGAGAGTGCGGTTTCTACCTGTGTGGCCGTGATTACCTTAATTTGGCAATCTTTTGGTATTGAGATGGGCCCTTTAGTGGGTGAGAGGGGTGTGAAGCTGGCACTAAATTGATCTGCCTGGATATTGGCAATATCCTTGGATCAGTATATTTAATGCCATTCTGTTGTAGCTCAGAGCAGATCTGAGCATTACCATTTAGATTCTTGACATAACTATAGAATGCCTTGTGGTTGTCTTTGGAATCTTTGGCAATTTTATTTTCGTAACTTGCTTTTGAGGATTTTATGAGGGATCTCAGCTTCTTACTGAGGCTGGTGAGTGAGTTTTTTCATCCTGGGATTTTTCCTCTTTTCTGCAACAGTTTCTTCCTTCTGTTGTATAGTTTGTTTATAGCAGGGGATCACCAGATTAGCTTCCTTTTTTTGGAGAAGAGCATCTTGGTTCTATTTGGGATGGCACAATCCATGCACAAGTGGATGTGCTCATACAGTGCCTTAGTATAGGATTCTGCAGTCAAACATTCAGATCCCGTCTGCATGCGTGTCATGAAGTTTGTCACATCTGACTTCAGTAGCATGAAGTTGGCTTTGGAGAAGTTTTTTAAGGAGGTTTCCTTACTGGGGGGTGGAGGTGGGATGTGGATGTCAAGGGTGATTTGCTTATGGTCAGACCTGACCAATGACAGGGTGACCACTGGTGTGGAGCATCTATCTCCCATGTTGGTAATGACCAGGTCTAGGATATTGGAACCCCTGGTGGGACAATGGATTAGCTGATCCAGGGCATTGGAATTTATGAATTCCAAGAAACGTTGGGAAAAGGAGTTGGTACCCGAGTAGTTTTCCCAGTTAATGGCAGGGTAGTTGAAATCACCCAGTATTAGGGTGTTTTGTTGTATCTTAATATTTTACAGTATGTTTAGAAAGGTGTAGTGAGAATCTTGGGGCATGGTGGAGGATCTGTAGCAAGCTACAATTTGGATTACAGTCTTACCTAGTGTTAGTTGCACATGGAGAATTTCAGATGCATTGTGTTGGGCAACTAGCCTGGAGGTGTGAATATCCTTGGTGAATATGGGCACTCCTCCACCTTTAGTGTTTCGGTCTTGGTTTTGTGGTTGAAATGTGTAGTAAGAGTTGTAGCCTGGTATTGCAAGGGTGCTCTCTGGAGACTTGAACCAGGTCTCAGTTACTGCACAGATATCGATGTTCTCCATTTTTAGGAGTGCCTCGAGAGAGTGCATTTTGAGGTTTAGACTTCTAGCATTGAGTAGCATTACCTTCAGATTTTGCATGCTTGTATCTGTTATGGTGGTGGTTTTATCCTTTGAACCTTGCCTAAAAAATGCACTATTGGGGTGGCAAGTGGTTTTCATTGAAAAATGAAGGTTCTTGCCATAAAACGAGTAACAAAAGGAAATAGCCTTAGAAATCCAAGAAGAAATAGTTTGCTTGGATACATCAAGTCCCAAAGATCTAGGATGAAATGAAACAAATAACTGATCAGATTTTCTAATAGCCTTAGTCATATCCAAATAATCCCTAAGTTGCCTATGCATGTCCAAAGTATGTGGCACCCTCTCACTGTCAGTTTGCAGAGAGGGGAAAAAGTAGGAAGATTAATTGACTGATTACATGATAGCTCATTAACCACCTTAGGCATAAAAGAAGGGTTAGTGCTCAAGGACATTCTGTCCTCATGAAAAATCAAAAAAGGAGGACAAACCATAAAGGCCTGCAACTCAGACATCCATCTGGCAGAAGTAAGCACTAACCAAAGAACAGTCTTCCAAGAACAAGGTTGCTACAAAGCTGAAGCAGGGGGCTCAAAAGGAGCTGAGTCAACTTTTCCAAAACAAATTTTAAGATCCCAGGGAGGAGGAACATGCTTCCTGGAAGGTCTAATATTAAGGACGCCTTTAAGAAACTGTTTCACCTCAAATCTATCAGCTAAAGGAGGAGAAAAAGGCAGACAAGCAGAGACAGCTGATAGGTAGGCCTTAACAGAAGAACAGGCCAAACCAGCATTGAGACACTCACACAAATGAGAGAGAACCAAAGTAGCATCCTCAGTAAGTGGGTCCAGGTTATGAGAGAGACACCTAAAAGAAAACCTCTTCCATTCGGATAAGTAGTATTTCCTATTTGTAGGTTTCCTGGCCTCCTGCAGGACTTTCAGCACATCCTAAGAAAAAAGGTGTCTATGAGGAATCAAAAATGTGTCTATGAGGAATCAACCTATCACCCACAGTGTCAGTTGAAGCGTGAACAGGTGGGGATGGATAGGAGATCCCTTGTCTTGTGTAAGTAGATCCATCCTGTGAGGTAACTTGTGATGATTGCCTCTGGCTAGATGCAGAAGAAGAGGGGAAACAGTGCTGTCATGACCAAAAGGGAGTCACCAACAAGATTTTGGGACCATCCTGTTGAATTTTGAACAGGACCTCCAGAATGAGAGGAAGGGGAGGGAATGCATAAAGAAACATCCCCTTTCAAGAGAATGAGAAGGCGTCCACCTTCCATACCAGAGGACCTGGGACTCTGGCACAAAACAGGAGAAGTTGTCTGTTCAGAGAAGTGTCAAAAAGATACACTTGAGGAGTACCCGATTGGTGGACAATGTCCAGAAACACATTCCTGTGAAGCATCCATTTGTGTGATAAGTTAAGGACATGCTCAGAGTGTCTTCCACAATGTTCTGACCAGAAGGATTATAAACTGCCTGAAGAGTCATTTGGCACTTGACAGCAAGACACCATATCAGAAGTGCTAGCTGGAAAGGAAGATAAGATCTCATTCTTCCCTGCTTGTTGATATACTGCATCATTGTGGTATTGTCTGTGAAAACCTTGAGAAGCCTAGGAGAAAGAAGAAGCTGAAAGGCCTGAAGAACCAGCAGAAGAGCTCTCATATCTCTTTGATATTGATGTGCTCCTTCTGCTGATGATTCAACCACACCCCCTGTACCTTTAGGGAGCCAAAATTCAACCCCCATATCTGAAGCATCTGTGAACAATTCTTAAGAGGGAAGAGCGGAGCGAAAGGGATCGCTGGTTTCAGAGACTACATCTGAATCCAATAGTGAAGTTCTTATCTGAGACAAGGAAGAAGAATAACTACAAATTCTGGGGGATGAGCATGTTGAAGCCACACTGACTTCAGAAACCACTGAAGCTTTCTCATGTGAAGTTTCGCCAAAAGGAAGCACTGGAATAGTGGACGCCAGGAAACCTAGAACTCTCAGTAACTCCCTGACAGTAATGAAAGCCAGAAGAGGAAGAGCGTGAAAGAAAGAAATGAGAGTTAAGGCCTTTGGAGGGGGCAGGGATGCAAGCATTGGCAATCCTGAATCCTGCAACCCAGAAAAACATGATCCTGAGAAAGAGTCAGAGAAGACTTTGTGAAATTTATAGTGAACCCCAGGCTCTGAAGAATGGAGACAGCAAAATGAAGATTTTGCAAAAGGGTCACTGGAGAGGATGTCTGAATCAACAGGTCATTTAAATAAGGAAAAATTTGGATCCTTTGAAGCCTGCAAAAAGCAATCACAGGAGCAAGGCATTTGGTGAACACCCTTGAGGCAGTAGAAAGGCTAAAGGGCAAAGCAGAGAACTGAAAATGTGAGGAAGTAACAGAAAAACAGAAAAACTTCCTGAAAAGAGTCCTGGGGAAGCAAGAGAGGAAACAGAATCTGAAGAGACAATATCCAAAAGGACAGTACCTTTTGAAAAGTGTTTAGATGAGAGAGGTCTAGAATAGGTCTCCAAGTGCCCTCTTTTCTAGGCACTAGAAACAGTCTGGAGTAGAACTCTTTTCCCCTTTGGGACACAGGCACCTCTTGAATAGTACCCTGAGACCAGAGATCTTGAAGAACCTCTGGTAAAAAGGGAAGTTTTTCCCAAGGAGGTTGAGGAACACCCATAAAAGGAGCATGGGATTTCCGCACAGTGAAATACTCTTGACAAATGATCAATAGAACACAAGAATCCTGAGTGATCTGAAGCCAAACTAGAAGTGAAAGAGAAAGGTAAAGAAAAAGACGAATGTGGTTGGAAAGAGATGGATAGTCACAAAGCACCTGGTTTGTCCAGAAATGAAGGCTTCGGAGTCCTGAAAACTGAGTAGCCTTAGTAAGAGGAGGCCATCTGTCACTCTTCTTGCCTTTAGTAGAAAGATGAGATTGCCTACAAACAAAGGCAGGCTTCTTCCTCTGGCTTCTCTGAAATTTAGGCAAAGGAGAAACAAACACATATTTACGTTCCTATAACACCTTTCCTTATCCTGAAGGGACTTAAACAAACTAGCAGCTGCTTCCCCAAACAAAAGTTTAGAATCCAGAGGAGCATCAATCAACTTAGCTTTAATATCATCAGGTAGAGGTTGAAGCCTAAGCCAAGAAAACCTCCTCATAACTGAACCAATAATAGCAGCCCTAGAAGAGGCATCCACTGCATCATAACTACATTTAATAGAATGACAAACAATTTGAGAGGAAGTTCCTAACAAGGAAAGAACAGAAGTTTTACCATCAGAGTTTGGAAAATCAGAAATAAGTTGATAGGCTTTTGAAAGAAGAGCCAACACATACCTAGACATATGGGTCTGATAATATCCCTAAAAGCTAGGGTAGCAAAAGTGTAAACCTTTTTATCCAGCCTGTCCGCAATTCTGCTGTCCTTGTCAGAAGGTAATAACTTGGGTGAAGGAAGCAATTGAGATGCCTTATCAGAGGTTATAGATATTACCAAGGAATCAGCAGCAGACATTTATATAAAAAAACAACAATACTCAGGAACCCTATAAAACATGCCATGCTTCTTGGGAGCAGGGGGGAGAGAATTGGGTGCATGAGAGGCATTGGACAAAGCATCCAGTAAGGCAGCCAAAACAGGAGGAATAGCTACAGGTTTAGGAGATTCCAACTGCAGCAGCTCATAGTACCTCTTAAGGATATCAGAGGCCTGAGCACAATCCCACTTGAAAAAAATCCATCATCCTAGAGAGTGTTTCCCCAAAGGAAATTTCCTCAAAAGGAACATCAGGACTAATAGAGTCCTCCTCCTCTGACCCATAGTCCAAAGGAGATGGGATTTGAGTAGAATAAGTCAAGAATTCGTCAGCAGAATGTGACTGATCATCAGAAGAATCCTGGTTTCTAGGCCTTTTAAGAGCAGTAGAGGACCAAGGAGAAGCAGGAGCTGAAACCCTATGAAGAGGCTTTAAGGATAATAAGGCAGAAAATAACCCCTGAGTAAAAGCCTGCCACTGACTTTGAGGAATCCTAGAAGCAGAAGAAACATGTTTAATTTTTTGTTTCTTTTTTAAGGGAACATCCTGATAAGACTGAGACCCAGGACAGCAGTCGAGAACTGTAGCAGAAACTTCTTCCCCAACCAAAAATTAAGGAACTCCCCTAGACCCCTTGGAAAAAAATCAACTGTGGTTCCTTCTGAACATCCAAGTCAGATGCCTGCAAAGCCTGTTTGGATGTGCTGCCAGCTGGATCCTCATAGACCTCCAACACGGTCATGGCAGAGAAATCTGACAACACAGCCAGGTGAGTCTTTGGATTTGTAAGAACCTCAGGAGAATCACCTGGCAGAGGCTGGACAGTGAAAGATTCTGGTCAGACATTTTTCACCTTCTTCTTCCCTAACGGCTGCCCCACAGGGTGGGACATTCCTTCCATTGTATCTTTAACAAGTAGCTTAAGATGCTGGTTCTCAAGATACAAGGAAAGGGAATAAAGTCTACTGTGAAGGGAGTTCAGGACAAATGCCTGACAAATAGAACAAGATGTATAGTCATGAGAAGCACCTAGGCAAAAAATGCACTTATCGTGGCTGTCTCTCTGGGGAATCTGTTTCCCACATTAGCATTTACCTTTCCTGGATGACATTAACCCCAAGAGACACAAAAACAAGAAAAAAATAAAATCCCCAATGGGGCACATCTTACAAGTACAGTAAATAGGCTTATGTAGTCACTGGAGAACGAAAATGCATTTAACTGGCAAAAAATGGACGCAGGTAAACAGACAGATGGTGTAAAAGATATGTTCAGACTGGCAGCAAAGAAGTTCTGTTTTTGGTGGGCCTGAATGTCACCTTTATACCCTACATTACACAGGGAGCTTGGTGATGTTCGGCGTACCTTTAAAATAACAGGAGTTTTTAGTAGACTGGCCAGACATCGGGCTTCCACAGCAGGGGAACCCATATGTTTTGAATACTGCAGCAGTGAATGTAAGGACACCATACATGTACAACCCCAGGAAACAAACTTAAATACATTGGAGCAATTCATCAGATTAGATATAAAGCAGGAAAATCAGTTCAGACAACTGAAAAATAGGTGTGAAAAACTGAGCAGTTTATGAAGATCAAAAGGGAGTTCTTTCCAACAGCAGGCAATAGTCATGGAAGAAGGTAATGTTAAGAAGGTCAAGATAAAATGTTAAAATGCATCTTCCAAGACACTAAGTGTATATATGGCCGTACAAAAGCTGGGTACAGCGCAAGTTACTAAATAAGCTCATAAAACAATCATCTTTGCCAGCAATGAAAGAGTAATGAAAATGTAGTGTTTGAAGTAAAGGGATCAGACATTTGTAGCTCTCAGCTTTTTCTCTCCAGAATCAGATACAAATACAGAAATAATTAAGGGCACTTTTTGAAATGTTAGCACTACGAAGCTGATAAAATAAAAATGTGAATTAACATTATTTTCTCAAGTAAAAGTACCTGATATATGAAGTTCTGAAGTAAAAGTCTTTAACTCTAATTATTGTCAGTATTTATTAAGGGTAATCACCACTTGTTCTCCTAAAATTCAACACTTTTAGGAGGAATTAGGAGACAGCGAGAGAGAGCAAAACTTTAATCCAAAATCAGGGACAGTTGACTATCCCTCTCACAAAAGTAGGATAATACAGATATTTCACAAGTAAAGGACAACAGGTAATACAATAAAAGATTGTACACCCTGAATAAGGGATTTCTAAAATAGTCCTGAATATTTCTGTCACAGCTTCAGTAATTTTTAATATCTTCTGGAAGACATAACTCAGTGCAAAAACTTTATTTTACTGTGAATACTGTAATGGGTGAGAAACAGGAAGACAATGGTAAACTGAAATGCACTAAAGTTGTGATTAAGTAGCAAAAAGTACAAAAATGTGTTATCTGTTATTTAGTAATAAAGGCAGTTTGGTGAGTTGTTTTCAGAAGATTGTTGGATAAAAGCAGAGTCTGAAAACACAATAACTGTGTAGTGCATATAGAGCCCTTATTGTGCTCCAGTATCAGGAAAAAGAAACCAGTAAAGCACTTCAGGAGCACAAGATCTGATCTGTTAAGCACCCCTCTAAATGTTGTTAAGACCGGGGTCTCACACTGAGAAATTACAGTATCAGCCAGCAAATGACAGCAGCAAAAGTGAAAACCGCTTTGTTTCTGCTTGCTGTATGTTTCTGAAAACTGTCCCAGACTTAGTTTGAAAATCTTATCTTGATGTGTCTTGCTGCCTGTTTCACAGCATTCACTAAGCGCTTTACCAGTTTTGAAAGCCAGCAAAACACTTTGAGCTTTTTCTCTTTTTCTTTCTGTACCTAGTAGTACATGGAGCAGATAAATCTCCATGCACTACAGAGAATTATGATCAGATACTGCTCATAAACTAATTTTACATGTTGTCAACATGGCAGCTAAGATTCACCTCTTTGCTTCGCTCTCAAGGTGAATTTCTTGGCATCCATGTGTAAAATGCATGACACAATTACAATCAGAGACCAGATCCTAATCCTTTATAATATACTGTGATTCTTGATGAAACATAGAGATTCAGCATTAGTAGAACTAAAATGGTACTTTTGTCTAATTCTTGCTGTTCAACTCATGATAATCAATCCTTGCATGTTATTGAGAAACTGGTGTCTATTCAAACAAAGCTGGGTGAATGCCAGTTCACCAAAGACTACCTACTCAACACAGTCATCCATAGGCACACCACCAAAAAGTGAGTGGCCTGCTTTTTTTATAATGTCTAGGCAATTTACAATTTGTTTTTAGAGAAGAAATGCAGGATGTCCCCCCACATAAACTAGACATCAGTGTTTAAGAGTGTCAGTGGCTGAATCGGTATTGCATTTGCCTTTGGCACTGAAAGAATGTAAGGCTGTGGGTTCTATTCCCACATATCATACTTAGATTAATTTTGAGTGCTGATACTACAGTGCAGCATGAAGGGGGTGCTGCAGTCCTGAGTGTGCCATCCTTTGGATGAGATGTTAAACTGAGATCCCAACTGCTTGAGTTAGTGGTAGCTTTGGTGGATGTAAAAGAATCCCATGGCACTTCTCAAAAAGAGAGTAGGGGAATTTCCCTGGGTGCCCTAGCCAAATTTCCCCAAGTCAGTATGAATACCATCTTGGGACTCCTGTGAAAACAGAACACTGGCTTAGTAGGACTAACCTAGTCAACAAAAAGTAAATAAATAAATAAGTTCCCTTAATCCCAAATAATCTGCTATGCTATGGTCAAGAGTGGGTTTTGAGGAAGAGGTGTATTGCAGCAGCTTCAGATAGATATTTGTGTGATGATATCTTGGAAGTTCATGTCCCACAGTACTCACTGACATATCTATTCTCTACAGTTATGTGGTTTCCGGTACTGTTAGAGGTGACTACAGCTCCAGTCTGAACTTGGGTGCAGTCACACAACAGCACAGTGCAAATGTAAAATATTTAATGTTTATGGCTTAAGATCACATATTTACAAACTGAGGTATTCAGTTCATGCAACAGTGAAACAACAAATCATCATGCACACATGAACTTTCCTCCATTGACACATGGCTCTCTGCACTCTCATGTAGAAGTTTGTAACCATTCTATCCTGCATTAAGATTACAATTTGGAGGTCACTACTACAGCTCAGGATGGGAAATGATAAAACTTGAAGGAGGCAGTGGTGAGGCGTTCTGTAATATCGATTCTGGGCAAGTTAACAAGCAATACTTTCTACAGAAAATATGTCTACTATTATGTTATGCATTGCAATGGTTTAAATATCTCAGTTATAATCTGTATTAAATAACGCTGTGTCTTTTCTCTGCAGTAAGTGCCTCTTGTATAGAGATCTCACAGTGCACACCATCATAGCATTCCCAGGTCCATTTGCATTAATGGGATTGCCATGCGTTAATCTGAGATATCTGTATGAATTCAGTGCAACCATCTTCTATCCTATCCGAAGAGGAAGTCTATTAGACTATAGTTTTTCTTTCCCTAATTTCTGTTCCATTCATTGCACATCTGTGCTTGAACCTATTGGTTGACCCAATAGTTGTACCACATTTATATATGAATGTCATTACCCTCATTTAAGGAAAGGGAATAAGGCATCTTTACATCACAGTACTCCCCAAAAGGAAGATTTATAAGCCTTACTAGCAAAGTGGCAACCTTTTTGCCATCAGTTAAGTGCTAATAACTTGACTAGCCCAGCTGGTAGGATCCCATTGTTATGTAAAGTCTCAGGTTCACTGGCTATGTAGTCATCAGATGCTTTATCTCTTTCCTTCTTGGGGTTATATTTTAGACCAAGTATCTACATGTCAGTGAAGTAATATTTTGCACACACAACTTTATTCAAGAGATATAGTCTGAACAACAGAATGAAATAATTTTCTTCCTTCGATCTGGGGACTAAAAAAATTGCATGCATCCATTGGAAAATAACTATATAATAACTCAAACTCAAACTTTTACATTTTCATTTCTAAGCTCTATCTTACCAACATCCTTATTTGTGTTATATTGCAATGTAGAGCTTTCCAGCTTAGTTTCAGTGACAAAACTGAGAGTACACGTACCTTTGCTGTTGGAAGAATGGAAGGTTGTTGTTCTATTCCCACACCAGGTATTTGGATTAATTTCCACTATTGACACAGTATTGTAGCAGTAAGGGGCTGTTGTACTCCAGAGTGTAAAGTCATTCAGATGAGACATTAAATCAAAGTCCCGTCTGCATGAGTGATAGCTCAAGATCCCATGGCACTTATCAAAAAAAGAGTTGGGGAAATGCACTGGCTAGAATTCAGTACTCAGTATGAATAACACCTCTACTCTTTCACAAAAAGAAGACACTAGCCTAATGGAACTAACCTAGTCAACAAAATCTAAATAAAATGAAAATAAAATTCTTAAATTTAAATGCAATGACTTAGAAGGTCTTGCTTAGTTAAAAAGGCTCACTTTCCCAAAAAGAGTGAAAAATAAAGAGAAACTCTCCTCTCCTGCACCAAAGAAAAATCTTCCAGTTTTTAAATTAATTTGATCTTCTTACTTGCTGCTGTGTTAAACATAGAATTCTCTCCTGATATACTAACATAATCAGATTTTTCTTTATGTTCCTTGGTCTTTTTTTCATACATCTGTAAAAAAAAAAAATGCACGCACAGAATTCTTACTTTTTGCCACTAGAAACACAAGGTAATATAGTCTGGGTCTATATTAGAACACCGAACTTTCAAAATTTCGAGTGTTCTAATATCGAACTCTATTAATCGAAAATTTAAAACATCAAACATACAGAACAGCGAATTTTTTTCCTAGGGAAAAAATTTGCTGTTCCAAAACACATACACACAACACAAGCACACCAAACAAACAGCAATCCACACACATACACCTAAACTCTTACACCTAACCCTACACTAAACTATACATACACCACTAACTATCCACTTACCTTAACCCAAACCCTAACTCTAAGGTCCATCACTATCGCACAGTCACCTCACCCGCGCCCTAACCTTAACTAACCTAGCCTGCCCTAACCCTCACGTCCACACAATAGCACACATACCTGACCCATGCCCTAACCCTAACTCACCTAACCCACCCTAACCCTCACGTCCACACAATCACACACTTACCTGAACCTGACCCCGTAACTTTCCACCACAGTGCTGAAAATACCGAAGCAACAGAAACGGACAACCAAATTCTTTCCCTAGGAAAACATTTGTTTTTCTGTTACTTCGATATTTTCAGCGTTCGCTGAAAACGGGTCGATATTAGAACACTCGAAATTTTGAACGTTCGGTGTTCTAATATAGACCCATATAGTTCCTGCTACTCATGTCCCTTATTATTTCAATGTCCATATTTGTTAACACTTAACATGTCATGACTCGTTAAGCAATGTGTCATATTGTTGATATTTCATTCTGTGTAGAGGGTGAGACTATTGCCAGTGTTTTAAATGCTGTTCCTTAGGTATTTCCCAGTAAAGAGAAAAGGTACATTTTTTGCTATTATTTTTTCTCTGCAGCGAGTTTGCCTAACCTTGTATGTAGTGTTAGGAGATTGGGTGTGAGAACAGAGCACCCTTGCAAAAGCAATGGATATTTAGGTTCCATGTTGCATTGTTTTGAGATGGCTGCATTTCTATGGAGTTGTCAGAGTTTGGTTGTGATATTTTCTGCTTTATGCTGTAATGTAGTGCTGTAACGTATTGGAACTTGGTGTTTTATTACATACCTACTACCACCTTCAATTTGTGCAGTTCAGTTGCTGCCTTTAATAAAGTCAGTTGTAGTAGTGTGTTTCAGTTTATGCTGATCAAATTTTTACACACACACACACACACACACACACACACACACACACACACACACACACACACACACACACACTGTCTCCAGGTATCATTCATTCACTTCATCTGAACAGCTTCCTGAGTACCAACACTTGTATTTTATTTACTCAATCAAACACAAAAAGACACTGAGCTGTGGCCCAGATTTCATAAGCAGAGTAAACCATCTCCTTTTTTTTTTTTTTTTTGTGGGAAGGGGGTCTTTTCAAACCTCATTTTTTACTGGCCCAGCTTCCAGTTCTCCACATCCATGCCTGGTCTACTAGCCATCTTCCTACACCTCCACCCCCCCCCCCCGACGTACTCCAGTGTTGCTGGGACCAGATCTTAAGGGCATCCTGGGGCTCTAGTAGTCTATCTCCCTTATTCCCACTGATGAGTTTCTAGATATTCACTTAGCAACAAAGGGCCATAATGCCTTCTAACTCTACCGAGTTATATAATACCTTTTACACATGTATTAAAAGTATCTGTATAGAATTCTGCATTTCCCTGAATGGATTTACCCATCTAAAAGAGTTCCATTTCAGCTGACTGCATACATTTCTGTAGCCAGGTGAGATAAAACTCTTTACTGATAGCATGGAGCAGCTACCGTACTCTAACACCAATCCTTGGGGGATGAATAACTGGCTATAACAATGAATGTTAATCCCTTGTTCTCAGCTTCATATAAAAGCATAATTAACTGTCTTAATTAGTTCCTCAGATTTCACACCTTACAACATTCGCTAGTTTTGGCACTTAACACCCTGTGCATGTGGGTTGGGTTCATTGTAGCAACACTCTCAGACTTCAGTCACATACATTTCTTTTTCCAGAACAGGTCAGATTGACTATGGTTATATTCCTTGGGTTGTATGACATCAGTTTATACCACAGGAAATTACCAAACCTTAAACCTCGACACGGCTATTAATAGGACGTGCTGGAGGGATAGATTCATCACCCAAAGACTCCCTATGCTGTGGAATAAAATCCCGGTATATGTGAGGCAGAGCACCTCGCTGGCCTTGTTCAAGAGAAATCTTGACCAATGGATGGGAGATCGCAGATATACCCCAGGGATTACCTCAATGTCACTGCTCAACAGAGGCACAGCAAAATAATGGGTATAGTTCCCCATACTAAAGGGGTGGCGTAAGCCACAAAACTATGGGCTAGGCTTGTAAATGCCCTCGGGCAGATAGCCTAGTATGAACCTATGAACCTATGAACCTGTACCAAAACATTCAACATGTAGTATTCGAGATACAATATTCATACTTGTATTTCACAAAGAACAAATCACAATGCCAAATGCATAATAAGAAATGGAAAACAGACAGTTTTTTTTATACATAGTATTTAACTTATATATATATATATATATATATATATATATATATATATATATGGGTTACCGTTAGAATATCGACTGCTCAAAACATCGACACACGGAAACCCAGGTCCAAAACATCAACACGTTACTTCACCGACAATGTAATTCGTCGACCTGCAAATGTTCGACACTCAGTTTAAACATGGGCGCGTTGAGGAGCTGAAGTGTGAGAGGGGAAATAGTGCGTCTGGGAAGTGTTTTATTTGCATACACCGCTATGTGTTAATTTATTTTATGCTGATGTCGGCGAGTTACTTGGACCGTTCAATGCAGATTGGCATTTTGCATGTGTTGGTGTTCCACTGTCAATTATTTGGGTGTCGAACATTTGTACGTCGATATTTTGATGTTTCCGTGTGTGACCCGGGTTTCTGTGTGTCAATGTTTCGAGCAGTCGATGTTCTAACGGTAACCCATATATATATATATATATATATATTATATATATTAAGTGCATATAACTTTAAGCTTTAATTAATTAATAACGTCATGTGATTTTGCGATAGGGGTATATATACTGTTTTTTAAGTGTGAAAGTGTTGTTCTGATGAAGTTTTGTTAAACAAAAGCGCTTAACAACTGTTAACAAAGTGTGGGGTTCAACCTTTCCTTGTTTCTGGTTCTTTTGGAAGTTGCTATTCAACTGTGTTCCATAGTTAAAAAACACACATTAAATGTTTAAATACTCTCTGAAAACCATGTGACCATCATCACCTGACTGGAAACAGATTTTAAAAACCTAATACAAAACCTAAAGATAATCCAAAATTCACATAATGTATAAATACATAAATAATATACATATATAAAAGACACGAAAGGCATGAAAAATAAGAAAATATGGGAAAACATCGGAATATGATATCGGAATCATTATCAGAATGGCCCACGGCAATGGTTCCAACAGAGGAACAATTCGTTCAGGTCGAGGAGGAACTGCCATTAATTTTGGATAACACTATGAAAATGATTTCCAACAGCACAAATTACTTTTTTATTTATAATTACAGCACTACTGAATTATCGATACAACATGCTGACTTATCCAGTAGAGGTTATTTGTTTGTACCTGACAGGCACATGGATATTGTGAGAACTGTCTTGGAGCTTAAAATGTTTACTCATAATATGAACTTAGAATTGTTTGGTGGTTTGGAACAAGTATACAATAGCTCTCAATTACAGGTGCCAAGTATCATGAATCCAGATTTGCATTTGTATTAGATGGATTTCAGCAAGTCTGTGAATTAGATCTGCGACACTTGTCAAAAAGTAGAGATTTTGTAGGTTATGAATACAATTTAAGTGCCACTGAAAGAATGTTTTTGAAGGAATTTGTTGCTTTACCCAACTTACGTGTTATGCAACCTGACAAAGGGGGTGGGTTGGTAATTATGGATAAAATGGACTATGAACAGAAGGTATTGTGCATTTAATGTGGGGATGGCTATGTGGAATCCTCCCTTAATGAGCTTAACATAGCTTATAATCGTGTGGATATTATCTTACATGATATGCTCATGCAAGGAGAGATTACTCTTGAGCATTATAAATATATGTTAAATGAGACACCTCTTATCCCTAATTTTTTTGGACTACCTAAAATACAAAAGGACTTGTACAACCCGCCCCTAAGACCAGTTGTAAATGCTGGTAATTCTAAAACTTATGGGATCGCTCAATTTGTTGATTATATGTTAAAACCTTATGTCATGAATATTCCACATTTGTGTAAGAATTTGTGGTATTTTTTAACAAGATGTAATGATTGGCAGTAGATTTTTACGTGCTGAGTTGCCAGCTCTGACGCACAACCGTCAACAAAGGTACGCCCATTCACGCATGTCTCCACACACAAGACACTCTAGCTGAGAATCGAACAGGACAACGTCTTACTGTGAGGCGACAACGCTGCCACAGCACCACCACTGCAGTTTGTTTGAGGATTATTTAACATTCAATTTCAAGATGGAACAGGCATTGACCAATACTGTTATTACACTTATGGAATTGTTGTTGGGTACAAATTATATCCTATTCCAAGGACAGTATTTTAAACAAGTTTCAGGTGTTGCCAGGGGTGCCCCTTGTGGTCCTTTATTTTCTAACATAGTGATGGTGGCTTGGGAACAATATTTTGTATTTGATTCCCTTTATTTTCAGTATATTCATTTATACACTACATATCTGGATGATTTATTTCTGGTTTGGACTGGCCCTGGGGATCTGATTGAGGAATTTATGGCCTTTATCAATGATTCTACTGCCTTTTTGAGTTTTATACACAATATCGGTGTTGACTCTGTCAACTATTTAGATGTTTTACTTCAAAGAGATCCTGATTCCCAGGAATTGTCCTCAATAATTTATAGGAAGCCAACCTATTCTAATAACCTTCTACATTTTAGTAGCAACCATGCTTACCATCAGAAACAGGCAGTTATTAAGGGTCAGATGGTTAGGGCAGCTAGGATGAGTGTAGCTGGGTAAGTAATCACATTTTGAGTAACGGTTGTTTTGATGTACACGCAGAGTGGTTTTAACCATTCTTGGGGGGTGCCTTGTTGACCTGCATTTGACTTCGGGTTTCTATACTCTGGAAAATGCCTAATATCAATAAGCCCAGTATCTAGGCACTGTTATGTTTATAATAACAAGTGACACATGAGAGCATGTAAGGTCAAATGGTGTTGACTGACTGCTCAGAGGCGTATGGGTTGATTTTTCTAAATAGAAAAATATAACTTCCAGGAGAGGAGGGAGTTGTGATGTGTGGTCAGTCCACTTTATTTGTTTAAGTAGCCTCGACAGGTTTTGCTGTCACAGCTTTTGAGGTCTGGGGTGCGATGTTGTTCAGTTTCCTTAGTATGGTGGTCCATGTGGCTTGGAGTGGATCATATACTTTGTTGGTGGGAGCATGCTGGTGTTATGATGTGGTGGTCAGGTTGGACTTGCGGCCCAACTGAGTGATTCAACCATTTTAATTAAATCTATTAAAAAAAAAAATAAACAAACAAAAAAAAAAAACCTAAAGCGATTTGTGGAGGTTGGGTCGTGGGGGTTCCAGCCCTATCATGCCTGCTTTCACGGGCTTTAAAGTCTTTGAGGCAAATACGGACTTGCGCAGGCATACTGAGATGGGAGGCTGAACAGTTACTCTTAAAGAGACAGATATTGCGGTATGGCAAGTGTGTGGGAGTGGTGTGGTATGTGTCCGATCAGGGCATCTAAACTAGGTCAGCCAAGGGGTCGGAAGTTAGTTAGTGAAGAATTTTAATATGCAGTGTCATCTCGGAACTGAATTTGTGTAAGTGCATGTGGCATTGTCTATGGACAAAGATGAATACAGAGGCAAAAATAAGCATTTATCAGGTGGGGGAAGAAGAAGTTTGTGTAAGTGCATGTGGCATTGCCTACTGACAAAGATGAATATAGCTATAAAGATAAGGCTGGCTGCCACAAGGTGAGGGGCAGGCCATTTGTCAGGTGGGGGAAAAAGGAAAAAAAATTTTTCTTAGTGGGGAAGGAATTACTTGCTTGATCAGGATGAGGTTCTATGATATTCCTCAGATGACATTTAACTTTATGGAGGTTGTGAGGAAATACATGTTTCAAGTGGAGGTCCAGTTCTATTTCTGGGAATTTGGAGGGTAGGGAGGCTAGGTTTAGATTGCTGCCACTTTTGGTAAATCGGTGTTGGGAGCGGATCATGATTTTCAGTTTTTTGTGCATGTAGCAGAGGCACGAACAGCCATGGGGTTTGCAGGGGTACGCTTCTTTTGGGCTCGGCTATCTGGTCTGTGATCTTCAAATGGTGGTGCATTGGAAAATCATTGGCAAACCATTGAGGGCAGAAGTAAATAAATAATGGCATCTATTCGAGTTTCAGCCTTCATATCCCTTATAGAATTCATGTTACAGCTTAGTTGTATTTTCTGCACTCTATAAGTTTATAAGAGCAATATTTAAGTGTTCCTAGTACTTTATAAGTTTATAACATCAATATTTATGTGTCCCTATTTTAGGCCTCTGCTCTCCATTATTCATGCCTTTGTTTAGATTTCTGGTACCAACAGGTTGAGAGGTATGCCTTCTACTGCACAGATATTTGTAGAATGTCTGGAGTTTGGTCCATTTATTATAAAATAGGGTTTTCTGGTGAAGTATTGGCAAGTCATGAGATATTGCTGTTAGGTATGTCAGACATTAGGGTTTCAGGTGGGAGGAATGCTGCTACCCCTACACAAGTTTCCTGCTAGTGCAAACCTATTAGGTTCATGGTAGTGAATTTCTGTATAAGCTTTAGTCCCTATTTATGTTATGTCACTTTCTCGTATCAGCTTTGTCCAGTTTTATGTACCCAAGCATATTATTGAATGTCGGTATGCTCGAGAGGGGACTTGTATTCTTCATAAGGTAGAGCTTTTAAATATTTTGTCTGGCTACTCCTCCATCTAGGACAATGTAGTTACATTTCTGTCCCATATGCTCTACATACATTGCTGCATCTTGAATATATTCTCTTCATCATGCAGTTCTTTCTCATAAAGATTTTGTCACTGCATTGGTTACAGGCATGGAGCTGTTGCCCGCTGTGATTTACAGCTTATAGCAGGAGACTTGGCTCATGGACTGTTTCCGTGTTCTAGCCTTTACTTTTGTACGGGTAGGTGACTGACCAGTGAGCTCATTAAGGCACGTCACGGTGGATGGGGTGCAGGTAGGTGGGGTGGAGTCACAGCAAGTTACTAGGCTACTGGCTCTGGGGTGATTACAAGCTAGACAAGTTCGGCTTATTTTGAAAGGTAATGGATTTCTTGCATGGATTTTGATTGTTGGAAATGCTACACAATGGGGTTGTAAAGGGAAGTATGTTTGGGGCAAGGTGATGTGGGGGGTTGTTTATAAAAGGTTTGGGGTTTACAGGCAAAGCACAATCACAACAGTCATAGGAGTATAGAAAGTTATGGGGTTAATGGTGTAGGGTCTGGTAGGTAACCAAAATCGATTTTATTTCCACATGCTGTTTCTATTGCCTTTCTTGGGACAGGGATAGAACAAACAAGCATGATTAAATGGGGATGACATAATAGGAATATGGGGCAGGGTAGTGGATTGATAGGGTGGGCCTTTGGCAGTGTTGGCTGGTGGTTAGAGGATTTACACTTGTTTCTTTTTTTTGCAGAGTGGTTTGCTGGACTGGTGAGTATCGAGGATGTAGATAGACAAATCCCGTCAATTGGTGGCTGGAAGGAGGTAAGCTTGAAAGTTGGATGCTTCTGTGATAGATGTTCCTACCACTGGTAGCTCAATATTGGGATATCATCCAGGCAAGTTAACTTAATCTGAGCTATGAATGGGGATTTATAGGTCTTGTGAGTATGAGTGGTGGTTCGGTTTGGCTAGTGCCTCTACTGTTTGCAGGCTTTTCATCAGGTAACTTGTAACTTTGGGCTCATAGAATGTTTAAGAAAGTAATTTTCTTATGAACTGGGCCTGTTATAGATTCATAGGTTCATAGATTAGTACTAGGCTAACTGCCCTTGTGAGCCATTTTAAGCCTAGCCAATTATCCCTTGTGAGACTCAAAACCTGTACCTTGTGTTTGTAAGGCAAACACCTTAGCCAATAAGCCACCTTCCCAACCCTGGAACCAATTATGGAATAGTGACTCTTTATTTACCATGGGCATCCATGAAATTGTTAACATAGAAGGTGTAGCGGACCTTTCTGAGATGGTGCTTGAGGGAACAGAAACTTATCGCAGGGGAATGGTGGGCATTAAGGTCTTGCTTTAGGTGTCATAGGTTTACAGGTTTTCTTTCTGGAGTGGTGCATGATAATGTGCAGGTAATCCACTCTAATATTTGCTTATTAATCACATGGGTGTTAAGGGGATGTGAAGTTAATTATGGCTAGGTGTTCAGTATGTTGAAGGGTTGGGACAGGTTTGTTGTAGGAGACTGATGGTCATTGGTTCATGGTGGAACACGCAGGGCAAGCGTTGAGTAATTGGGTCAAGTTGTGAGCTACATGAGTGTCCTTGCATGGAAGTGTGGTCTGATTTACTGTACTTGAAGGAGTGAAATATATGGTTTAATTTCTACATGCAGGATGGGGTTGGCATGTCACTAATCTTATGTTGACCAAGTGGCATAGGGCATTTTCATTCTGGTATAATCTGGTTTTGACCTGTGGCATAGGGCATTTTCAGTTTGGTATATTGTTGGTGGCATTCAAGGGTATTGATAGAGTAAAGAGGGGTCAGACTGCTAAAGCCATCATGTGGTTTAGGTGCCTTACTTTGATATGGGTAGTTGGTGTTGGCAAGGCGGTTGTTAAATGGCATTTTGAAGATTTTCAGGTTCTGCATGTCACTGGGTAAGTAAAAGGAATAGTTTGGGAAGAGTGATATGCAATTGCTTTTATTTTGGTGTTTGGGGTTGAGTATCCTTGCTCCAGTGGCAGGTGATGCTTTGGTAAGCATTAGGTAATTGCCAGGGGCTGGTAATGCCCTGGTAATTATTGTACACCAAATGATGTTTGGCCTTATCCCCTAAGGGTGGCTAGCTGATGGAAGTTGGTGGTGAGGGGGAACAGCCTGGGCAGGCTGGTGGTGGAGAACAGGGACAAGCTTGCCCTCTTCTGTTCTCCCTCTGGTGTCTGGTTGTGCATTTCAAGGAGTTCTTGTTGAATAGATAAGCAGGTGGAGGTAAGGACGCTGCTTATTTGGTTGGAAGGTAATTCAGTGAATGGTTTATGAAGCTTCATAAATAAAGTAAGTGAGCAAAGGTATGGACGCTGCTTACTGGACAGGATGAGCAGGTACGCTGTCCTGATTAACATTGCAAAGATGTTTATGCTGTGTTTAGAATCGACTACACTATGTCCAGTTGTATTTAACAAATTTTGGTAATCAAAGTTATGTTATGGAAGTTTTAATAAAGGTCGTCAAATGTCATTCGGTGTGTTGTGTTTATTGAAGGGGACCGGGACAATTTCATTTAGTTATGTTTCATCTACCTCCCTTACTTCTCTATAGATATAATGATATACTGTATGTATTTGTGTGATATGCAAAGAGGCATATCTTCTTCTTTTCCACTATGCAAGTGGAAGAGAGTACAAAACACTGGGCCCAAAGTTAAACCTTTTATTATATAACTTGCCATCATATTGGACTGCATCAACTATTTTACATTGTGAGCTGTTGTCCTGCTTTTGTTATCTACTCTAAAGCATTTATTTACTTATTTATTGTTTATTTGCTAACCAGTTAGGTGGGCTGATCTGTGGACCCTTTCAGGCAGAAATATAATTAATTTAAAGCAAAATCAACCACATTTCATAATGAACTAAAAAGTTAACAGATGAAGCAACAGCCAAGGAAAGCATACAAGAAAGCATTTGTTTACACAGAAGATTATGTGACTTTCTATCTGATGACTTCCATCTGATGGAGAGAAACAGTTAGCACTATGGTAGCTCCTGCAACTATAGGGAGACATTCAGCTTTTTCAACAGAGAGAGAGAGAGAGAGAGAGAGAGAGAGAGAGAGAGGGTGAAGTTCTCCTCTGTGGTTAGAAAAGGGGAAATCTGCAGATTTTCTTCGCTTCGGTTTGGAGGATATAAATAGCAAAACAAATTGAAGGAGATTAACAATTGTATGTATTTTAATGTATGCATAAATAAGTAGTTTGCATTGGACTTCCTTTAAAAATAAACAGATTGGAGATTTCATAGTTCCTTATGAAGCTTGTCCATAGTGTAGTTAGTATGAAGCTTACGTAACAGTGTCGGATCTAAATAAAACCTGTAGTGTTCCAAGACCTTGGGAATGGGCAATGAACAGGTTAAGTATTCTGACTTCAGTAGTTCTGTTTAATTTTTGCTGTGTACTAAACAGCATGACTACAATCTTATGATTTACAATGAGCTTGTGTTGTTGATCCATTGCAAACTAGGTTGAATTCTACATGTAGTTCAGTTTGTATTAATCCTGCATTATTGAAAGACCTGCCATTTACAAAGTCATCTACATAAGGCAGTATCTTTAAATCTATGAAATCTAGAGGGAGGTTGTTGTTGAACGTGTTAAGGATGGAAATGAGTGCAGACCCATGTGGCACTCCTATTTTAAAGAGTCTGGTACCTGAGGAAACTGACCTCAATTTTACCTGAAAGGGGAAGTTCTGGAAGAAGTTCAGAGAATCTTCTCCAGAGACTATGGAATTGAGCTTGCAGACTAAAAGCAAGTGAGCTTCAGTTGCCAAATAATCTCTATTACACAAGTTAGAAAGCCATGTTTTCAGCATTACTTTTGGTTGAAATCAGGGAAGCTTTTAATGAAAGAATTCCAGATTTGTCTGTGAATTCCAGGAGTCATAGGACTTGCTCAAACTTTCTAGAATCTTTGTGATGAAGCAGAGGTTAACAATGATGGGATAACTCCAGATACAAATTACATTGAGTACATGAATCACACATCTGAATATCACTGGGTTGGCCATTTTAAGAAAGGTGGGGTAAAGATGGAAGCTGGATACAAAGTCTGATCTTTCAAATTTAGTGAATATATTCTGTACTTTTTTTTGAAACAGAAAGAAGAGAATAGAAACAAAATCAACCACATTTCTTAATGAACTACTGTAGGCTGTTAAGGCTTGTCTGCAACTGAAGGACAAGGAGGACAGTACAAGATGATATTTATCCTGGATATGGAATATCTTGTGCTATTAATTATGGGTCAGTCATTTTGAAATTTAGAAGAGAGATTATAATATGTGGGACTATCCACGTTTTATTAAGATTTAGGTAACCCCACCCAATGTTGAGTGTTTTGGTAAGTCAGCCATAGAGATCTGTTAGGATGTATATAAGATAATTACACTGTAAAGTGCTCTTGGCTTCTTGAATCGTGTGACTCACTGGCTCCTACACCTCAATAAATCATTCCTTCATAAGACATTCCCACACTTTTCCGAGCACTGAAATACTTTATTGATTTTTCCTTGCTCCCACTTTTCTAAAGCTGAATAATATATGACTTCTTCCATTACTCTGCCACTAAAACCTGCCCCCAGAACCTTTTTTTAAAAAAGGAGGATGGCGGTAACACCTTTTTTCATAATTCTGCTGTGAATCCCGCTAAGTCCCATTACTTTCTTCAATTTAAGGTATACAAATGCATTCAAAACTTTTTGCTTCAGCAAGTAACTTCTTCCATTTCCCTAGATTACCTTTTATGTTTAGTTTTACATTCGAATTCTCTTCTTTTCGTCTGCTAAATGGAAACATCAGTTTGCGACCTCTGCCTTCTATCACTTTCAGTCCACCTTTCTTCTTTCTAAAATGCAGGAGTGACAGTATTTTCCTTGTTTGCACATATTTGTGCATAATAAATATTTTATCATCATTTCCAACATCATTTTTAATACTTTGAGTTCAGAGCTTTACTTCTTACTACCTTTCCTCTTCTGTTTCATCTTACACTACTTCCTCTTGTTTCTTCTAAGCGTTTGTAAACTTCAAGAATGGTGTCTCTTTAGATTTCACTTCATTTTCTTCTGGAAGACATAGTAACTTTGGCCACTGTTTTATATTACTGGCTTGTACAATCAAAGCATTTTATCCTTTTAAATAACAATGTCTGTGATCTTGGTTCTTAACTTCCCAAGACTCTTCTTCTTACTTCTTTCTTTTTGTCATTCCTAGCAGGTTTGCAGCACATCTTCTATACTGTTCTATAATGGCTTCCTGAAACACGGACTCACCTGCCTGAAGTCTAGCACTGTTAAGTTTATAGGCTCATAAGTAGTTACGAAAAGTGAATTGCTCAATGTCACACAGTTGGCAAATACCACACAAACTATAGCCCTAACTTTTTGCTCCTCTTTTATAGGTGGTCTATAAAGAAATCTTATTAAAATGAAATACCTTTTCCTGTCTCTACTCTAACCCACAGTACCTCCTTTCCTCCCTCTATAGCCATTCATTCCATGGCTTCAGACCATTTCCTTAGATACATAGGGATACTTTTTCAGTTTTATCTTAGTTTCATTTTATCGCAGAAATACTTCTATGATGCTGTGTTACAGTGTATCTCCATTAGAAACCGTTCAGAAACACAACATGCAGAATATGGGGCACCTTAATTTTCTAGTAGCCTATTCCTTTCCATCTCCCTCTTTTTTTTGTATTGTTTTACTGGCACCAGATGCCTTACTTTTCCTGGGTCTATATTAGTTCATCGACAGCTTAGGTTGTCAAATCTGTAATGATCGACACATAAGCATCGAATTTGCAAAATCGTGAACGGCCATTTAAGCAAATTCTTTCCTTGGGAAAGAATTCAGTAGGCCATTCACGAACAAAAGTAACTTTTCAACCTAAATAAAGTGGGGGGCGAACACCCGACGTAGGGGGCTGTGCCTTCACACCCCCCAACTAAATATACCAACTCAGAGATCACTCCACATTGCCGAAAGGGCAAATCCCCGATAAAGGCCAAGCGACTTCTTTCCCGAGCTAAGAATTAGCTGAAATGACCATTCGAGATTTTGCAAGTCTGATGCTTAGGTGTTGATCATTACAGATTCGACAACCTAAGCTGTCGATGAACTAATATAGACCCACTTTTCTTAGCTCACAAATAGTACATTTTAATCACACTATTAATTTATGCATTTTAACTGGTAAATCCCTTCTGCCTGTGATCTCTCTTATTGTCAAAGGATGCATGAGATAAATAAATACTATCAGTCAATGAACTAGATTTTTGACAGTATAAAATAATGCTGCTTTTATATACCTCACAGTCAAGATATCATATTAGCACTGCAAGTATTTAAAATAAAGTCAGCATACAGAGAAAAAGTGAGAATAGGATAATAGTTCATAGCATATACTGTCTCTTAGGCAAACAGAAAGCTGTCACACAATCATTTAAGCAAGTATAAGCAAAAACTCTTAGAAAAAGATTTTTGTATTTTTTTTTTTTGTATTTGGTTATTGTGAGTATTGCATTTGCAAAGCATTAAAAAGTATGTAAATTTGAATTTTAAATGGCAGTTTTAAAAAAGTGGCCCAGGCATGTGCATTCTTACTGAGTGCCCTTTTCATCATGGTAGCATTTTTTTTCTCAAAAAAACTGAATCTTCTACAGTCCAATAGAAAAAGTCATTCTTTAGTGAAACATCAATAAAATATTTTAATGATGCATATACACTTGTTTTTTTTTCCTGGAGGGCCGCGGTGGTGCGTGCAGTGGTTAGCATTGTCACCTCACAGCAAGAGGTTCTCCAGTTTGATTCTTGGCTGGAGCGCCTTCTGTGTGGAGTCTGCATGCCCTCCCTGTGGTCAAGTGATGTTAAAGACATGCAGGTAGGTGCATGCATGAATGGGTGTGCCTTCTTTGAAGGTTGGGCATCAGGCTGGCAACTCGGCACCATAAAAATCCACCGCCAATCATTAGCAGACCAGAGTTCTGCTGTGGCGACCCCTAACCAGGAAAAACCAAAAGACTTAGGTGGCCACGGTGGTGCAGTTGTTAGCATTGCCGCCTCACAGCAAGAGGTTTTCTGAGTTGACCCTCGGCTGGGATGCCTTCTGTGCGGAGTCTGTATGTCCTCCCTGTGGTCGCGTGGGCTTCCTCCGGGTGCTCCCATTTCCTCCCACATCTCAAAGACATGCTGTAGGTGGATTGGACACTCTAAATTGGCCCTAGGCATGAGTGTGTGCATGTGTGTGCCTTCTGTGGAAGGTTGGGTGCTGGGCTGGCAACTCAACACTGTAAAACTCCACTGCCAGTCATGAGCAGACAGGTGATGGGAAAAGAAGAATACGCTTGTTTTTTTTCCCTAAATCTTAACCATTGCAAAACTGGAATAAGGCAGTGAGAACCTATTTTACATTACACCCAGTGAATGATAGCATTCTCCCTTACGAATGAAGGTAAAAAACGAAGCAGTAAGTACTAAGACATGCATAAAGACTTACAAATGCATGGAAAGGTTAATAAATGGCTGTTTACTCAAAGGTGGACTCAGACTAATAGACTACATTCTATAGTAAATAAAAATAGGTATATCTGAAACTTATGTGAGATCTTCAAGTAAAACATTTAACCCCCACCATACCTAAATAACGGTGGTTTACAGTCTTAAAACCCACAATGCCGGGACCACAATATAGAAAGACCAAAACTTTAAAGACCATGCCCTGGCTCTTTCTCCACCACTGGTAACATTCCAAGTCCAGAGATTCAATTTCTACATTCAAGGTTTAGTTTATCTTTTTTTAAAGCTGAACTAGGTCTAACTCCAGAGATGGGTTTCAATATCCATTTTAAGTCAAGGTTCTCGGATTCTTTTTTCAAGTAAATTGTCACAGGGATTTATTTGAAATTTTGGATCCCAATCTATCTGGTCATTTTTCTTGAACCACTCTGTTAATCATGGTCCTACTAGGAGCACAATGCCCCTAGACAGTATATCATCATGACAAAGTCATAATACATAAATATAAATTTAATATCTTAAAATGAAAAAAAAAACAAGCAAATAAAAAATGCTTGAGGCAGGATTGCAAAGGACAATGCTAAACTACTTTATTTAAATGCAGGTTCAGATACAGTGAATGCTTTCATTTAAAGCAAGACAACTTCAGACTTCAAATTAGTTTCACAGGCATAAATCAATTTCTAAAAGTTTTTGTGAAGTTTCCTGAGCTAAGAACTTCCCTGCACTTTCAAAATAATTTATTTTAACTTGCTTCTCAGCCAATATTAAGTGTTGGCATAATCATAAATGGGTATGTACCTCACATTTTGTCAGGCAGTTTCCTCTTGACCCATGTGGGGAATTTCCATTGACTAAAACAGATCTTTACAGGTCTTTGCCTAGGAGGGATTCCCCTAGAATGTCATCTGAAGTGTACATCATTTCCAGTCAGGAATGCCCACTGCCTCTTCAGTTTTCTTCACTGTACCTCCTACTTTTACCCCGCAGTGGGAAATTCTAGTTTCATCTATGGGGATGTTTCTCAACCCTAAGGAATGGTGATTTTCTATTCCCTCCTCCAGATCTACCATTTGGCCATCAACCCACCATTATTCCATACATGAATGAATCCTCACATGTACGCATGTGTGCCCCCCCGCACACACATGCACACGCACACACACACACACACACACACACGCACACTCGCACACACGCACACACATATGCACACACGCACTCACGCATGTGCATGCGTGCACACACACACACACACACACACACACACACACACGTGCACACACTAAGATTAGAGCTTTTCTCTCAAAAAGATTATGGTTTCCTGTTTGTTTCTTAAGTAGCCATCACTGCAGGCATTGGAGACTTAAGATCATAGCTTATAAAAATGTGGGGCTGATCACTATTTCAGCTTCTCTCCCTTCCAAAATTGAAAACACATTGCACCCACACTAGTTCTTTGTAAATTCATGGATTATGATATGGGCTGCAATAACCCTCATGCACCACTCCACATATCTTTTAAAACTGGTCATTTAATGGTTTTACTTCAAATTGGGAACACTTTGAAATCTAAATAGCAATGGCAATGGTTTTGTTCCTATTGACCCTAAAAGACACTTTGTCATCAGGTCCCATAAGAACTCCTCTATTCTACAAGCAAGACTATACACTTGAACACTAGACCCCATAGGTCTTTAAGCCCCATACTGGCCTCTGATTGGTCAGATTCCTGACTGTCTCTTACAAGTCCTTGAGGTTAAGGACTGACTAAATTTATTAATTCAGTGATTGGCCAGTCAAGGGTACCTAGGAGAATAGGGATTACATAAGATATATCCTGCCTTTCCCCACATAGTAGTTTCTTGTACCACATAAATGCTCAGGAAAGTTTCATGCAAGTGTTCTTAAAAAGGTTTGTCCCATTGAAACGAATCTGAAGTCTGACAAAGTTATACACAAAAGTGCTCACCATATGTCAACCAGAATTCAAATAAAAATACTTCAAAACTATCTGTGGGAGTGTTGTTTTGAATGTTTTTTTAAAGTTCCTTTTTATACAAACATTTGGTGAACATGTTACATCTGAACAGTTTGTTTAATTTTAAGACCTTCTGTCTCTTCCCCCCCTCTATTTCCTTCTTTCTTTCTCTATAGAGAGATACAGAGAGACACAAACATATTCTATATATCTATATATCTGTCTATCTATATATATATATATATATATATATATATATACACACACACACACACACACACACACACACACACACACACACACACACACACACACACACACACATAAGAAATGTTAAAAAAAAATGAAAAACTCATCTTTGTGTGTGTGTGTGTGTGTGTGTGTGTGTGTGTGTGTGTGTGTGTGTGTGTGTGTGTGTGTGCGCGTAAACTCTCAAAGACAAACTGTCATTGAGCAAGTATCAGGAAAAAAACATTTACGTAAGAAAATAATTTGCATAATCTCAACATGGACTTAAATTAGTAACATTTCCAATATGTGATACAGAAGAACATGCAACTACTTCCTGAAAGCTCTACTGTCTATGACTCATGGTCAAATAGTAGAGTCCCTTAATAAAAACATACCTTGGTACAGAATTTTACAATGGGCGTGAGTTATTACCTGTGTATCAGAGTATAACTGAATGTATATTTGATAGCCTTACACAATCTTGTAAATTCTTAGGATTTAAAATGGAATCTATCCTTTCATATTTTTAATTAAGGCAGTTATTTACAGCAAGGAACGAAGTATAATCTTGGCAGACGATTGCAAAAAATGTCTGTTAAATTTTTTGTATATTATATGTTATAAGGAACATTATCTTCAAATGATAATGAAGTTTGATGATCATAATAAACTTTTAGGGAAAAACACATCTTAAATGAAAAATGGCAATTGCATGAAAATACTTATGCCCTGGGTTCTGACACATCTGTTCATGTGCGAGTAAACACACGTGTCCACACACACACACACACACACACACACACACACACACACACACACACACACACACACACACACACACACACACACACACACACACACACACACACACACACACACACACACACACACTATTAAAGTACAAAGCAATTAACTATTTACATGCAGATAACTGATTAAAGAAAGCTAGTGTCCACACATTTCCAATACAATTCCTGTGTCCTCTCTTCTAGAGAGCTTTGTTTTCTGTAGGCTTGAAATAGTTGTTACCTGACCTTTTGAAAGGTCTGTCTGAAAAAAAAGTCACTTTGTGTTGCAGTCACAGTGTTAGCAGGCTAAGAAATAAGCAACTGTTTTACATGTACTTAAATGCTGGTTTTATAAATAAACTATTTGTAGTTTGAGCATTGATATCCACACAATTAATTAAATGTACTGTGGGGCTTCTTTTGTATTTCAGGACATATTTATTAGTGAAAGAATAGTTAACATATTTTCATTTTGAAAAAAAAATGTGTATGTAAGCAAATGGGAAGGAAATAACTCATTAAAGAATATTTTTAAAAATATTTCATGATACTTGACAGTTTCATTAGGCTTACTGCTGCCTATCTGTTTTTTTTTTTTTTTTTTTTTTTTTAAGTGTTCAGTTTAAATAATTTCTAATCTCAACTAATGTTATCACTTGACTGCCGAGCTCCATTGATTGTAGCTCAAAGGAGAGAAAAATGTATTTAGTTATTATTTCTTGCACAGGTTCTGGTTTGAACATGGCTCATTTGTTAGGCATAACTGAACAATACGTGCAGTACTTCTGATGTGTCCTGAGCTTCACGTAAGTAGAATTGAGATATTTAACCCAGAAGAAGTAGATTATAGACCAGAAGAAGATGTGCTTCCTCAGTTTATATTAGCTAAACTTTGTAACAATTAATTCATATGCAGATTTAAAAACTTCAGCTGATAAGAAAAGTTTCTTCTGCCTTAGACATTTGAAATTACCTATCTGCTTGCCTACAGAAGTCCCTTAATGAAGACATTTATCCACTTTGTCACCTACCTCTGTGGACGCAGACTGGAGTCTAAATGATGGTACTTAAAAGGTATGGATCACATCTGTGTTCTTGAACATATTTTGCATCTTTTTATGTAAACTCATGTATATTGTATTCAAACTGTTAAAAGAGCTATGAGGCAAAGCAGTTTTTTGACTATGAAATAATGTGTAGACATGTTGGTAAATTTATACATCTCAATCTCCAACAGCAGGTAGTTTAAGAATAGTTTTATGGTAGTCTAAGTCAGGGGTAAACAACCCTCAGCATCAGTACCAATGAGCAGCACTGGAGCATATTTTGCTTAGCTCTTCACTATGGGGCATCACAGACAGAATTATCCTAATCAGTGACATTATAGCTTTACTTTTTATTTTCTGACAGGATTTTATGTAAACTGGAGTAGATTTATTGACGGCAGTGGGCTCACTGCAAGCGTTAAGTCACAAAAGCTTAAAAAACACTGTCTCACAGCAGAGGTGTAGTTAGTTATTTTTGTGCCATTCCCAACCTAGCACCCCACCCCAAACGTTAAGTTGTGGAATGAAAACTGAAACAAAAAACAAAAAAAAAAAACAAATGGAAAGTATTTTCTCTTGCTCCTTTATTGTTTTGAACTATAGAAAGCAGCTGTTAAAGTTTATGCCACATGACAACACTTTTAAGTTCTGACAAAAAAATGCAATACCAACATTTATTTTTAGGTGCTGGTATGCAATAAGGACTGATCAGGATTCATTAGTCATGTACCCTTACACTTTTTGCCCAGCATGCCATATATTTTCTCACTCTGCCATGGTGGCATCATAACAACCATGCTAATAAGATCCCAAAGATGCACTTTATATGCCACAGCAATGACATGCATGGCTGCAAGAGGTGCTCCACTTTTCTCTGGATAGTGACCCAACACATGGTCATGGTTTCTAAGGGCACTAAGGGTGGCAGAAATATGGCATGGCACAGCATGCTGGTGTTAGGCTCTAAACAACATCACTTAAAGAGTATACAAACATCACAAAGCTTATATGTATATATATATATACCCTTGCTGTGTCTTTGTGTATGTTTGTCTGCTTGTCCCCCCCCCATCACTTTCCTATACTCACATTTCCTCCTTAGTTCAGTGAATAAAAGTGCATAGAAACATTGCTGGGTGGCAGTTATTTGGTATCACAGCCATTTTATTAGTGTCATAAAGTTTCTCCTATGCTTACAGTGTTGCAGGAAATCCTGGGCTGCAGTTGTGAAACCAGCTCTATCTGCATGGCACAGACATTTATGGGAGAAGAGTACCTGATTATTTACTTCTCAGACTGTGAAATCCCTACTTGTTAATTGATAATTACCTTTGGGCTTCCTTGAGATTCTCTGCATCTCTGCAGTACTCTTGTGTGATAATGGAAGGCATGTTTCTAAATCCCAGGGATGATTTGTTCTAAGTATGTGGAAAGTAGCTATAGAGGTACCTGTGCATAAAAGTACAGACTCTGCCTTAGTAGGTAGCGACAGACTAACAAGTTTGATGAGTAATATTAATAAAGCTTTCAAAAGAGCAATTTTGAGTCTTCTTAACATACGATATGTGCGGCAGATATATTTAATCCAACATAGTTTTATTTTGGATGCTCTTGTTGAGGGAAATTTGCATCTAATGTTTAGAATATATGTCTGCATTTTTGCAACAATATGATCAAATTGTTAGATAATGGCTTCTCTGTGGATGATATCTATCTAGACCTGGTCAAGGCATTTAATTCAGTTCCTTACTTTCCAGTTATTCAGAACTGGCATCACCATGTTTCAGTAGTTACATCATTACATTGATCCATGAAAGGCTATGTAATAAGCAATATTAAGTGAAAAATGTGGATGTCTTTTCAAGTTTATTTGACATATATATCACTTAACTCCCACATATATTAACAAGTGTTCAGATGAAGCCAAGTTAGGAATGACTGTTACTTCATTGGATAATCATGGAACTCTATAGAAGACTTTAGACATGCCCTATATTTGGGCAATACAACAGACAGAAAATAATGTTTATTACTTAAAGTGCAATTATTCACTTTGCTCATAGAAATTCTGAATACCTATCCCTATATTATCAGCTACAGTCTGATGCAAACAGAGTTATCCATTTGGGTGTTCTGATAAGTGTTAGACTTGATTTTGAGGGAAACATGCATCTAAAGACTGAAATATACTTCTGTATTATTAAAGATATACTGTACACAATTACTTCTAGGAAGCCATGGTTTTATGATTCCAGTGTACATGGTATTAAATAAAGCCCTTTTGGAGTATCGTGCCCTTTTTATATGTATATTATATACACTAAATACCTAGAAATAATTTATAGGATTTACAGAATGGAAACAAGTAATCTAACTTTGGTTGCTTACTGTCAACATGTTCAGAAATGGATTGCATTCTGCATACCTTATGTTAGTAAAAGACAGTATTACTATATTATGCAAATGTATGAAGGATGAATGTCTGGCAGCAACTGTGAGAATTAGTTTTATCAACCACTGTGTGGCAGACCTGCAGACATTTTGTTTTGTTTAGTC
>NC_056734.1:455583670-455641170 GCF_019279795.1 Protopterus annectens
TAACAAATGTTCTTTCACGACCACTACCCCCATAGTGAGAATTACTAAAATGTACAGCTATAGAACTGTCTTCTTTCTCATCAGTAATATGTCTCATATGTTCTAACAACCTAGTTTAAAACACTTGTTACTCTCCCCCACATAAATATGTTACAAGGGCATCTAAGAGCATTTTCCATACAGCAGCCTCTTGAATGTACAGAGTCCCACATGTCCATCCTTTCCCCTCAGCAGGAATGACAGAACAAAATAATGGTAGACCCTACCTATCAACCTCCTACTGTATGGCATCTGTACAAACCCTGTCATAATTTGGGACAGAGGCCCAAAAACATGGCCATACTTGAAATATTGCTGTTATACACTGAGAAAATTGCTGGTGTTACATGGTTTGTTGTAACATATCTTTTCCGAGACATATAAAGTCTGAAACACAAATGGATATTAGCATTTACTGAATGCAATCACCAAAGTATGCTACTGATTTGCCAAGGACAACACCTATCTGGGGAACAGACCAAACATAACAGGCAAACCTCTGGCCATTATGTGGATAGCCCTACAGTTGAGAGCTATGCACACACAGAACTTTGTTAGACTGAAACCCATGCAGAAGTAGCATGTTCAGACAAACCCTTTAAACAAGCAGTATTCAAAACATATAACAGCAATACTCACATTCTGCCCCTATGCCTTGAATCATCTCCACCATTTAGTTGGCTTGTCACCACAGGTCTTGTTCTAAGAGGTATTAGCTCACACACCTCCAGGATGTCTTCCTCACAGGTAAGGGGAAAGGCCAACACCCACATGGAGTACTCAATTATAGGAGTGTGTTGTCATGACATTGGCTATTGGAATAACTACACAGCTGCTCTGCATGCAATCAGCAACTGGGGAACACCAATTGGTGTTCAGGCCATCACATGGTTATGAGCATTACCTACAAAAGACAAGCTGCCATCTATTCAAACCACCTCTGTCATACACAGTCCATCAGTGCAAAGCTGAAGTAGTGTGAGAAAAAAAGGATATATCTGTGAAAAATCCAGAAAAGAAGGTATGTGAAACAAGTAAGCATGTAATTGAATGCAGTAGGTGGTCTGTAATAATGGAAAATAGGGGGTTGAAAGCATATGTCTTAACAAGACTTGCTGTACTAATGTACTGCTGAACAGCACTGATGGCCATAGCATATGGTTCTGTCTGTAGTGACTAGGCCAGCTACTGGGATGCTGTACATATCCCTATGTTACCTGTGCATATAACTATGATACACATTTTGTCTTGTAAATATAAGACAACTATACGGCGCATTTAAAGTACTGTCGCAGAAGTGTGTGTTGAAATGCTTGTGATATAGTGAGTTCATACCTTTCAACTGTACAGTCTTATAAGCACATGTGTGCCTGATATCTGTAGTCACTTGCACATAGACTTGTGTTATGTTGGGCAAACCATTGTCAAGTCTGTAACATTGACACCATAACATAATAGCCTAGATATGAATGTGAGACGTCCCTCCAGGTTAGCACTGTGATAGCAAAGCCTACTGTGCAATCAACTTACTTATCTATGTATGTAAATAAGTTGTACATGTTCTTCGTGTGTGTAATATCAGTTTCAGTGCATACAGCAGACATAAATGTTTACAGGTATTGATTGTTGCATTGCCATGACAATAATATAGGTAGTAGAATAGGCATAATTATCAGTTTGTAATCGGAGAAGTGTGCAACTGTGTTATGACCCTTTGTCCATGCCTACCACAAACAGCTATTTGAACACCTACATACAGTGGATATCAAGAGTGTAAACACCCCTGTTGAAATGCCAGGTTTGTGTACTATACAAAAGTGAGACCACAGAAAATCTTGTCAAAACATTTCACACTGTAATATGACCCATAACCTGTACAATTCTATTGACAAACAAATCTGTTAGGGGAGAAAATGTAAAACATAAGAAATGTACTATATACTGGTTATATACATGTGCACATACATAAACCACTACTTGGTTGATGCACCTCTTGCAGTAATCACATTCTCTTTTTGGTTACACATATGCCATCAATTAACAAGACTGATTAACACCAAATAATGTTCAACTGTCCTAGTAGGATATATTTGACATTTACCCTGTTGCCTGCTACAGCAAAAGACATGTTTGGCAAGGAGCATACAAAGCATTGAAGGGAACTCATTGTGGAAAGGTATCAGTCAGGAGAAGAGTAGAAAGTTTCCCCAACATTGGAAATACCATGGAATACAGTGCAGACAGTTGTCAGACAGTGGAGAAGATATGGGACAACAGTGACACTGCAAACACCTGGATATCCATCCAAAATGGATGACATGACAAGATGACAACTGGCCATGAAGGCTGACAGGGGACTGACAGCAACAGTGAATGAGCTGTAGGGATTGCCTGCCAAGTACTGGGTGCACACCACACGTGACAACAATCTTCTGTATTCCCCATATGTCTGCCTTATGGGGTAGGGTTGCTAGATGGAAGCCTTTTCTTACACAGAAAAATACCCAGGGCCAGACAAACATTGCCAAACAGTGCATAAAGTCTCCAAAAAGCATGTTGGACAATGTGTCATGGTCTGATGACACCAGTGTTGAACCCTTTAGCCCACAATTCCAAGAAGTATGTTTGGCCCAATACAACACTTTACATCACCAAAAGAATACCACCCCCTGGTGAAGCATGGTGGTGGCAGTATCATGCTGTGGTGTTGCTTTTCAAAAGCTGGAACTGGGCCTCCACTCAAGATGGTAGGACTTATGAACAGTTGTGTATATCAATGGGTTTTGTCCCCAAACCTTCAGTCATCTGCTAGAAAGGTGAAGATGAAGAGGCATTTTGTCTGTCAACATGAGTATGACCCCTAGCATACATCCAAATCGGCAAAAGAATTACTTCGCCAGATGGAAATAACAGTTTGGGAATGTGCCAGCCAGACCTACACCCAACAGACAACCTGTGGGTTGCCCTGAATAGGGCTGTGCACAAGATATGCCTTCAGTAATTGACATATTTGTAGCACTGTTGGAAGGAAGACTGGGCAACTATTACCAAGAAAAGATGTGCCATGATGATAGACTCTGACCTAAGATGACTGAATGATGTCAGTATCTCAACAGGTGCTTCCATAAAGTATCTATGTAAGGGTGTGTACACTCATGCAAACAGCTTATTGTACTGATTTCAATTTGCATATGTTTTCCCACAACAGATGTTATGTTTTCAATGGAATTGTACAGGCTATAGGTCACATTAAAGGTGGGGATTGTTTTGAAATGAGTTATTGTGGTGTCAAGTTACAATAGTACAAAGACCAGGCATTGTAACAGGAGTGTGTACACTTATATATCCATGGTAACTGTATGGACTCAGCAATACCTGACTTGTAAAAGCTGCCTCTACCAAGGTAGAGTAATCCCCTTTGATCAACAGCTGCAATACACAAACCACATAATAGGTTCCTATATTGTTATACAGGGCCACAGAGGTGCAGACAACAACTTGGAAGCATGTCTACCTTTATCTGAACAAGCATGTAAGGTCACAGGTGACTCCATGTAAGGCTAACTATGAGTACAAATTACACATATCCACACTGCCAAAGCCAGTCACAAGGGTGCCTCCACATATGCTGTCAGTCCCAGAGGCAACAACACAGTTCACCATGTACTGGTGTTAAATCACACCTCATACATGCATGCCATGGATATAGGCAACCTGCATCAGACAGGTTAGATGTGAACATCACACCCCTGTCCCCCATCCGTATAGGGGAATATGCACATCAACCACACTCCTCCCCACATCAATGGTGAGCAGGTACATATTGTCTACTGAAAGGCAACAAGAGCAACCCTCCCTGAGGTCTGATAACATCCCTGTCTGCATCCTACATGAACTCAAGCAAGTGCTCACAGTGCCATCATACACCGTATTGAAACACAGCCTCGGCAACATCCACACACCATCCACATGGAAGATGGCCACTGTCATCCCTCTACACAGAAATGAATGGGGAATAGAGGTTTGTGCAATTAACTGTCCATCATTGGGGGGAATATGACACATCAGGGCCAGGAGTAAAATGCAAGCTAATATTGTGCTGATAGATTACAGGTGTATGGTGTTGTTGAGTGCTGGCAAGAAATATCCACTGTTGATGTGCAATTTCTGTCCATACTGTTGACAACTGTATAAGATGCTATGATGTGTTTCACTGTTTGTCTTCCAGGCAGGATGCATCATATCTGGAATCCCTCTTACAGTGCAGCAGTAACCACTGAAATTGTAGAATTCCTAATACAACACTACAACATGATGTCTGGATGCAGCCAGGAACATCTGCAGGAGTGGACCGCCCTGTGGAATGACCTAGTCCACAGGGTAAATTATGCTGGCCTGCACACAAAAATGTATGAGCAGGTCCAGCATCATGCAAACAACCTCCTACATAATGCCCGGCAAAGGGCTGCTGCCAGAGCCAGGGAAGCAACAGCCGCAGGTGGTGGCCCACTCACACAGCCCCCACTTACAGGAGAAGAATAGCTCCTTGTCAACCTTGGGGTCCCCCCCCCAAGAGTAGAACATCTCCATGAAGCCAGCATCATGGATGTGGGTGTCCCCGACACAATGGATGAGGAGCATACAGGTGAGGCCCTAGTGCACATTACTAGAGTACTTTAGCATACATAACCTGTATCTGTAGAGTATCTACATGCATATGTCAAATAAGATTGTAGTTGTGGACAGGGTTTGGTAATGCACATAAGTGCACATCTATGGTGATGGGCAGCATATTTTGTACTATTGGGGGTTGTATTGTTAATGTGCAGAAATGCTGCTACTTCCCTACACCAAAGCCACATGTTGACAGTACCTCTCTCCCACATGTATTTAGCTTCTTCTGGTCTACTGGGACAGAAGCCAGTACATAGTGAGCATGTAATTTTTTTGTGCTTTGCCAATACACACCTAGCCATATTGCTTGATGTCTATGTTCACTTGTGGTGGTGTTAAATCCAGTGGATCACAGTGTTCTCCACGGGGGCCTATCTGAGGGGTAATGTAACATTTCTGCAGCATACCTCACCACCTCTCAGTGCAAGACATGTGAGCACAGACCAACAAACTGGGGGGACAAATGGGCTATGGTAGGGATATGTCTGAAACATTAATCCTATACAATGGATATCACAGTGTACACACCCCTGTCAAGATGCCAAGTGTTGAGAGACCACAATATTACATTCCACACCTTTTCCAACCTGTAATGTAACCATAACTTGAACAATTAGCTTGTAAAACCAAACAATATGTTCACAATTGGATTGCACAGGTCATATGTCACATTTAAGGTGGGTAATGTTTTATTTTTTTTTTTATTTTACATTTGTTGACCGGGCTAGTCTAGCTGGATATATTTCCATTTTCAGTAGAGGCCCGGGGAGAAAAGCTCCACACAGATATACAAAGTATAAAATATTGTTACATGGTGAAAAAGGATTAAAAAAAACAAAATAAAAACAGGTAGTTAATACATTCTTGAGATAAAAACACTTGAGAAAAGTTACAGTAAAACAGAGTAAAGTTTAAGAGAGCTAAAACAGATATAATACAGTAAAAGTTATGTACAATCGATAAAAACAATTGAGAAACAGTACAGTGAGCAGAATATAGCTTAAACAGCTCAAAAACAGAATAGTAAGAGTTATGTACAATAGATCTTATGAGATAGAATTATTTAAACACTAATGTTTTTGAATGCAGTATTGTGGTCTCATTTTATATGATACAAGAGCCTGTCATGTCAACAGGGGTGTGTACACTTATTATATCCACATTAATCTTAGAGGGTTGTTGGTGTAACAGGATTTGTTTGAACATACATTCACTGCTGGTGATGATGTGTGCAAATTGAGTTTATGTCATTAATTAGTGACATCAGTCCTCATATGATCCCAATTATGTGTCAAACAAACACATAGGGGTTCTAAGGGACAGAGCAAACATATGTGCCAGACATTTACACATTCTTCAATGATTTGTACAATTGTGAGGTATGGTCTACAGTAGTTGCCACTGTGCTATACAGGTGAACAGCAATTATATGTACGTGGAAGCAGTGTGTGCTAGGTAGATGGATGTCACCTACTAACAGTACTCATGCATCCCAGACATGTATATTGTTAGTAACAAGGATTGAGAATGGCTGCAATGCATGATGATGAAGGCTCTGTGTGTCATGCATGTCACATTTTGGGTAATGTGAGGTCTGTGTAATAACTTTGTGCCAACTCAACTATAAGTGCCTGTGTGCATGTCTCTGTGTGTGGCAGCCAATCCAAATGTACAGGTATTAATATACATTTATTGCCTTCCCCTCACAGGTGGCAATGGGGGTGGGGTCCCTCTACCTTGGGAACTGATGTCAGTGTCTTGGCAGACTCTGACAATAATGATAGCCATAGTGAGGTACAGTCTGGGTTGTCAGGGGCTGAATCTGTGCCATTGGTTGGCATCCCACTCTTGTCCACCCCATCCCTGCACACAGACATAATTGCCACACATACCCAATCACCAGTGGCCATAGATGATGGACAGTTGGTGGGTAGTGGCATGGGACAGGCAATTGTAGTGACTATGGCAAGTGTGTCTGTAGATGCCAGCCATAGCCAGATAACAGGTGAGTTGCCACACAGAAGGGTGCTCAAAGGGAGCCTGTTTCCCAATATGCCCCTGTCACAAGTGCCACAAGTGTCACCAGATGCATGTTTCAGATGGTCATGGAGGCACAGGCATGTAGTGAACGTAACACCAGACAGCTTCTCGGGGCTGTGAATGCTGCTCTTTCTGCTCTGTATGATAACCTCCATGATCTTGCTGATGTTCACTGTTATTATGCTGAGGTCATGGATAGATGGTTAGGTAAGATGCTGGGAATCCTCAACCGTGGCATGTCAATCCTTGGACGTGGAATGTCTGTGATAGAGCATGTGGTGGGAGTTGGTCGTCGGCCACATGGACATGGGACAGCACCACAAACAGCTGAGGGTTCACGTGGCCATGCAACTTCTCGCTCCCGTAGTGGCAGTACCAGCAACACAACTGCAGGGAGGTCACTGTCTACACTTAAGGTGGGTAATGTTTTTGAATGCAGTATTGTGGTCTCATTTTATATGATACAAGAGCCTGCCAGCAAGCCGTGGGCATGTGGTCCTGGTCAGTCCCAACAGGGACACAGATCCAGCAGACATCAGTCACCATCGGGGAGTAGTAGTGCATCTGACCTTGGGCCTAGTGGTGCCCATGGGTCCCCTGGCAGGCACAGTTCCATGTCCGTGACCAGAAATGGTGAACTGTACACCCTGCTATGTATGGTCCACAGCTGTCCAACATACCCCTGTGTAGTGCAGCCACATGGTGTGACTGTGTGCATCCACACACACACACACACACACACACACACACACACACACACACACACACACACACACACACATCACCATCACAGCAAGGTAACCTCCAGACTTACACACCACCTCTGCATGGCCAATCTCACATACAACCCCCAAACACACACAAATGATGTCAACCAAATGTCCCAGCCTAGGTCTCTGGCAAACCCACACCACACCCTGTGCATATGATGATACCTCTGCTACATCCCTGTCATCCATGCCATCGATGCAGGGACATGCTAATATGGTTCTGATGCACAGGGTGAACTTAGAACTTAGTACAGTTAGCAATGTAATGCTGTGTACTGTTGAAAGCCAGCATGTTAAATGGTTATACATCAGAGTGTTTAGCTGTCAGCCATGATGCATTATTGTTATTAATGATGACCGCATGTGGTCTCCATAATTTATTCTGTTTGTCTTCTAGGTGTCTGTGTATCAGCAGGATGTGTCCGTGCAGACTACAAGGGGTATGGCAATGTGGTAACACACTGAGTGTGTCATTGTCAGGGTACAGATGTACACAATTGACAGGTCTGTAAAACAGTTTTTGCATGTACTATGTAGCTTATAGGGCTGAGGGGTGTATACAGGTAAGTGTATGGTGGCTGACATCAGCACCTCTTGTACAGTGGACTATGGTATGTGTAGAGGGTGGAACATACCTCAGATATGTAATTTCCACACACACAGAGGGTATTGTGTTCATCCAACACACATAGAATACTGTTCACAGACACAGACACACATAATCACAATTGCTAGTGTTGGGTTTGAAATCCCTACTCATCTTGTCTGCTTTAGAGGGCACTGTTTCTTTTTCATATTGGTACCTAATGCCTCCAAATGTGTTTTTGTGTATTTATGCATATGTTTTGCCGGTGCTTGTTTTGTAGATTCATGTGTGACCGGTGGTGTGATGCAAGTGTGTCCCTTATTCTCTTGACTGTCTGTTACAGTCATGGGTTGAGAGTGCTTAGCCTCCAGTCTGGCTGTGTATTTGCATCTTTCACAAGTGTTTGTGTCTAGAGGTAAGGGGAGAGGGTTGTCTGTATACATGCCTCAGGATTCCCAATTCCACCAAATGAACTGGAGAGTACACCTGAAGCTGACCTCTGGACATGCTTTGAAGAGTAAATTGAACTTAAGTCCTGCGGACGATCAAGGGTTTTATGCTACATTATAATAGTGCTGTCTAGGAAATTTGGAGAATAATAGTGCTGTCTAGGAGATTAGGACAAGTACTGATTTCTGTTTTGCAAGTGCTGCAATAAGAGCAGCTAATCTGAAGCACTTGAGTTGAGGCTTGCCTAGTTCTAAGGGAAAATTTACAGTGCAGACTTTGTGGGGCCGGGAATAGTATACCCCAGCTAACTGGCGCTGCCCGACACTGCTCTGTGCGCAAGACCACGCAAAAAGAGAGTTGCAGGGTTTTTCTCTAGATAAGTGAGGAAAGTGTGTACAAGAGCTGTTTTTCTCTAAGCAAGTGAGAAAAGTAAGTACAAAAACTGTTTTCCTCTAGGTAATGAGGAAGATAGAGTGCTATAGTAATTAGTAGTTATTTAGTGCTTACAAGTTCTGAACAAGTGCTGAGCATGAACAAGCAAATTTAAGTGCTAAAACTAAGAATCTGTATCTGCACTAGATGAGTTACAGGACAGAAACAAGTGCAAATACAGGCTTTCAAATCAGAAAGTTGAGAGAGATGGAAGAGATTGCCCAAACGGCCAATAACTACAAATTCTGGGCCAGAACCACTACTTATGTGGTAGACAGGTTACCTAGTGCTTACCACTCCCACTGATAAGCTAGAATGCTTCACTCCAACACAGAAAGGCTTGGGGAACTCAGAAGCTTACATACACTCCTGGATACAGCAAATCTGTATCTGGAACACTAGGTACAGGAAAGGTAGGAAACAGGCTTACAGTTTTTTTTTTTTTTTTTACAGAAAAGTAGCAAAAATTAATTAAACAAAATATCCCAACTCTAAATTTCACAAGAGAGTCAGAGAAGCCAAATAAGAAAGAGGGCCTCAAAAAGATTAACAACATTTTATCCCCATTTTAAAGGTGACTAAGATAGATCAACTGTCTGGCATTTTAGCACTGAGAGTTAAAGATGTAAGTTACAAATAAGCTTTATCCAATAGTCTTGGGTTTGAATCTTTATATTTACCTGTGAAAACCATGTAACCTAGTAAGTTAGTGAATAGTCAGTGCTCTCATTACAACTAAAAATATGCACTCATGTCTGATGAGACTAACAGCGCAACACGTGGCTAAGGCAAATACCTAGCAACATCTGAATAGCACAAGGATAATGAAGCACATTAGACCACTACTCTAAAGTCTTAACTTTTGAGCAAACTAATCTCTTGGTTCAGCCATGTTGATATGTTTGAGTCTTTATTCTTGACATTTCTGGTCTCTTCTGTTGACCGAATATACTATTCTACATACTCTCAACCTGCGAAAATCCGTCACTGTCTTAGTAATGTGAATGATTTACTGTATGTCTATTCAGCACTAACCGCTTAGGAATTACATTACTGTGTATCATAATGACCTTTATTATTGCTGAATTTACTATCACATGCCTAAATTTATAGCTGCCTTATGGTGCATATACTGTCACTTTATTGTTTCGTGTGAAGGAATTTCTTGTAACACAGATTAATGACTACTCTATGACATAATACATATATGCTTATTTTTAATGTGAGTTGCCTGGATATATCATCAAATTGTTGTTGACACATTACTTCATTACCTGGACATCAAATCTTAAATTTTGCTTATGGTGAGCCAAACATGACCACCAAGTCAACAATGTAGTAAATAAAGTGAATATTTTTTACTGTGGCTACGGCAGGCTGTATGATATAAAAGGCAAAGATGATGAAGAACATGGAGGGCTAGATGAGAACTGCAAATAACTATTGAGTGCTGTAGCTTTGTTTTATTCTGGATGGACCACAGGCACAGGGGTAGGATAAATGTTTGTGATGTTGATGCTCTAGGTCTGAGTCAGGTGTCTGATAGTCAGCCAGGGTGAGGGCTAAGGAAAGAGCAATGAGTTTTTTGAATTTTTATATCATGTAGAGGTGTCTGTGTCCTGTGGTGCAAACCCCTTTAATGTATCTCAAATGGAGACTATCAGTAGTGCCAGTTCCTTAGAGAGCAAGGCTGCATGAGGGAGTTATGCCGTTTACATAAATCAGAGTTGCCACCATGCTGCACCTATTGTAAACCAAACTTTATAGCACTAAGTAGGCTAAGTTGGGGCATAAAATGCTTAAATCTCTGTACTCATGAAATCCACGATATCTTCCATAAAGCTAAAGGAAAGACAATGGGATAGCAGTCAGATGTCTTGTTAAGTTATTGAGTTTAAAAAGTTCCATTTTCCTGTATTAAGGTTTGACTAGGTTTCTAACTCATGATCTGTGACAACATTTAGCTGTGTTACAATCAAGTTCATATCAACTGCTAAGTATTGGTCTGATGGTACATCTCGTAGCTCATATAATTTAACATTTTTTATGTCCCGGCAATCTTACTGGATATCTCAACAATCAGAGTGATTTCTGTTGCAGAGAATGAGGGTATAATAATTTCATTGTTAACTACAATTTATGAATAAATGTTATGCTGTCAAACTGATCTGTGCCCTGCATTAGAAATGAAACTGGGCCTTTTGTTGTAGTTTGACCTTTTTTGTGCCAATTCAGCACCTGCCTATTGCAGTGAACAAAGAAGATGTGGTGTTTTGGGAAATCATGAATGATGCCTTTTACCCTTTGTGTCTGTAACATTTTTCATTAACTCCCTCATCTTTAGAAAAGGGCTTTATATTAACTTCACAGCTTGCTCTGTAACTCTGGCAAAGTATCTCAATTAACTCCATGTCTTTCTAAGCTCAGTATGAAAAAATCAAATTAGTCGCCTATTCTTTAGGCCTGAGGTTGCTTTCTTAATTTCACTACTGACCCAGGAAACTATTGCCCCATTATCTTGACAAGTCTGAGCTGTAAAGCCATGGAGCATATTTTTATGGATCACATAAACAAGGACATAGACAATCTCCGAGCACTTGACCCCGCCCATTTCAGATTCATAAGGGGCAGATCTTGCCTGTTGAACCTGGTTGACTTCTTTGAGATTGTCACCAAGGCCCTGGATGAGGGAAATTCAGTACATACAGCTTTACTTTGACTTGGCCAAGGTCTTTGACACAATGCCCCACTCAGGCATCATCAAAAAGCTAACTCAACTTGGCGTAAATCCCTGTCTCATCAGATGAGTGGCCAACTGGCTCACCAATAGGGCCCACATGGTCAAAATATGCACCACCACCTCTGACAGCAGACCTGTCACTAGTGGTGCTCTACGTGGACCTGTTCTGGGACCCCTACTATTTGGCATCTTGGTCCTTGGCCACCGGATGACTTCTGGTCCATCCCCTCCGTGCTACCACCAAAGTCTGTGATGGTGTTACTGCTTCTTGTGTTAATATTACAGTTATTATTAAAGTACAGATGCCTTAGCCCTTGCATAGTTTCCCAAATTTGCAACCACAAGATTGTGGAAAATCTAATCTGTTCTGGCTGGAACCAGCCAATTCTCAGATCCATCAAACGAAGTGCATCTCCTGATTGCACTCGTTTTTTTAATACACGCCAGTGACAAAAATTACTTGTCAAACACCAAAAGCCATAAAAATAAGAAATAAAAGAAACAGGCTTCAGAATGTGACTGTCTGCCTAAGTATGTGTCCTCCCTGCAAGGCTGCGAGATGGTCTGAAACTTGTTTGTTTTTTGTTTTTTTCCTTTGACGCTTTACTCAAAGTGTAGAACTACGTTTGTCTAGTTTCTTGACTAAAAATGTTATTATCGTTTGTATTCTTTAGTGCAGCTGTCACACTATATAAAAATAAAGTACTGTGCTTATTTGGTTGCACCAACTTTCATTATTGTTGCAGCACCCCAACAACAACTCTGCATATTTTGTGCCTTGCTAGATGTGTCTGACCTTTTTTTTTTTAATTGTTTATGGAAGTGTAAAATGGGTATTAGTTAAAAGGGGGGGGATTACTGAAGTTTACTAGTGAGATGTTCCGGACTGTACTGTGTGAAATGCAACTGTATATGTATTTTTCAAAGCACATGAAAAAGTGAATGCATGAGCGGAATAAAATGTCTGCATCTACAGAAGACTTTTAATAAACCAGTCCAGGATGTTTTGCAGTGCTTGATTTGCTGCATAGTTTTGTACACTTTTAAATGAAAATTATTTTGGTTGTGCTCAGTTTGAGAATACCACTGATGAACCTTCTTTCATCTTCAGACCAGCCTCAGCAGACAGCAGTGCAAAAGCAACAAATCTTGCCAGTGCCAGATGTAGCATGTCTTGAATAATTTCAGGGACAGATTCCAAAGCTAGAAATGTGCCTTTCCAAAGGGGTGCTCAGTTTGAGAATACCACTAATGAACCTTCTTTCATTTTCAGACCAGCCTCAGCAGACAGCAGTGCAAAAGCAACAAATCTTGCCAGTGCCAGATGTAGTCATGTCTTGAATAATTTCAGGGACAGATTCCAAAGCTAGAAATGTGGTGACATACCTACTGCAATGGAACTTGAAACACAAGAATACATGAGCGCTTTGGATGACATATGGACATTAAGATAAGAAACCAGCAAAATCAGAGGTATGATCTCATACAAATTGAAGGGGTCGTACCTGTTAATTTTTTTTTTTTTTTTTTTTTTAAATAAACTAAGATGTTAGAATTAACTGTTATTTTATGAATTAGAATCAGAATTTGAATTTTAGAGCAAATATTAGGCATTTATTACATTTATTCATTGTTCAAATTCACCTACAATACAGCCAGGGAGTTGAATTTGGTTGCCCGCAACAGAGAAATAGCTAACTATATGATATATTTTACATGCGGCCCCAAGACAAATTCTGTTGACTCAGTGTGACCCCTGCAAGCGAAAAGGTTGGACACCCCTGCTCTAAGACAATTACTTTTTTATTTACTGCATGCTTAAATGCAATTACTACATATATTTCCAGAACAATAGGTTTGAAACATTTTATACAGTTTAGTCACTGCTGGATGTACACATTTTACTTTACAAACTTATTTCACGTTTCATATAAATAAAATGTATACTGTGACCACAGCTGCATAGAGTAGTATTGCACAGAATTAATTTGTACATTGATAAAGTTACAATTAAAAGTTTGTTTTATTTAAACACTTTTATTAAATTATCACTTAGTCACCCATAAATTAAAAAAAAACATATCAACATTTTTCCATGTATATACATTATACATAACCTATGCTTTCTTTCTTTATAATCTTCATTATTCAAACATTACACAGATTGTTAAATTCTGCCCTTCCCTTAAATCTCACTTCTTTTCCTGAAGATTATTCTATATGCATTGCCCCCACAAATTTCATTTATTTTTATGTAATTTGCTCCTACCCTGTTCTAAGGATCCCAGTCTAGTTTTATTAATTTTGCAATTCTCACTGCTTCAACTACAGTTGGTTTAAATTTTGATTTCCATTTTGTAGTAACTGTTTTTAGACAACCAACAGAATTAAACATAACAAGATGTTACAATGTATAGACAATTCAGATCATGTGTCCCAGCTCAAAAGAATAATTTCCTTAGTTACAGCCATTTGTCCACCTAATATTTCTGATAGAGTACTCTGTAGGGGATTTTTACAATCTGCCAAGCCATTACATCCTCAAAAACATGTTTGTAGTTATCTCTTTCTTCCACATTATACCTCCAACATTTGTTATCTACCAGAGAAAAAAGTATTTGAAGTCTGCTTGGGGTAAACAAATATGTATGCAAACTTTCTTGAAGTTACACTTATTAATTGATGTCATGAACCATTTTACACAAACCAATAATGTTTATGCATTTTTGTGTTAATATCTTAATGTTCTTTGTAGTTCATTCTGATATAGCTGCCCATAAATCATTTCTAAAGGCAACGATCATAGATATTGGTTCGCAGTGTATTGCAAGAAAGAGTAGGAGAATACCAGAATGTTATAGATTAAAGGCAGCAGTACACACACAAGGATCCATGAATCACTCACAGGAAAACCCATTACACTTGGATAGGAGATGCAGCACAGACGAATGTGTTCCACTTCCCATATCAAATGATGCACTGATGGTACACTATGATATCAAGCAAGCGCTGTCCAATAACAGCTGAGTAATACATAGGAAATGAGTTGAGTGACACTGGAGAGGGATCTTTAATGATCAAACAATGATTGAAATATGACTCCAAAACCACTGCAAGCAAAATAAGTGATATGCAATTTGAATTTAAAAGTTCAAAATAATTCAAAGTATTACACAGGATTAAAAAGCAACATTTGTGTATGGAGTCCCCCTATATGGGGGCTCTGCCACACTCCCCAGTCTGTACAAAAGCAGCAGAGCAACAAAGAGCAAAAAAGCATCAAGAACGTTTGCAGGAAACACATGTACTTGCAAGAGTTATCCAAGCACTGCCAACCCACATTGCCAAAATAGCTACCTGCCTAGCAATGAGGCTAGGTCTCCACAGTCTATCAAAATAATTTGCAGCACAGCACAAAACATTAAAAGGCCAGCAGTGTGACTACATATGTTCAGTCCTGCTAAAGTCCTTCAACGTTGCACCTGTACACTTCCACAAATATGCACTTGGATGTACCTTACAAGTGCAACTTGGCTTACATCATTCATCTTTCATCCCACACACTGCATGCAATACACCCCTTTCACCAGCAGGTGGTGACAAAAGAACTGCCTACCTTGCCACAGAGTGAGTGAGCCAGCCGCCCAGCCTTAGTCTTGCACTCCCACTCTCCTTGATCAGCTCCTCTTGTTCACAAGCCACGACTTAAGCCTGGTCATGGTTAGGGGATTATCCACTTGTGTTGCAAAACTGTCATCATGCTGTTTGATATTTCATTTATAGTGCATGCTAGGCATGTCTAACAGGAAGTAAACTTTGAAGAAGAGCCCCTTAATGTGATCTGTGCCAGCAGGGCACTGCCACTGGGTGAGGTGCTAACCAGGAAGAGAGGGACTGGGCTGGTGCTGGCAGCTGATGGCAATGCATTAGGCAGTTGAGAGCACCTTATGTCAAAATGCCATTGTGGTACATTAATGATATGAAAGAAAGGGGCAAAAGAAGGCAAGGGATATACAGCTGCAGGACAAGTGTTGGTGTTCAGGAAGACACGGTACACTGATACCCACTGCTGACAAGGCTATACTAGTAGTGTTGGTGCCTAAGCCTCCTACAGTGATACCAAGAATGGGCTTGATGTGACTACACCACAGCAAGCCTATCATGTATAAACAGTAAAACACAACTGCAAGAGCATGCCTAATTAATCTGGTTTCTATGCCAGTCTGTTGGTCTGACAATATACTCATTACTGTACCACATGTAGGTGTCTCTTCATACCTTGCTGTGTAGAACACCACATATTAAGACCATTCCTGATACCATTAGGTACGTCCAGGACACACTGCCTCATACTATATTTTCCACACTCCCCTTTTCAAGTATGCTGTCCTCAAGCATCTGTTGGACTCCATACCCATGTACTACTGATCAAAATGAATGCTTGTTTTCTTGCAGCATCTGCAGGACATACATGTGGTAAATCTGCGAATAAAAGGTCATGTACATTTAGCTATCCAGTACTTCAAAAGTCATTTTCTCCACTCTGTAAATCATGCTGACTTGATGAACATGATATGCATTTGCAAATGTTTCACACTGACCACAGGCATGAAGATAACATTATGCAACACATCATGAATGACTGATTTGCATTTGAGTTGCAATTAGTTTGTGAAACATGATGTCAGCTTTGCACATGTCAGTTTTGTTGATTTTTCAGGCTGGGGCATTCTATATGGCCATACAGTACTTTAACATATATGGTACCATGCAATGTACCTTGCACCTAGGTGTGTTACAAAAGATAGTGATATCTACAGCACTGTGTTAAGAGTGCCAGCTATCAGCTACAGCCAGACTTCCATGTCAGGAATCAAGGACACATGGAGGCAAAGCAGCACACGCGCACACAAGTGCAGACACACACACACACACACACACACACACACACACACACACACACACACACACACACATTCCCACATGCATTCAGAAACTGGTAATATATGGTATGGCAAATGATGCACTGACACATGTAGACACACTGTGTGTTAACATCAATGCCCAGGAGCAGACCATCATCACACTGGTTCCAACTGAGAAGTAGTTAAGAGATCAGATAAGGGATGTCAGCAAGAGAGTTGAAATGATTAATTAATGATGACTGAAACTGAAACCCAAAACATAATAATTAGAACATAATTGGGTAAGGCCAATCTACGACCAATTGGGATAGATTATTTTCAGCACAAAAAGGGAAACTAGCAAGACGGATAGCCTAGTACTTACCTGTGAACCTATAAAAACTCATAATTCAAAGGACTGCTCAGAATTTAAAAATTTTGCTGGGGTTTATCCCGATATTATGGGGCTTTAACATACAACCAAATTTGTAAATATACTACCTCCAAAGTTGCACAAATTCACTGAAAAGACAAGATCTTTAGTACAAAAATAAACTTCATATTTGCCCTTTTCAGTGAGTCATGTCACTTTGGAGATTCCATCAAAGTACAAGCAACAAAATTTAAGTTCAACATAGGAAAACATCAGCAATAAGCAATGGACCATATGGTTGTAATGATTTAAGTAATACAATGCAGAACTACAGTAACCATAGGGAATCCAATAGGGAGTGTTTCTGGGCGAATAAGCAAAACATGGACTATGGACATGCTGTAGTTATGACCCACATGCAGTGTCACATGGCCATCCAGCTCTAGTATGAGGTTTGTGCTGCAGGAGCCATTGTCAACAGAGCTGTAGAATACTGTGTGTCCAATCAAGTATCGGCAGAATGTTCTAAAATTCACAATGTACCTCTTGTATTACCACATCATAGGGATGGTTGTTGTCATGGATCTAAGACACTGCCTCCACTTGAATTCACACATTTGGACAGGCATACCAATACTGTGAACATCCTCTGAGGTCCAGGATCCTCTATGCATTAGAGCTAAGCTTCTACTAGATTCTCTGGTGTATGGTCCATACACCACTGGCTAGGTTGGAGTCATTCACACAAATAAACACACGCACATACACACAATGGTAGTAAGCACAGTATGTTATGTGTACAAGCAAACATAACCTTCAGTTTTCTCCTTGTATGGAGAACATCAAATGAACAGCATGGGTTCCTGTGATTTGATAGAGTGTATTTGCTGCACTTTTGACTAAAATATGCCTCCTTGTTGCATTGGGGGTGATATCCAATATGTTTTAAACTGCAGTACATCTTTGCACTTCTCTTTTGAGTTTACATCTGCAAATTGTGATTGTGTGAATGTATACTGCTTATGAACACACAACTGCTTAGATTCAGCTTCCTGTACACTTCTCTTTGAATTACACAAGGCATAGAGCAAAATTCACTGTGGCCGTACTTGTATTAGCTGTGTATGGCTTGTGTGCTGTCTTAGTGCTGGAGTTGCTGCATTATAATCACAGTAGGTTTCTTCCTATGCAATCTGTACCACTGTTGGAGGAAATGCCTGCAACAATCGTATTTACAGTATGCCTCATTCCACAACCATGGTACACTCCTTTCATAGTCCAAGCTGCAGAATGATGCCCAAATTCATCTAATCAGCAAAAGCATATCTTAAGAAGTGGAAGGATTTGCACAAATAATGTAATGGATCTGGTAGGTATCTTTTTATTAACATCCTTGACCTGTATATTAAGACCCATAGTTGCAGTAGGTTGGCATTTGTGGTGTGGTACCTGTCTAAAAGGCCTGTTGTGGGTAACACCCATACTATTTTTTTAGTTAGAATTCCTTCAGACACATTCATAATGCAGCTACACTGGTCACATAGCAGCTGTGTTTTGACAAAGTGGAACCCTAGGTGGGTGACATAAGTAGCAGCATTCCCTGTGCTGGTTGCCTACTATGTTACCTAGGTGCAGTGAATGCAACAAATGATTTCTGGCAGAGCCTTATCCTTATAGAAACCATGCAGCACTAGTGTATATGTACATGTATTGCACATCTGAATGTGGACACATGCAAATTAGAACCTGAGGGATCTTCTACTTATGGAAGATTCAGAGATACCTCTGTTATTCCAAGAAGACCCCTGAAATTGTCTTGCAGTCAACATTTTCACCGCTTTATTTTCAATGGGATTCTTTGGCCATGGGTACTATATGTCTCTGTATTATGGTACAGTTTACAGTTTTTTAAGATCAAGAAAAAAAGCATGTTGCAGATATGAGACCAGTTTTGTGCTGGTGACAAGTGTGCTGTATAGCAATCAGATGTGGTATGATAACTGCCTAACCTACCCAGGACTCCATACTTCAGCCAGCAATCATACCTCTCAACTGTCCCTTATTTTGCCTTATATGTTTTGCTCTGTTCCTAATAATTGTTTGAGTTTCTGGTAAATTGAGGATTTTCATACTTTTTGTTCTGTTAACTTTTTAAGTAAATTGGAGTACTATTTAAAAAATGGCCCTTATTTTGAGCCTTTGCACCCACCCATTATTTTGGCTTTGCCCAGAAATCGTGAGTAAAGAAGTTGTGAGGTATGCCAGCAGGCTTGTTATCACAAGCTCAAATGACAAAGTTGAATCTAACAATGATGAAAAGAAAATACTAAAAACTGCAATGCTAAAAACCTGCACTATTCAACCCATATTTGCTCTCCATGTGTTCACAATTATTCCTGGTCTGGATAGGGAGTTTCAAGATTCAGTTTTAAGAGATATTGTAGGTTTTCAACAATGCAATTTTTGGTATTTCCTGTTCAGTATTGCTGGATTTGACATTCCATAATTCAAGTTTATGATAGTAAATCATGCCAGCAGTAATGTCCAAGATCCCATCAGAAATATCCAAAAAAACTCAAGCCTTTTTAATGATATTGATAATTAATGAAATGTTTGATAATCCTGCACTAAAGTGTAGTAACCTCAGACATCATTATAGTAAATCAGGTACGTGGAGAGTGTCCCATGTTAAAAAAGTTTTCACAATGTGGGAAACTTTATCCCATGTGTTACAGTTTCTATTATGTATCTGTACAGACACATGCAACAACTGGAATGCCCACAGATACCTTAAGAATACAAGGCCTCAACAACATGTCCTACATGGGACAATTCAAAGCCCTGTCACCATACTTGGTATCTTGCGGAATGCTAAGAGGTGACCCTGTTTCTGGCATACAAGGCACCCTCTGACCCAATACTGATGAATTTACTGCACATTTGCACGTCAAATGGCATCAGAAATACTCAGTCTGGGGATCTTTACTTCTTCCATAACATCAACAGAGTGGTTTGCAGGAAAGGTATATCTTGTACAGGATACCACTGCTCTAGAACAGGCACACCATCCAGATAAAATAAAGTTTATCCCTGTCCATATTCATGCACAACTTGGATCTACGGATGGGAAACAGACAATTTACACCATGACTGCCCCCCCCACCGTACCACTAAAGGAGAAAGGCAGCTGCTAAATGCATTAACCCATGCATGGGTCTCCTCAAATTATCTATGATATGATCCCAGTTATTCTCATTAGGGGAATATATAATTATTGGCCATGGGATGGGTAAGGACAATTTCTAACCAAATGGGATAGGTTAATTAGAGCAGAAAAGGGAAACTGGCTAGACTTAAGATACCCAACAAGGGCAGCTAGCCTGGTACTTACCTATGAACCTATTACTTGGGCTAATCATGCTAGTTTATCAAAAACAATCCACAGATATAAACTATATTTACCACTGGCTGCCGCAGTTCTTGCAGTGATGATAAATGTTGCTAGGTTTATTCACCAATTCTAAAAACATGAGACACCAACTACATGGCAACACTATCTAATGCATAATGTTCTCCTGTTTTTGTACATAAGTCACATCTTCTTTGAACTGTGTTCTGCCCTTTATACATCCAAATTCAGTAGCTGCCTCCCAGTGAATGAACCATGGGAAGGGATTACATAACAATGACTTCCATTTCCTGTATACTTATCTTTGAATTTCTCAGTCTCTACTCCAATACTGTTTCTGTGCACTAAAATTAATTTTCAAATCTAGACACATTATTGTTTCTAATATTCAATGTGTGAGAGTTTGCATCAAAGCATGTCACTTTTTTAATTTGTCCAAGACTTTTGGGTTTCTAATGACTTGATAGGAATGGACCCCATTCCTAAGACAAAGTATGATTAAAGTTGATGAAATTAGTATTGTTTCAATCTCTGGCGCCAACCAGAAGTGCTCTTCATAGCACCCGCAATGTGCCCATTAATGACTCCTTCTGCAATTTGTATGGGGTTACATGAATTGGTAACATATCTAAATATGACTGCAGACTCTTTTTTATAAGACCCGCTGCTCCTACTACTACTGGAACTGTCTGGGTATCTTTCTTCCACATTGGTCTCATTTCTGCATGCAAATCCTGATATTTTATGACTCTATGCCTCTCTGTACGCAAGACACTGTAGTCAGTGGGTGTGGTGATTTCAATGATCAATGTTACTTTTGTTTCTTTCCATGGACCACTATATCCAGTTTTCTAGCATCAGTCTTTTGAACTGTTGGTAATGGGTGATCCCATGTGATGTAGACTATAATTTTCTATGATGCTTTGTGGCTCATGTTTCCAGTGCTTTTCAGCCACTTCAGTATCATAATGTTTGCACAATCCCCAGTGCAACAGTCTTGCCACATTATTATGCCTTTCACTATACAGTTCTTCTGCCATTAGCATGTCACAACCAGCAATGATGTGTGTAACTATTTCCAATTCTGTTTTACAAAATCTACATTTGTCTACTTTTTCCACATATTCAATGGACTTTGTAAACCAACGTGTACGTAGCCCACTGTCTTGGGCCGCCAATATTAACCTTTCATCTCTTAGATTGAATTCGCTTTTCCTTAACCATTCGATCCTGATCAACATGAGGTTCTTCCAGAAGTTTTCTGTACTTGCAACTATATTTATGCATTTTCCACATTTCTTGCCTTCTCATCTGGTCTTTCACCTTATATTCTTTCTTTTGTTTTTTGGCACATTTAGTTGCTGTCTGATTTTTATCTACTTGTGGTTTAATTTCCATTTCTGCTTGACACTAATATGCTTCTGCTAGATTAAGCAGAGAAGTCATTTTAGATTTATTCTCATCATGTTTCAAAACTTTCACTACATTTGGGTCTTGTGAGGTCAACAGATATGTGTGCAATCCAACAATTGCAGATCTATACATATAATCAATTTCAATGAGGCCCATCCCTCCTTCGGAACAGGGAATATATAATCTTGGTATACACTGATTTTTTTATAAATCATTTGGTGAGCATGAAGCATCCCTCTTGTTTTCCTGTCTAATCTATCCAACACATTTTGGGACCAGTCATTCACACCAAAACTATAAGTTAGTACAGGAAGAGCAAATTTTTTTTTGTATTTTGTTCCTAGATGTCAACACTGTTTTCAGGATTAATTTAAGTCTTCTAAAGTATTCTTTACTAAGTTTTATTCACATTTGTTCATGTTTTATTGTTGATCTTTCATCAATTCCCAAATATGTATACACTCCCTTTTGCTCAAGTTCTTTTATGTCACATTCTTGTCCCAAACTGATGTTTTCTTGGTGCTGCAGTTTTCCTTCTTTAAAGGTTGCTTTTGCACATTTATCAAGAACAAATGACATTCTTATATCATCTGAAAACGTTTTGACAACTTGCAGTTGTGCTTTCAGTTCCTCATCTGATGAGCTATACAGTTTTAAAGCATTGGCAAAAAGAACATGAGAAGTCTTTACACTTTGTTGTTTTCCGAGGAGCCAAATTTTAGCCATGGCCTAAGCTGTTAAGTAGACAGTTATATGGGTTAAAGGCAAGACAGAATAGCAGTGGTGACAAAGAGTCACCCCGGAATATCCCCCTTTGAATTTTTATCCCTGGGATAATAATTTGTCTTTTATCATGGCTTAATCGCAAAGTGATCTACCACTGTTTCATAGTCACTGTAATACAGTTGATCAGTGTAGGCTGTATCTTATACATTTTTAAGCACTCTTTTATGCATGAATATGAGATACTATCAAATGTTTTTTTTTTGTAGTCAATCCATGCCTTACTTAGATTCTTCCTCTTTTTACAGTTCTCCACTATGACTTTATTTAACAACAAATCATCCTTTCTTCCATATGACTTTCTTTTATTACCCTTTTGTTCTATTGCCATAATTGAGTTTTCTTCTAAATGTCTATAAACTCTGTCAGCATCAATTTCAGTGTATAGTTTATACATTTTCAGAAGGCAAGTTATTAGTCTATAATTTTCATGGTAGCTTGTAGGTTCATAAACCAAATAAAATAAAAAATCCAGGCCACAAATGTAGGTGCAAAATCCTTTATAAATCCACAAATAATCTACAGATGAGTGCTTTTGTCTGATCACAAGACTTCTTCAACCTACGTTTGTGGCCTGGATTTTTTATTTTATTTGGTTTATGAGTTACGTTTTATCCTAGCTTGTAGGTTCACCCTTAAGTAGGAGCATTGTTTTTCCTGTTGTTAGCCAGGTCATTGTCTGTTCGGGGTGCACATATGAATAGTTCTTACTCATGACTAAATCTTCATGCAGAGATGTTAACACTTTTAACCAGAAGTTAGATACCACATTTGGACCTGGGGTTTTCCAGTTAGAGGCTTTTTTTAACTTTGTTTCAATCTCTCTGGCTGTTACTTCATCCTATTTCATATCCTGTACCTTTAAACTTCTTATTCTTTCTTTTACTTATTCTATCCATTTAGCATCTGTGTTATGTTCCACAGGATATTCATAGATACTTTTCCAAAATGTATCTATTTCTTCTTTCTTGGGAGGTCTTTCAATTCCTTTTACCTTGTTTCCCAGTTCTCTATAAAACTTTTTTGGGTCATCAGTAAATTGCTTATTTTGTACTTTTCCTTTATATTTATCTGCATATCTTCTAAGTTTTCCCACCTGTGCTATTTCTAGTTTCTTATTTGTGAGAGGGCATGATAGATCATAATACTGCATATTGCTTTTATAATGTCTATCTTTCTAAGTATTTTTGTTGCTCTTCTATATTCTTCTAACAGTGACACTTCTTGTCTTAATTGCTTTTTAGTTTTCTCTATTCAATACTTCCATGATGGTATTCAATTTTTCCACTTCCTTTCCCTCACTACCCTGTGTTCTTGTGGTAGAATTTTATCAGTTATTAATTTAGCTGCACAGTAATTTATCCTGTTTACTTCTGTTATATCACATGGATCTCCATGGACAGTCCTAATTACTGTGTTCATTTGTTTTATCAAACTTCTGACTTTCAGGATTTTATTGACCTTATGTAGTCTATTTATTTCATTAATTTTAATATGTCGATCTGTATTAAATCAAGCAACTCTTCTCTTAGCTCATTTTCTTTTAAACTGAGGGCACATGCCTTGCTCTCCATTTCCTGCTGGCGTTCTATAGAAAGTTCTATGGCATCTTCCTGTGGCACATTCTCTTCAGTTTCATCCTGTGTCATCTGTTGTTCTGTCATATGGGAACTCACTGGCCTGTCAGTCCTCAACATTAACTGCATCAGAGTTTCCACAGTTTCCTGTTCCTTCCCTTGTTGTTAAGCTTCAAGTGAATGTTTTTACTGCTTTTCTGTGGAAGGCTCCAAAATATCTTAGTATGGCACCTGACCAATTGCTTCCTTTTCCACTGGTTTCCCCTTAATTTGGATATACATTACTCCATCCTGTTGTGATGCTTTCTGAATTAGATTTTCTACAGTGAATCCTTCACTTTGCAGGTACTCCATAACCTCAGTTTCTATTTCTTTAACTTCTTCATTACTGATCTCCTTTTCTACTTTTCCTCTTTGTCTTATTTTTCATATTGTAAAGTTTTCCATGCCTTGGCACTGCTCTTTTTGTATTGGTTAGTTTTGCCTTCTCCTTTGCATAAATATTACACCATATCAAATCTCTTTTCCTTTCCCCTGTCCATATTTCTTCTTCAGATGTCTCCTGATCTTCCTGTTTCTCCTTACTTTGGGGACTCGTTCCATCATGCTGTGATGTAACCTGTGTTAGACCTTCTGCATCAAATCTTTCACTTCGCAGGCACCCATAACTTCAACTTCTATTTATTTTTAACTTCTACTTTACTAATCTTCTTTTCTGCATTCCCTCTTTGTGATATTATTTTTTTTATTGTGAAATTTTCCATATCTGGATGCCTTTACCTGCATTTCTCTTTGAATATCTTTAGGGCTGCCTGCTTCATATTGATTAATTTGACTTTCACCTTTGCATAAATATTGCACCAGATCAAATCTCTCTTTCTGTCCCATGCCCATATTTCTTTTTTATACTTTTCAAAAATCTCTAGGTTTTGTGGTTTATATTTTCGTACTTCCTCAGATGCTTCTTTTTCCTAGCAGATCACAGTTTCTTGGTCTATATACTGTTTTACACAAATCTGTTGTATTAACGAACATACATTTTTATTTGAGGCTTTTGACAATTTTTCTTATGCAAGTATTTTTCTTTGATGTAATTTCTGTCTTAATCTTTTTGTATGTCTCATGTCTGGAAATTCTGGGCTTTTTGCATAATAGTAACAATACATAATTTCTTTCTTATCCTCAATAGTCCACTCTATTGTCTTTATCGCTTTTCTTTGTTTTATCAGTTTTTGTGATTTTTGTGGACTGCTACTTCCTTCTACAATAGGGGGAGCCATCCTCCCCCTGGGCCTAGCCTGGCCCCATTGTAAGAATGTTTCCATATTTTGAGGATTCTACACTGTCATTTTTTTCCAGTCCTGGCACCAGTGGGCCTACCAGGATTGGGCACTTTTTTATCCAGTGTCTTGTGCACCCAGCTATCTTTTTAATTTTTGACCTACTTCTGTCCATGATATATGCTATATAAATATTGTCCTGTATAGATCTGAAGATGTAACACCAAATGAAGCTTTAAACTGAAGGAACAGGCTTGTCTGATAAGCCAAGAAAGTGTTTAACAATGCCAAATGTACATCTGCAGTGTAGGCAGACAAAGTCTTAATTTAGTGAGAATATTCCATGAGGAATGGCAAAGCAACTGGTGGATACAGATGTTAGATTAAGAAACATTGTTTCTGAAGTCTGATAGATGAAAGCTCTCATTACCATGATACCATGAATAAACTGGACAATTTAAAGTTTAAGGAAGGATTGCTTAGCATTTTTATTACTTGATTTTGAGAGCATATACATTCTATACTGGTTAGCTGGAGCATATACATTCTATACTGGTTAGCTGGAGCATATACATTCTATACTGGTTAGCTGGAGCATATACATTCTATACTGGTTAGCTGGAGCATATACATTCTATACTGGTTAGCTGTCCACCGACAAAGTCTTTTCCTTTTATTTTTACTTAATAACTAAAACACTGGGATTTGAAGTATAATCTGTTGAGACTGCTGTCTTGGTTACTAATGGGTCTCAGGTGAAGCTAACATTTTGTTAAACAAATAGCTGAATTATGATGCCCTAGCTTAAAAAGAAATATAGAAAATGCTACACTAAAATATAATAGTCCATTAACCACAGTTCCCGCTATCCATGAAATATTTTAAAAATAACTTGACGTAGTTATTCCTGCAAAGTAATCAATTTTAACCTTATGGGCCAGTTTCCAAAACAATAGCACTTGAAAATAGTCACTACCCCAAGCTTACAGAGCTCAAAAAGTACTTCCAAGAAAAGGCTTACACACTACCTCATTTAACATATGCTAATGAAAAGTAATCATCAAGAAGCAGCTTTCTCACTCCCACAACCTAGAAACATCTGCCTAAAGAAATAAAACATTTATCAGCAATTAAGGAATCTAAAATAGACCTATGCAAGCACCTCATCAATGAATCCAGCTGCAAATATTACTGGGTAAATGGGTAACACACTGTCACTGTTGCAGTAGTTGTAAATAATGTAAAGATATTCCCCGGGAGTCATGAAGCTTGCGCCAGGCGCAGGCATAGCGTAGGCGGAATAATGCCAAATATAGCCATCGAGCGATTCAGGTACGATCCAATACCACGTGCACGACCGGCGTACACCAGAACTGCGCAGCCCTCAGCATAGGTATGCTAATCACCCCATGCACAGTGTCGCTCCATGCAAATGAAGGCAGATAGTGATTCATAAAGTGGTGCAGGTGTAGCGTAAACCCACGGAAATGTAAACCAAAAAACACGGTTTACATTTTCTCAAACAGACTCATGTATTACAAAGTTAACATATGCCAATGGTGAAATGCACAGCCAATAGCATAAGAAAAGATGCACAACACCTAAAAAACAACATTTAATGTCATGTCCACAGTAACGCACAGTACAACCGCAGGGCATGTGTGTGCAAACCGGAACATAAAGAAATTATATAAAAATGTCATAAAATCGCAATGTAATACAAATCAGGTTTACACCGTAATACATAATGGTAGGCATGGAACACCACAACCAAGGTGCAAGGGTTGCTAAGGGCCTGCGACAGTGTCCGGCGCAGTAACTATGAATTAGTAGTCAATGCCATGCAAATGAGGCAGATAATACTGAATCGCAAATGTCCTGCCGGATGAAGGTTGTACCATACGGCGCAGCGCTATAACACCGAGGAGTGGCTCAGAGGAGATACATGATAGCAGCAGAGGGGTGTGCCACCGTAGCAGTAAGCACATTGGAGCAATGCAAATCTGGCCTGGCCATTGCTAAGCAAAGCTGCAGGATAGGGGTGGGGGGAAGGTATAGAATTGTTTACCTGAGAGCACACATGGTGCCCAAAAGCGCATGTGTACGGGGATGAAAACATGCCCAAAACCCAGTAAGCAGATGCACGCACTGCGAACAATAGCACAAACAGGAAGGTCAGGGGAAGAAAAGAAGGAAATGCCGAAGTAGGGTAATTGGAGTACTAATGAGCAATCAACACCAATCAACTCATGGAGGCCAATCGACGGCAGCTGACAAGTCTGCTCGCAGAAACCTGCAAAACAGGATAGGGGAGGCATTGGAATGCAAAGAAAGGAGGGGAGGCATTGGATTGCAAAGATAGGAGATCTGTCATAGCAGAGCAAAGCAAACTGACAGTAGACCGGCAATAGCACACAGTACGCAAGATATGCCAGGTCTAGGAAAGTACGAATGAAAGCAGGCTGCAGGATGCATGCCAGAAAATGGTAGGTGGAACGTGCAGAAATGTAAAGGGAAGGTCAAGATGTAATCCACGTCAGCCATATGTAATTCAACACCAAAGGCACCACAATAGTAGTTCCGGTAGTAAAACACATAAGATACCCTGTAGCTATGATCGTACATACACACCCTATGACATCATCGGTGTTCACAGCACAATAGTATAAAGTGTGAAAGCACCCTACACACACCTGCGTATTCCCAAACACTGCACCATAGGTGTAAACACATGGGGAACTTTTAAAATGTACATGTTGGGAGCGGCCATAGCTGTGATTCATCAGCATGTGTTAGAGACTGATGGTGTTGTGGAGGATGATGCTGACAACCACCGCAGGCTCCGGAGGAGGAGAAGAGTGTTCAGACCAAGGGTAACCTACCAGGTGATCTGGAGATAGTAGAGCATCACTGGGTGGACAGGGACATCCTACAGCAAATAGTGGAGCTGTGCCGGCCACGCCTGAGAACCAGAAACAACAGAGGGGAACCCATCCCAGTGGACATGAAGGTATGTGTAAGCTTGTGAATACTAGCCACAGGTACCTTTCAAAGGCCGACTGGAGATATAATGGGGATCTCATAGGCATCAGCATCCAGGGTACTACACCAGTTCCTGGATGCCATGTTACCACATGCCAATGAGCATATATACTTCCCTCGAACACAGGAGGAGTTGGCCAGCAATATGCGTCACTTCCACCGTGTGGCACACTACCCGGAGGTACTGGGTGCGATAGACTGCACGCACATACAAATCAAGTCACCACCCAGTGAGCATGGTAGGCACTACATAAACCACAAGGGATTCCACTCTATCAACTGCCAGGTCATGTGCAATGCCCAGGGCATTGTCATGGATGTGTGTGCTGGCAGCCCTGGAAGCTACCATGATTCCCATATCTGGCATGCCTCACAGCTGTATCAGGTATTTGTCAGGGGGGACATCCCACATGGCCACCTTGTGGGGGATGCTGGCTATGCACTGGAGGCGTGGATGATGACTCCCATCAGAAATGCGCACACACCCATGCAAGAACACCATAATGAGGCACGCGCACAAACCAGAATCATCATAGAGCGTGTGTTCGGGATGCTGAAATCACAGTTCCAGTGCCTGGACACATCTGGTGGAGCCTTGCAGTACTCTCCAGGCATGTGTGTCCACATCGTCATAGTATGTGCCATGCTACATAATATGATCCTGCAGAAACAGCTGCAGCAGGGACAAAATGGTGAAGGCCCTCATAGCCCACCGCAATTGCCAAGGCCATCACAGGCACAGAGGGATTCAGACCATGAACACACTGTGCCAGCCCCAGTAGGCAGATGGAGGTGTGCCCAATATGCCAATGCCTTGGCAAAGAGGGAACGTATAGCACATACTCTGACAGTGTAGGCCCCTACGGACTGACACACCACTCCACGTGCACACACAGTTCATAGGTTCATAGGTTCATAGGTTCATACTAGGCTATCTGCCCTAGGGCATTTATAAGCCTAGCCAGAATGTGTTTGGCTTTCACCACCCATTTTAAATTTATTTTGCTATGCCCTTTTTCGAGGTTAGTATACTGTGCCTCTGTCTAACAGTGACACAGATGTGATACCCGGGGTAAACCTACGATCTCCCATCCACTCATCAAGATTCCTCTTGAAGAGAGTCAATGAGGGACTCTGCCTAACCTGGACTGGGATTTTTATTCCAGAGTGAAGGGAGCCTCTGGGTTATGAATCTGTCCCTCCAGCATGTCCTATTTATTTCAGTGCTGAGGTTCAAGTCTCTCGAGTGAGTAGCTCGATCTGATTTGGATTTTTTGAGGTGCAGCATGTCCATTAATTCTGGGTTGGACATGGCTTTATACATCAGGCACAGATTGCCTCTGAACAGGTGGTATGCCACTGAGCTGGAGTTTCTTTAACCGGGCAGCATATGGCATCTGTTTGAGCCCTTTGATCCTCTTGGTGAGGTACTTTTGGGGTCTTTCCAGTTGCTGCAGGTGTCTGGTAAGGTACATCCCAAAAGGGGCATTGTACTCAACTATGGGCCTGATGAGGAATGAGTAAAGAGGCACAATGACCTCCCCTGATCTAGATGTGAATCCCTTCATGATTAGGTGGGCTATATAAAATGTTTTTCTAACCACTTTGGCCACGTTGTTGTCAAATGAGAGATTGCTATCAACTTGGGTCCCCAGGTCCCTAATTACTTCTTCTGTACTTAATGGATTACCACCTATGTGGTAATTTGTGGGCATTTTGTTTTTGCCAAAGAGGATGACTATACACTTTTTGGCATTTAGCTTGAGGCCATGGCTCTGGCACCAGTTGTCTGTTTCTATGAGGCCCTTTTGGAGGATGCTTGTGTCAGCTGGAGAGTCGATTATGGCGCCCAGTTTGCAGTCATCTGCGAACTTGGTTAGCCACAGTCCTTCCATGTTGGCCTGTACCTCCGAGAAATATATACCGAACACGAGAGGTCCCAGGACTGAGCCTTGTGGGACACCACTTGTAACTGGTTTGGAGTCTGACATGGCTCCAGAAATTCTAACCATGTGGGTTCTGTCCTTGAGCCAGTTTGCAATCCATCTAGTGACATAGGGGTTTATATTTAAGCTGGTGAGCTTATCTATAATGCCCGAGTGGGGTATTGTATCGAAGGCTTTTGCGAGGTCCAGGTAGGCTGTGTGGACCACCTTCCCCTCGTCAATCACCTTGGTGACTGTTTCAAATAAATCAACCAGGTTTAAGAGGCAGGATCTGCCCTTAACAAAGCTGAACTGGGTAGGATACAGTGTCTGTAGGTCCCCAATATCTTTATTTATGAGGTCCATGATGACCCTTTCCATAGCTTTGCAGACCAAGCTAGTCAGGCTTATGGGGCGATAGTTTCCAGGATCCGTTGAGGCACCACCTTTATGGAGAGAGGCCACTGTTGCTGTACGCCACTCTTTGGGCACATATCCTGTAGTAAGGCTGAGATTGAACAGTAGTTTTATGTTTGGGTTTAGCTCTTCTTGGAGTTCATGTAGGATGCAGCCCGGGACACCGTCTAGTCCCATTGATGCTGTGTTTTTTGCTTTGGAGAGGGCGGCTCTTACCTGAGCATCTGAGATGTCAGGGGGCAGCACTCTGCTGGGATAGATATTTGCCCTTTGGTGGGGAGTTTGCGCTGAACCTATCAGCTAGGATGTTGGCAATGTCTGTGGGTTCAGTGTATTTTTTGTCATTTTGGACTAATTCTGAGCATATCTGAGTATTACCACCCAGGTTCCTAACATAACTAAAGAAAGCCTTGTGATTATCCTTAGTGTCCTTTGCAATTTTTCTCTCGAAGTTGGCCTTAGACAATTTTATGAGTGCCCATAGTTTTTTGCTAATACTGATCAGTGATGCCTTCCTTTTTTGGGATTTTGCTCTACCATTTAGTAGCTTCCTCCTTCTATTGTATAGTTTGTTTATGGCTGGGGTCCACCTGACAGGACGTCTGCCTTTGGAGGATTGGGTCTTGGTTTTATTTGGGATTGCATGATCCATGCATTCCTGAAGGTGTTCATAGAATGCATTTATAAAGGATTCTGTGGTCTGGGCCATATTTTCCACAGGTGCAGGGGCTTTGAAGGATTCCACCTCAGTTTTGAGGAGTGTGAAATTTGCTTTAGAGAAGTTTTTCACTGTGGTTTTCTGGGCAGGGGTGGGGTCGGGATGTGAATATCCAGTGAGATTAGTTTATGGTCTGATCTTAACAGTGAGGGATACACTTCTGGTCTGGAGCACAGAGTCCCCATGTTGGTGATGATCAGGTCCAGTATGTTTTCCCCTCTTGTGGGAGTGGTAACAAGTTGTTTCATAGCATTTGAGTTTATAAATTCTAGGAACCTTTGGGCTAGGGTGCTGGAGCTAGAGTAATGCTCACAGTCTATGTTTGGGTAGTTGAAGTCGCCCAATATAATGGTGTTTGGAGAGACCTTCATATTTTCCAGTGTTCTCAGGAAGGCCGAGTGGGGTTCCTGGGTTTGGGAGGGTGGTCTGTAGCAGGCTATAAACTGGAAGGCTGTTTTACCCACTGTTAGTTGCACATGGATAGTCTCTGATGCTTCGTGCTTTGCCACCAACCTGGAGGTGTGGGTATCTTTGATGAATATCGATACTCCCCCTCCTTTTGTGGTTCAGTCCAAGTTTAGGGGCCAAAAAGCATGATATGAGGTATAACCTGGTAGTGCTGGGGTGCTCTTGGGAGCCCTGAACCAGGTTTCTGTTACTGCACAGATATCGATGTTCTCCATGCTAAGGAGAGTTTCGAGTGTGTGCATCTTGAGGTTTAGACTTCTGGCGTTGAGTAGCATTACTCTTAGTTTCTTATCTCTTGTGATACCTATGGAGGTGGGTTTGTCTTTTGAGCATTGCCTAAAAAAGGCACTATGGGGGTAGCAAGAGTCTTTGCCAATATCCAAAAGCCCAGGGGTGACAGGTGTAAGCCGTCCCTAGTGAAGCATCGTGGCTTGTCGAGCATATCATCCCAAGATGACAGGCATTGGATCCCCTTTGAATGACACCAGTACTTAAGCCAATTGTTGAAATTGATCATCTTGTCTTCATATTGTGGCATCATTCTTGGTGAGGGTAAGATGCTACTTAAGGTCAGGGTCATACTGATTTGGGCTACATGCTCAGAGAGCTCCTTTATGTCTCTTTTCATGTAGTCCAGGGAGGTACATCTCATGTCTTTCACACCAGCATGGACAATGACTAAGTCATATTTGTACTTGCCTTGGAGTGACCTGAGTGCTTGTGTTATGTGGCAGATCCTAGCGCCCGACAGGCTGCTCACCGTGACCCTCTCCTTGTTCAGCCTGATGAGCAGGACGTCAGTGTGCCTGACGATAGAGTCACCTATTACAAGTGTATCAGGTGTGTTGTTTAGTCTTAAGGGCTGTGACTGTTCGGCACACTGGCTTTGTGAGATATGTGTTGCACGTGTTTTGTTTTGGGGTAGCGGTTGCTTGGGTTTCTGCTTTGGAGGTCTCCGCTGCTTAGGCAGATCTTTATTTAGAGCCTCCGAGTATGTCTTTTATAGGCTTTTACCAGAAAGGCTCATCCAGACTCTGCTACACTTTGCTATGAAGGAAAGGTTAGTTTGCTGTTATTTTTTGTATTTCTGTATTGCCTTTCTATATTTTGAATACTGTAGTTTGTTTTCTTTACCTTGTGTTTTGCTTGCATTCTGTTTTAACAGCATATTAAAACTTCAAAAGAGACCACAGCTCTCTCTGTTCTGAGTCAGGCGGAATTTTTTCCCTCCCTCCCACCCATTTAAGTTGTCTTGTTAAATACCACTGTCTTTCTAGTTGCCCGCCTCTTATGTTAATCTGACCATATATCTCATTTCTCTCTACTTTCACTGGCTTATGTGAGTAATCACGAAACCATCACTTTTGAAATCCCACCCCTTCAATTATTTAAATTTATTGGCCATCCTACAGTATTTCATAGTACCAAAATACAAAAGTAACCACCCCTTTCAGTCCATCTTGCTGTTTTAAAAATAGTAACTCTCCACTAGACCTTAACTTTTTAAACAGGTAAAACTCAAGTTACCTACTTTCATATCTAACTTCTCTAGTGCACACTGCAGAGTGCATTCTTTTCAATCTTACCTTTAAGCATCCCTGTTACTAGCACTTTCTCTAATACCTAAAAGATCATCTCTACTTGACTCCAAGTAGACTTTTCTCTATCTGTTAAACCTAGCACTTGCTCCTACAGTACTTATTACCTTGATACGGCACTCTTATAGATAGCACCCCAAAAGGCAAACCCCATTTCTTGGTCACCCACGTCCCCGGAATCTCTTTTAAAGTTTTTGTCTAGTCCTTCTAGCATGTCGAGGGATCAGTTGCTAGTGTCCTCTCCTGCTCAGCTGGTGAACCTGGGAATATTGAGGCAATGTTACAATTGCCTCATGTACACAGACAACCCTCTCCTCCTCCCACAAAACACAAATACATGCGAGAGATGCAACTATATGGCCAAACTGGAGGCTGAGCTCTCTCAACATAGGACTGGCAAGACCAGTCAGGAGGAGAAGGTTACCACACACACTATAGACCCAGTCTCACATAGTACCATCACAACCTCAAATCATACACATAAACACACAAAGACATACTCGGCTCTGATCAAAATCTACCAAAACAGCAGAGGCCACCAAAGCAGACACCCAAACAACCACCACCTCAGAACACAACACCTGCAACCCATAGACCTCACAGTCAGAGTGTCAAACAGTCACAGCCCTTAAGGCCAAACACAATGCCAGACACACTAGTCATTGGTGACTCCATAGTCAGACACACTGATGTCCCGCTCACCAGACTGAGTAAGGAGAAGGTCACAGTAAGCTGCCTGTCGGGCGCTAGAATCCGCCACATAACGCAAGCACTCAGGTCTCTCAACAGCAGGTACAAATACGACTCAGTCATTGTCCACGCTGGTGTAAACGACCTGAGACGTACCTCCTTGGACTACATGAAAAGAGACATTGAGGAGCTCTCTGATTATGTAGCCCAGGCAGGTATGACCCTGACCTTGAGCAGTATCCTACCTTCACCAAGAATGATGTCACAATACAGAGATAAGATGATCAGCTTTAACAATTGGCTTAAACTCTGGTGTCATTCAAAGGGGATCCAATGTCTGTCTGCCTGGGATGACATGCTGGACAAGCCACGCTGCTTCGCAAGGGGCGGCTTGCACCTGTCACCCCTGGGATTCCGGATATTGGCAAAGGCTCTTGCCACCCCCATAGTGCCTTTTTTAGGCAAGGCTCAAATTCTAAACCTACCACCCTAGAACACAAAAAAGGAAAAAAACTAAGGGTAATGCTGCTCAATGCCAGAAGTCTAAATCTCAAAATGCACGCACTCGAGGCCCTTCTCAGTATGGAGAACATTGATATCTGTGTAGTGACAGAAACCTGGTTCAAGGCTCCTGAGACCACCCCAGCACTATCAGGTTTTACCTCTTATCATGCGTTCCGGCCCCAAAATCCGGACAATACCAAGAAAGGAGGGGGGGGTATCCATATTCATCAAGGACACCCACACCTCAAGACTGGTGGCAATGCACGATGCATCGGAGACCATCCAGGTGCAATTAACCATAGGCAAGACTGCTCTGCAAATTGTAGCATGTTACAGGCCACCCTCACAAACTCAGGAACCTCACATGGCCTTCCTGAAAACACTAGAGGGGATAAATGTATCACCAAACACCATCATACTAGGTGACTTCAATTACCCTAATATAGACTGGGAACACTACTCAAGCCCAAACACCCTAGCCCAAAAGTTCCTGGAATTCATAAACTCGAATGCCATGGAACAACTAGTCACCATCCCCACAAGAGGAGAAAACATACTTGATCTCATCATCACGAACATGGGAGCACAATGTTCAACACCGAAGTATACCCTCACTGGTGAGATCAGATCACAAACTAATCTCGCTGGAGGTCCTCATCCCACCCCCACCTGAAATAAAAAAGACCACAGTAAAGAACTTCTCGAAAGCCGACTTCACACTTCTAAAGACTAGTGTGGTCTCCTTTAAGGCCCCGAGCCGGGAAAACAGTACTCAAGCCGCTGAATCACTTACAAATGCCTTCTACCAGCACCTGCAGGACTGCATGGATAAGGCAATCCCAAGCAAAACAAAGACTCTTTGTACCAAAGGCAAGCGTCCAGTCTGGTGGACCCCAGCCATAAACAAACTCTACAACAAAAGGAGGAAGCTACTACAAGATAGAGCAAAATCCTTAAAAGGTAAGACACCCTTGATCACTATAAGTAAAAAACTAAGAGCTCTCATAAAATCATCCAAAGCAAATTTTGAGAGAAAAATAGCTAAAGACTCAAAAGACAATCATAAGGCCTTCTTTAGCTATGTTAGAAACCTGGGAGGAAACTCCCAGATATGCTCAGAACTAGTTCAAAATGATGTGAAGATTACTGATCCTACAGACATTGCCAACATACTGGCTGACAGGTTCAGTGCAAACTTCTCCCCTCCCCCAAAAGGAGAGATATCTATACCAAGCGATTGCAGCCCCCAAACATCTCCAACGCCCAAGTGAGAACTGCTCTCCAAAGCAAAAACACAGCATCCATGGGACCTGATGGTGTCCCCGGCTGTGTGCTCCACGAACTCAATGAGGAATTAAACCCACAGCTAGGACAGCTGTTTAATCATAGTCTTACCTCTGGATACGCACCAGGAGTGGCGCACTGCAACTGTGGTCCCACTTCACAAAGGCGGTGCCTCCACCGACCCTGGAAATTACCGCCCATTAGCTTGACAAGCCTTATCTGCAAAGCCATGGAGAGGATCATAATGGACCTCATAAATAAAGACATAGGGAATTTGCAGACTTTGGATCCATCCCAGTTTGGCTTTGTCAAAGGCAGATCATGCCTTCTAAACTTGGTTGACTTTTTCAAACAGTCACCAAAGCCATTGATGAGGGAAAGGCAGTCCATACAGCCTACCTCGATCTGGCGAAGGCCTTCGATACAATACCCCACTCGGGTATCATTGAAAACTCATCAGCTTAAATGTTAACCCATACATCACAAGATGGGTTGCAAACTGGCTGAGTGACAGAACCCACAGGGTCAGAGTTGCTGGCGCCATGTCAGACTCAAAGCCTGTCACAAGTGGTGTACCACAGGGCTCAGTCCTGGGCCCACTCTTGTTTGGCATCTACTTTTCCAAGTACAAGCAAACACAGGAGGGTTATGGCTGACAAAGTTTGAAGATGACTGCAAACTGGGCCATAGTAGAAAACACATCTGACACAGATATCCTTCAGAAGGGTCTCACAGAAATGGATAACTGGTGCCAGAGCCATGGCCTAAAGTTAAATGCCAAAAAATGCATAGTCATACCCTTCGGGAAAAACAAGGTTACCCTTAGCTACCAAATAGGTGGCAATCCACTGAGCACAGAAGAAGTTGTCAGGGACCTGGGGACCCAGGTTGATAGTAGTCTGTCATTCGACACCCATGTAGCTAAAGTAGTTAGGAAGACCTTCTACATTGCCCACCTTATCATGAAGGGATTCTCATCTAGATCAAGGGAGGTCATAGTCTCCCTATACTCATCACTCATCAGACCAATGATTGAGTACAATGCCCCATTCGGAATGTATCTGACCCGACACTTGCAGCAGCTGGAGAGGCCACAAAAGTTCCTCACCAAAAGGATAAAGGGTCTCAAACATCTGTCCTATGCTGCCCGACTGAAAGAACTCCAGCTCTATTCAGTCGCCTACCGCTTGCTCAGAGGTGACCTTTGCCTAACATATAAGGCCATGTCAAACCCAGATTTGATGAATATGCTTCACCTCAAAAAATCTAGATCCGTCAGAGCCACAAGGGCGGGAGACTTAAACCTCGACACGGCTATTAATAGGACGTGCTGGAGGGATAGATTCATCACCCAAAGACTCCCTATGCTGTGGAATAAAATCCCGGTATATGTGAGGCAGAGCACCTCGCTGGCCTTGTTCAAGAGAAATCTTGACCAATGGATGGGAGATCGCAGATATACCCCAGGTATTACCTCAGTGTCACTGCTCGACAGAGGCACAGCAAAATAATGGGTATAGTTCCCCATACTAAAGGGGTGGCGTAAGCCACAAAACTATCGGCTAGGCTTGTAAATGCCCTCGGGCAGATAGCCTAGTATGAACCTATGAACCTATGAACCTATGAACCTATGTTTTTGTGTGATTATGTGTTTGGTTTGCTGTCGTGGTAGGTCTATGTGAGACTGGAATTGTAGTGAGTGTGGTTTCCTTCTCCTCCTCCTGACTGGTTATGCCATTACTGAGTTGAGAGAGCTTAGCCTCCAGTTTGGCTATATGGTTGCATCTCTCACATGTGTTGGAATTTGTTGGGAGGAGGAGAGGAAGGACATACCAGTAAAATGGATGGCACACAAAGACGACCACCTGTAAATTGCAATGTATAGGTGGCCCACTGTGTGAATCCTACATAGGCAGCCCTCAAACATTGTACACACAACAGCTATCAGAACACGGAATGTCAACACCTGAATGGTACATGCGCCTATCAGCATATGGTGGTGCTGTGTGTATAGGTTCCCAGGTATATCGGTAGGTACACGGCCGATTGTCAGAGGCCATACACCAAGCGGGGCAAACAGTGTCTGCTATTGCCACAACATCGAGTAACCAACTGTCGCTTAGTGGAGCAGAGGCAATTGTGGGAGCACATGTGTGTAAGCACTGTTCTGCACACACTCAGCACGGAGACCCTGCTGCGTTAATGAGGGGCTCCACATAATATAATCATGGATGTTGTGTCAAGGCATGGGGTGTACCCATGACAGGTATTCGTCACCCCAGCATGCTCCGCCTATGGTCGTTTGAAGGTGTAGCCCAGTATCGTGTGTGGCTCACTGTGATATACATACCCAATGCCGGAGCACATCCAGTAAACATCACATGGACATACCATTAACTGGACTCAGCAATATGTAGACTAACTGAGTTACCCATGCGAGTGCAGTATGGAGTAACAGCCGTAGTATACTCCCCATACAAAACGACATAACACGTGTACAAATCCCAGATGGCTATGTGTTAAATGCAGTGACCGTCATGCATGTTCCCGGTCCAACATCCTGCAAGGGATGTAACGTAATCTCGAAGGCATGAGTAATGCATGTCGGATGCAGGTCATCAGATCATATGTGTAGCACACGTTAGCGGGAATATGCATTGCCCACTGCTGGTAAGCGACGTTTAAATATGACTATATGGATATGCACGAAACAGGGATAAGCTTCACCGAATATTGTGCAGATCACGGTCAATGATGTCCAGAACAGGTGAAACCAGCATTAATCACCCCTGTACTAATAGCGCCTGCTCTAAAGGGTAAAACGACCACTGCCAGGAGTAGAACATGCAATCATGTATAGAATCACCTAACACTATTGCTAGCCAAAATGTACCTATGGTAGGGTTGCCACCTCTTCAAATGACCAATGTGGGACATACGTCAGATGTCTGCAGGCCGGCACATACACCCGGCCAGTACAAAATTGAGAACTTCACTGTTTTGCCTAGATAAAAGCTCATCCTTGTAATGTTTACTTACTTTTATTTTATTTTTTATTTTTTTTATTTTACATTTGTTGACCGGGCTAGTCTGGCTGGATACATGTCCATTTTCAGCAGAGGTCCGAGGAGAAAAGCTCCACTCTATACTAGTAAAAACATTCAAAAAGGACAATAAGAGAAACAAAAGAAACAAAAATTATAAGAATGTAAAGAACAAATTCAATGTAGTGTAGTTACATTTATAGTAGCTCATTAAGATAGGTAAACAAAACAAAGGAGAAATACAGAGGGGATCCATGATCCCATATTTTTTCATAACAACTATAAGAATCAAAAATATTTACAGTATTAAGAATTATGATAAAACAATTAGTGCCTGGGCACTAGTTCTAGGAAACAGAAATTGCACAGCAGGGATGATTAATAGGTTTAAAAACAAGATGAGATGACATGTTGCAGTAATATATCTTGTAAAAGTTGAAAGTGACCATGTAGAGAAAAAAGAAAGTCCATTTGAGTGATAGGCGAGCTACAGAGGGTTAGACTTGAGAGAAGAAGGAGAAGTAATGAAGAGAAGTATAAAGAAAGTTAGATGGGAGGTCAGTCTGGATCCAAGCAAGGGCATAGCCAGTGGGATTTGAGATAGTTTCTTAGTTGATTCTTGAAAAGTTGTGATGAGCCCAAAATAGTCAATTCTGTGGGGAGTTTATTCCAGTATGGGCCAATAGTATTGGTGAACAAGGAGTCGCCTGCCTTATTGTGTGACTTGAGAGTGGCTACTAGCAGTTTGTTTGCAGAGCAAAGGGAAGAGAGATTCTTGTAGGGGGCCACAAGGTTATTGAGTATGGGTGTATTAGTAGGGTAATGGAGAATTTTATATGTGATAACTAATTGATGTAATAGAATAAGATGTTGAAGTTCAAGCCAATCAAGCATTTTGAGATTAACACAATGATGTGTGCGAAATGGGGAACCTATAGCAAGCCTAGCAATACTGTGGTAGGCCGTGGCAAGTTTCTGAAGGTTAGATTTAGAGAGGTTGATAAAAGTTGGGGAGGCGTATAGTAATGTGGAGATGAGATGAGTTTGGGCTAGGGACACTTTAGCAGTTGTTGTTAGAAAGGGCTTAAGTCTGTAGAGGGCTCCTATCTTTTTATTAACAGTTTTGATAGTAAGGTCAATATGGGTGTCAAAGTTCAGTTGATTATCTATTATTACACCTAGTAGTTTAGTGGATAAATCAGGTGAGATGATAGTACCATTGGTAGATGTAATAGAAAAGGAGAGAGGGGCTGACTTAAGGGTTGGAGAGAATATGAGTAATTTGTTTTTTTTTTGGGATTAAGGAGTTGACAGATATGTTGGAACCAGTTTTCTTCTGCTGTGAAGACTTTTTAGGTGGAGGAATAAAGTTCAGCTGGAGATGTAGCAGAACAGACGAGAGTTGAATCATCTGCATACTAAATACATGTGGATGTAGGGAGAGAGGAGGACAGGTTATTTATAAATATAGAGAAGAGAAGGGGGCCTAAGATGAATCTTTGGGGGACCCCTATTAGGACTGGGAGCTGAGAAGAAAGGTGGTTTTCCCAAAGGACTGTCTGTTTTCTTTTTGTCAGATATGAGTCAAACCAGCGCAAAGCTAAAGAATCAAGAGCAAGAGATTGTAGAGTGTCTAGCAGAAGTTTATGATTCACCATATCAAAGGCTTTAGAGAGGTCAAGAAATAAAGATGAGGAGTAAAGGTTGTTATTGCGATTTTTGTTGATAGTGTCTGTGAAGGAGAGGAGAGCAGTAGAAGCACTATGAAAAGGTCTAAAACCATGTTGGGAGTCTGCAAGAAGGTTATTTAGTAGAAGGTGGTTAAGAAGTTGATGGTGAATACAGCGTTCCATAATTTTAGATAGTGGCGATAGTAAGGCTATAGGGCAGAAATTAGATAGTTCATTAGTGTTACCTCCTTTGTGCAGTGGAATAATGTGGGAAACTTTCCAGAGGGAAGGAATAGTTTGTGTCTGTGTACTTATTCTGTTTCTAGAACATATAGGTGGTTCAGATACAGAATGACTGTTTTATGCAACTATTACATAAACTATTGGAAATAAGTATGTCCTACAATCTCAGGACATTTGCCATGTTTACAAATATTATGCAGGACACAACTGCCCAAAGAGGGACTGTCCCTCGCAGAGTGGGACAGCTGGTAAACCTAACCTACGGCAGGTGTGTAATGTGACAGGTACAGACACAAACATGCGGAGTCCAGGAAACAGTATACACCAACAAGTACACAATGAAAGGTAGCTTACCTGTCACTTTCCCCGTTAGATATATATATATATATATATATATATATATATATATATATATATATATATATATATATATATATGTACACATATATACATATATATAATACAGATAGAAAGGGTGATAGAGTGATATATGTTGATATATACGGATTCAGCGATATCTGCAAATATATATAGATAGGTCAACGACATTCATAACACCTCGGAGGTACAAATAAATAGGATACCGCCAACTATGGAATGTGTAACATACCGACATGTGTAACCACGAGGCTGAAAGACCGAAAGAACACAGTACCGGAACAGTATAACTGCGAGTAATAGTATAATGATATGAAGGGACATTTAGTTACGGCTGCCGGTGTTGCGGTCCACGCAGGTACTGTGTTCAACTGTGTTTGTGAGTGCTGTAGTCTGTTTATGTGTGTGTTGAGGGTGCCGTGTGCATCCCCGTGTGACTGTAATGTGTGTGCGTATGTCCGCATCATGTGTCTGTTAGCGCCAACTCGGAGGTAGATCATTACGGTAGGTGTGGGTATAGCTAGCCGTAGGCATACAGTTACCACCTGTCCCACATTAGGAGGGACAGCCCCTCCCTGGGCAGGTGTGTCCTGACATAAATCATTACAAAGGGCAAATGTCCGGGATTGTAGGACATTAATATGTCCCATATATAATGTAATAGTTGCATTAAATAGTTATGCCTGTATGTAAGAAACGTAAATGTTACATGCAATATGATAAGTAGCCAAAGTCCCACAATAGGTATGTATTGAGGATACAAGTATGTGCTAACCTGTGTACTGACTGTGGCTATGTGTTGGCCTGTAAACACTGCTGTGCGTCCCGCAAGTGTCCAACAATGGCCATATGAAAAAGTGGCAACCCATGACAAAGAGGTTGTGTTACCAACACAACCGCAATGACTGCAAATATCTGGGACAGAAATACACAGGATAGCTGTCATTTAGACATATCCCTTTACATATCGCTGCAATTCCGGAGGTATGGAAGTAGCAACCTCACCTGCATACTATATAGAAACCAATTAACAACAGCCCAATGTACAATCCTGTAACATAAGTCTACTAACTGATAGCTCTTTAATTAGGGACGGGGCCCAGACACATATATCTGGAATATGTAGAAATGCAGGCCCCACAAACCTGTATATGCTACGTATACCCACCGACATCCCTCACACTAGAAACCATAGCAATACAGACTGTAATAACAGCACAAACATCCAGTCAGTCAATTACATCTGCAGAACTGTCAACATACCTTGTGAGAGACACAATTAAAGGCGCCATGCAAAATTGTAGCCGTTATATAATGGAACAAATGGCGATGTTACAGGTTTTGTTTGCAATAGTCCGTTATCAGACATTGGGATGACAGGTACACCCATATGTTGAACCACATACTCTAGCAGTCAGACACAATCCACGGGGGACATGAATCCAAAGTATAATTGTCTCCATGCATAGCAGTTGCAATTACACATAACAAAACACAATACAGGCTGTCTCCCCGAAGTTAGGGCAAATGGGCAACGCCCAAGTGGAGAATTCAATTATACCCCACTGTTGCCGCGTAATTGGTGAATGGAGTAGCTGCACAGCTGATATGCAAGTAATTAGTCACTCAGGAATACCAATTGGCGGGAGGAAACCACATGTTACAGGTATCGACGTATATAAGGATGACTTGCCAGACATTCAAACCGTATGCTAATACAAAATACCTGTTTAAGCAGTGTGAGAGAGATAGAGACAAAAGTCCATAATGATAACAAGGTATGTAGAACACTCGGTATGTACGTTTATGTATAGCATGTTTTTTATTAATTATTTACTGTATGTATAGCCTGGTTTGCATTAATTAAAAGTGTATGCAATGCATAAAGTGGGAAAAGGTATTTATGTAGTGATGTCTTGCTGAGCATACTAATGCATGTAGAAACTGTGCGTCCAGCAGTGGGCCACAAGGTACACATCACAGACACCACAAGGGATGCTACATGAGGGTTTTAAACAGAACAATTCCATACAACCTGCCGTTAGTGGTAGGGTATGTCCAACAAGTACGTGCCATAGCAGGGGATAGTATATGTTGATATACTGTGACAGTAGGCATGTGTATGGGCGTATAACGACAATGACATGTCTAAGGTGGTCCCGTTGTGCAAGTATGCTTTGCATTATGGGATACTATGTGAAATATGTGTAATGTATAGTATTGTAGGTAGATATGTCAGATAGTCTACACAGCATAACAGGCATATCATGCATACCAAAGGTAGTGTCTATTGGCATGTACAATAACAGGATACATATGGCTTGTAGGCATGGGACATTGCAATAGCATGACAGCTAATCTAAATGGAAGGGCTACCAAGTAACCATGCACAAAGGACATGCAATAGCTTCACAGGTTCATAGTGGGGTACTATGCAGTCTGGCAAGTCCATGTGTAAGCACAGCTATAGTGTTCACACCAGTGTCACCTCTCTAGGGTAGTGTCCTGTGAACCGCAGAGCCATGTGTTACCTGCACGTCTGCACAGTACAGCCACTGCAGTGATCCCTGGTGTACATGTGTCTCCCAACCACCAAGGGAGGTATCACATGAAAAGTGCTACTGAGTGTCCCTTCATGATGTACATAGGACTCATGTTCCAAAGCATGGTGAGTTTCCGGTTTGGGAATGTAACCCTCAAGCACATCCCACTCATTGTTGCGTGTGTGCACATATCCATGAGCATGTTGCTCACAGTGGCTTTTGCTTATGTTGCGTATGTGGAGTATATCCATTAATATTGTTGTGGACATGGGCTCTGTCTGTTCAGCAGAGGTCACCCCTGAGTATGTAGTATGCAAATGTGTACAGATGTGATGTCCATAGTTCAGCCGCATACTTTAACTGTCGGAGCTCAATAAATGTCATGGCATGTTAATGGTGTGGTATGTAAAGCTGTAGCTGTTGTGTAAGGTACACCCTAAATGGGGTGGTGTACCCTTGAATGTGTGTAGAAGTCTTGAGTTCAGAGGTACAATGGGTGCCTATGTACCAGCTACACACCCAGTACAGATAAGTGTGGCCACGTAGAAGGATATCCATGCCACAGTGGCAATACGGTAACCACAGGAGTGGGTGCAACATATGTGTGTACTACAAACGTACAATGTGACATGTATGTAGGGGACTACCACATATGTGATAGTCAGTGGATGAATGGTGTAATGCAAAGGTGATGTTCATGCACCTTGTCATGCAGCTTGAGGCCATGATATTTATATCAGGTATCTGTCACAGTGACACCCATATGGATGGAGTAAGTATCAGCTGGTGGATCAATCATGGCGCTTTGTATGCAGGGGTTTGTAAAGCTAGGCAGGGAAAGTCCCTCTGTGCTAGCCTGTATGTTAGGGAAGCATATACTGAACATGAGGGGCCCAATGACTGAGGACTGTGGTATGCCAAATGTAACTGAAATGCAGTAGATACTATGGTATGCTACCCTCATTGTGTGTGTCCTGTCCATAAACCACGTTGCATAACATCCTGAGACATAGGGTATGATGTGCAGCTGGATGTGTATGTTGTCAATACCAGAATGGAGAACAGTGCTGAAAGGCTATGAGAAGACAATGTAGGATGTGTGGACTCCTGTACCATCATCAACTACCCTAGTAACTGTATGAAAGGAGTCCACCAGGTGTAGGGGCCATACTCTGGCCCTAACAAGTCCAGCTCGGGTGGCATCAAAGGACCGGAGCCCAACAATGTCTCTGTGAATGACATCCTTGATGGTGTGCCCCATAGCCATGCAGAACAGTCCAGTCAGGTGAGTAGGACTATAGTGCCACTCGTGCATTGTGGTGCCACTTGTGTGGAGTGTGATGAATGTTGCTGTGTGCCATTCAGGGGCCACAATGTCTGATACAAGGCTATTACTGAATATGGTGGCCTATTGGGGAGACATATCATTCAGAGGTTTGTGGACATCACAGCCTGGGACTTTGGAAGGTGACATGGGGCCAGTGTCCCAGGACATATAGAGTGCAGGTTAGTACTGTGTAGGTGTGACCGCAGGGACACTGCAATGTTCCTGCATGGATTGTGGCCCTGTTTTGAGTGAGAGGGTGTAATGTTAGCATTGAATCCATCCGCCAGCATGTTGCCAACATCACCTGGGTCTGTAATGTTCCTGAGTGACTGTTGTATGTGAGAGCAGATGTGGGTGTTGCCATCGACTAGTGACATACCACCATAATGCCTTGTGGTACACCACGGAATGTGTCGCAGTAATGTGTAATGTAGCTAGTCTTAGAGTATGTGATGAGGGATCCCGTGGCCCTACCGAGGCTGACCAGTGAGCTACCCCACCCATGGGATTGTACACCACTGTGCAACAGCCTCCACCTGTTGTTGTACATTATGTCCATGGAACTTGACCACCAAAGTGGCGTCTGTTATCTGATGTGTACCATCATGGCTCTGTGTGGAATAGCATGATCCATGCAGTCGTGTATGTGCTAATGAAGTGCACTGGGGTATGTTTCAGCATTTGTATGTGCATTGTCCATCTGCACGGGTGTCATGACGTTAACAACCGCTGCCATAAGATGTCTGTAGTAGGTGTTGTAGTACTCATGTACTGTGTATGCCATGCAGGGTGTGGTGCCGGGATTTGGCTAACAAGGTTGATTTGCATATGTTCGGAACCCACCAATGAGGGGATAACCCCAGGTGTGGAACACCAGTCACATGTTGGTAGTGGTCATGTCAAGGTTAATGTAGGTCTTGGAGGTGGTGTGTATGGGTTGATCCAGCCGAGTGGAGGATATGACTCATGGATGTGTCGGTACATGAGTGGCTATCCCAGTTAAGTGTGGGGTAGTGTCAGTCACACATCAGTAGTAGCTGTCTGAGCCCTACTGTCCAGTACACCAACAAATGAGGTCTGGTAACCGTGGGGTATGTTGTTGAATCTGTAGCTTGTTACAATGTGTATAGTGGTTCTGGACACAGTTAGTTGCACGTGGAGCACCTCTGATGCATTGTGCTAAGTAACTAGCCAGGATGTTTGTACAATATAGTGGGGTATGGGAACACCTCAGCTGTGGGTATGCCGGTCCAGGTATGTGCCTGAAAGTTATGGTCTGTCCATAACCTGTCATTGCAGGTGTGCTCTGCAGTGCCTAGAGGTAGGTCCCAGTCACTGCAGAGATATTGGAGTGTTGCATTATAAGGTGTGCCTTGCCTGTGTGCGTCACAGAAGATGATGCATGCATTGTGTCACATGACCCCATGTCTTGCTTGCCAGTTCCCATTCTGCCGGTGACTGTTATTGGAAACTGTGCAAGACAGGCAGTATAGAAGCAGCAAGAGCCTTACATGTGATCTGTACTCCCAGGGCTGACAGGTGCAGGTCATCTGTGCCAAAGCATTGTGTTTGACCAAGTCAGTCAAAGCGGACAGATACCAGATGCCTGTGGAATGACAGCAGAAGCATAGGCAACTGTTGAAGTGACACACTCAGTCATTTTACAGTGGTATCGGGTCCAGATGAATGCATAATGCTCCCCAGGGCTAGGCCCACACCTTCAGGGCTACAAGACTGGTGATCTATTGCATGTCCCTGCACACATTGTCTGTGAAGTGGCATCTCAGGGCAGTCACACTAACATGGAGAATGACAGTCATATCGTACCTGGTGAGGTGTGGCATGGGTGCATAGGTTATGTTGCAGCACCAGCTACCCGACAGCAAGATGTAAACGACTATCACCTTGTGTAGCCTGCTGTGTGGAACTGCAGTGTGACCGCCTACAGAGTCACCTATGACTGGTGTGTTGTGTATGTTATAACACCCTATTGGCTGTATGTGATGGGCACACATGAGTCTGTGGGCTATAAGTTGGTGATGTTGTGTTCCGTGATAGGGGCTGCCTCTGGTGCCTACACAGAGTATGGAGAGGTACTGCACAAGTCGTTCTCATATGTGTGGCCTGTGGTGGAGATTATGAGAGACTATGTGATGAGTGGGGTGTGTTGCGGATGTTACACATCCCCACATGACTGTCAGGTGCAGCCAGGGTTGGTGACAGCATTACCCCCAGCAGGGCTGCATAAGTGCATCCCCCACAGGCTGTAGTGTCGTATGTTGGGAGGTGAGCATTGAATGTGTACATGAGACAATCACTCTATTGCCACATGTACGGCATATCCATCATATAGACAGGCAACAGGCAAAACTTTCCCGGTCAACAAATGATAAATAAATAAATAAAAAAAAATAAAAATAGCACTGGTACGTGACAGTTGGACATGCCTGTATATACAACCATGTCTCACAGGATACATGCATTACGTGTGTACAACAGCTGTTGTACCATAAGCAAGCTGGAAATTTTAGGACAGCCAGTTTACCTGTGGGAAATGGTGTGGAATGGGTGCTATATTAATCAGTAGCTCATGACATGCTCACAAGTTCTGAACAAGTGCCTAGCATGACCATACAATACAGATAGGGTGTTGGATAATATCAACCCACAAGTGGTGATGAAAGTCATAATGGGTGGCACTGCACTATAACCCTGCTGAGTATGGTGTGCATGTCCATGAACCATTATCACTGTAGATGTTAGCAGTACAGATGTACAAGACAGTACGGATGTATGATTACAAATACCTTTGTATGTCACAGGAGTGTTCTACCAGTGGCCTGTTGACAGACTCACAACTACAAAAGGTGCCAGAGTGACATGTGCATATCACACCAGTGCCAGCTACAGTAGAACAGGGTTAATGTGTTGTACTCCACCCTCATTGTAGCCCATACCACACAGACAAATGTTAGGCATCTGTGTATGTAAGGATGTGAATGGCCATGACCTATGAGGAATAGCTGTGTCAGTGTTGTGAACAACATACAGAATGGGCTGTGTGGGGGAGGTGTGTGACATATGTGCACATTCTGATGGATGATATTAGCATTGTCACCGCTAGGTGAACATCCCTGTACCCATTAACTACCACCTAATCTGTGGTCAACATTATGGACACTGCATAAGGGATGGTGTTGTGCAGTACACCTCCCTGCCTTGGTGACGTCTCCAGGCCCCTTGGGTAGTCATACGAGGTACCCATGTCATGACAGGGTGCCATCCATGAGCACGGAGATCATTGGATACAGCACTGGGGTGACCAATACTGGATCACATATCACCTTTAAGGAGTAATGGCCATGCATGGATGGGCGATACCAGCCTTCACAATCCTCGCCCCCACTATGCAGCATGCTGTCTACCTTGCATAAAGACATTTGCTACACCATGATGATGGGCATGCTACATGTCCATATCCTGATCTGTATGACATACGTCATGGACAGCCACTGTCCTAATACTAGTATCGCCACATGCTGGACAGATCCCTGTGCCATACATGTGACATACTCCCGCCAAACCATGCAACCCTGTCCGTCACAGCTGCACATGTCATCCCAGTCATACATGGTGTGATGGCCGCATATTAGATGAGGTATCAACTGTCCGGATCAGTAATGTGGCACTGATGCACCTTGCGGTGGCATAATGGCTGTCTGTTACAGCTAGGAAACCTTGCCCGTAGATGCTATGGTTGATAATCCCTGTGAATGACGTCTGACTAGCCATTGTCCCATGTCTGTCACATGTGCAACACAGGCGATCCATGGCAGGATGTTGAACAGCTGTACAGTGCTGTGTAGATGTATATGGCAAAACACATGCATGTACAGGTGTCCATGCGTATGTGTGCATTGTCACTGCTCAAGTCCATTAAGGCTGTGTCTGTGTTGATATGTGACATATACACAGCATCAAGGTCAACAGCATTACCATGGACACATCCAGGCATGTGCAGATAGGTAAGAACACCAGTGCAGGCAAATAGACATGCCCACATCAAGACAGCATTCACATGGAGTATGAACACTGTAATGAGGTGACACACATATATGGTGATGATATCCAGTGCATAACGGGTGTTACATGTGTATGACACAAACACGTCAGTCGTGTCAGTGTCATGATGATTTGCAAAGATAAATGTACAGATGTACTAGATGTCATAGAAATGTATGTGCAGCAGTATCTCTGTACATCTCTGAAACTGTGACCTGTCGCCATCATTATGTCTTACAGATAATGCCTCGTACACGCCTTCCAGCGTACAGCCACCAGGAGGATGATGTCCTCATCCTGTACCTCCATGAGAACTACGAGGTGTTGTTCAGCCATGTGCCACAGCATGCCCAACAGCGGGATGACCTGTGGCAGGATCTACGCAGGAGGGTGAACGATGTGGGTGGCCATAACCACATCTACCAGCAGGTGCGCAGACACTGCACGGACTTGATATGACATGCAAAACAGCATGCCACTGCAATTGCCAGGGAACAAGGTGGAACAGGTGGTGAGCCACCAACCCAGCCCCCACTCACACACACCGAGGAGCTACTGGCCAGTCTGGGGACATCCTCAGAGCAGCATCTACACACACTAGCTGCCATTGTGGAGGTGGGTGTTTCCCAACCAATGAGCCTGGAGTTGCCTGGTAAGTCAGTACTGCACATATGGCTATTATATCCCATTTAGTTGCATGTGTCACTGTACATTATGTAAAGTAACAACATATGCAAGGTATGTGGACACAAATGCTGCATACTACACTATGCTACCCTGTGTATGCACACATGTGCATACTATATGCTATTATACAGGCGAATGTGTTAACATGCACAGTGCACCCTGTGGCTGTCATACAGTCATGGATAACGTTCATACTGCTGTGTCACCCCTATACAGGTACCTCTGGCATGCCGCACAGACATGAGTCCGTTGCAGGTGAGACTGTCATCAGTATCAGGCATGTTAAAGTATAGGACTATTTGCCATGTGGCCAGTTAACAGTTGCACACGTGATGTTCGTTCCAGTCACGATTTACAGGTCACATCACCCATCATTCACACAGGTCACCCATGTGCAATATATACAAACAAAGTGATACACCGACTTGAAACCACAGTAGTTGTCATCGCTACATGTGTGGTCAGCTGTGCATACAACGGTGGAGGTGTTCTACAATGGAGGCATATGTAATATGCATTGGAACAACATGTGTGGTACACAAACAGTACCACACAGTGAGCTGTGATATGGGCAGCCCACAGGTGTCACCATTGTGTTATATGCCCCTACATTGGGTGCACACATTGTGATGTGCCATCTGACATGTCCCAGACATGTAGTGTTCTGGCTGCAATATTGTCACACTATCCCATGACCCATACCCCACATACCAAACATACAACCCATTGTCTGCATAGCCCTGTGGATGGTGACATATCTGACATCTATGGGTGTATGTCATATGGGAAAACACAGACATGCGAGATAGATGGCCATCACACACATTTGGCCAACACATGTGCACACATGGCCATGGGGGATGGCCAGAGACACGTAGCCACACAGTAGATGTGATGTGTATACACCCTGTTGCACATTGTCCACACATGGTCCAATTATAGCCCTAGTTGACTGATTATACAATTTATGTGGTACACTGGACATCCTAAAAGACTCTGCACAGCTAGTGGAGGTGTCACTGAAGTCTACCATATAAGATCTGTTGAACATCACGACTGTGTCATAGCATGACAGTAGTCACCTGTACAGCTTCCACAGACATTGACACCACATCAGGCCACAGATACTGTACATTTCCCTTGCTGCTGTAGGACATCAGCTTCCACAGACATTGACACCACATCAGGCCACAGATACTGTACATTTCCCTTGCTGCTGTAGGACATCACCGTTAGCTGTGCACCTCGTGTGTGTGGTACATCAATGTCATGTGGGAAATGGTGAATTGACATGTCCGCTATGTGTGGACATGGTTGCCAGGCAGCTAAGACCCTGTAGTTGTTGTGCAGGGGTGTCATCTGTAGGTCCTCCAGTGACCTGTCACTTGACACAGCATGGTTTTGTGTGTATGCACCTCAGCATCATGGGTCACAGTCTACAGTTATGTCATGGGTATGCATGGAGTTATGGCTATGCAATGTGTACATATTATGCATTGTACAACAATATAGATGCCTCATGATGCCATGCAATGGCACAGTGTCTGTACTTCACACTGTATAGCAATGTAGATGGCTCACACTACCCTTCCATGCTCATGCACATTTGCTAAACATGCATTCTATCTGTAGGGCATACAGACAACACTGCAATGTGATGCCCATTATGATGCTGTACATATGTCAGGACACCATTGTGTCAGACATGTATGCATGTTAATGCACACATCAGCAGATTACATGTCAAGGTCACGTCAGCCATGTGTACTGTTATCCTGTTCTAGTCCACATGGTGCAACACGGGGATGCATGCATACTACCATGATTGTGTGAACTGCATGGCTACTGATATGACACCTGCTTGCTGTAGTGTGCATCCCAGGGAGGTATGCTTACTAACACTATTAATGTCTGAGCTGCATGCCCTCTGCTGTATCACAGGCATGCTGCATGCCATCTGTCAAATCACATGCATGGTGTGTCTGTGTGTGTCTGTGTGTGTGTGTGTCTGTGTGTGTCTGTGTGTCTACTGTAATTTAGAGTCTTTCTTTACATTCACAGGTGATGTAGGTGCATTACCCTCCTGCAGTCCATCTGATGTTAGTGTCCCCACAGATACTAGCAGTGATGAACATATGCATGAGGTACAGGCAGGGTTGTCAGGGGCTGAATCTATGTCAATGGTTGCCATCCCAGCTATGTCCCCCTCTTCCCCGCACACAGTTCTGCTGCCAACACATACCGCATCAACAGTGGCCATAGAGGAAGGACAGTCAGCATCTGTTAGCGTGGAACAGGAACGTGAGGTGGCTACAGAAGGTGTGTCTACACACCATGGTGTCAGTGTAATGACTGCAGATGTGCCACACAGGCATGTGGCTGGTGCTGCTCGTAGGAGGACCTCTGGCAGACATGCACCTGCAGGACAGAGCGCAGCAGCTGGTATCCCCAGACACATGTTCCAGACTGTAATGGTGGCACAGGCACGTGCTGAACGGCAAAACAGAGAAGGGCAGAGGCTGCAGAGGGCTGCTATCCGTACCCTAAATGACAACATCCAAGCATTGGCAAATGCTCAACAGCAGATTGCTGATGTTCTGGACAGGTGATTGGGTGACATGGTCGGAATCCTTGACAGTGGCATGGCAATCCGCGAGCATGAGCTGTCTGTGCTGGAACATCTGGTAGGAGTGAGGTGTAGGCCACGTGGACGTAGGCCAGCTACACCACCTAGTGCAGGTCAACGTGAGCATGCCACCTCACATGCCCGCTCCCATAGTGCTGGTAGCAGTAGCAGTGCAGCTGGTGCTGCGCTATCCACAGCAGGACACAGCAGGCCATGTTGACATGGCCCTGGATGTTCCCAGTGGGGACACAGTTCCAGTGGACATGTGTCGTTGGACAGTAGCCAAGCTGTACCTCTGCCTGGTAGTGCCCGTGCAACCCCTGGCAGGCACAGGTCACATGGCCGTGACCGGACACAGTGAGCTGTACAACCTGGTCTGTACAATCTGGAGCTGTCAATAATACCCCGTGTAGGCCTCACAAAAGGCCGTACTGTGCACACACATGCACGCACACAGCAAAGACATCTGTAGGGCACCACAACACCCACATGCATACTGAACAGACATGTCCAATCATATCACTGGCACTTACCCACACACAAGATGTCATCCATTGGTGCAGCCTATGCCCCTGGCAAAAATTATCACCCTGTGTATATGATGACGCCTGTGCTGCATCCCTGTCATCCACACCATTGGTGTAGGGACATGATCAAGTGGTCTGATGCACAGGTTGAACAGAATAGTGAGAAGTGTATATTACATTAGTTGTGTAAGAATAGTCAGAGAAGTGTATATTACATTAGTTGTGTGTGAATAGTGAGAGATGTGTATATTATATTAGTTGTGTACTGTTGACACGCACCAGACATACCATGTAGTACAGGTTTAGCATGCATTGTTATATGTTCACAGTATGTGTCTCGGTAACAACAGTAACAGCATGTTGGTAATGATGCCCTGGTACCCTCCTTATGGTCTACTTGCATGTGCCTACAGGTAGCATTGTTTGCAGTCTCCCATGTGTAAATGTGGAGTACTCACAGGCACATATAGCAATATCAGCATGCTATACGTAGCCTAAGCCTGACTGTTGGAAAGCTTAACATAACACAGGTGTCCACACATATACTGATCCAGAAGCATGTGGGCAGTTTAATAGGCTACAGTGGCTAGAGACGTGACATCCATACCAGGTCACATCACAGGTATGTTGACATGGTGCAGGGGTTGTAAACAGCGGTCTGGCCAATGATAATGTTAGAGGCCACTTGATAGCATGAGGCCTCACTGTGTAGCAGTAATACCCTGTCACATTACAGGAACATGCTCACACTCACGGGGTCAACAACACTATAATGCACATCCCATAGTGTTGAGGTGAAGACCCATGCCTATGTGGCCATCACCATCACAGTACTGTGAGCCCACACAACATGACACAGAGAAAGAACATGTACAGGTAGCCAGTGCGGCTGAGACCGATGGCATCAACAGGGTAGTGGACTGCATCACCATGAGGGGTTAGGGATCCTGTGTGCTCTGTATGGTAGCATACATCCTCACTCCATGCACCAGACAGCCATACATACCTACATACACACACTGTGGAGACTACACATGTCATACCCCAGCACTAACAGGTTTCACCTCATATCATGCGTTCCGGCCCCAAAATCCGGACAACACCAAGAAAGGAGGGGGGGTGTCCATATTCATAAAGGACACCCACACCTCAAGGTTGGTGGCAATGCATGATGCATCGGAGACCATCCAGGTGCAATTAACCATAGGCAAGACTGCTCTGCAATTTGTAGCATGTTACAGGCCACCCTCTCAAACTCAGGAACCTCACATGGCCTTCCTGAAAACATTGGAGGGGATAAATGTATCTCCAAACACCATCATACTAGGTGACTTTAACTACCCTAATATAGACTGGGAACACTACTCAAGCCCGAACACTCTAACCCAAAGATTCCTGGAGTTCATAAACTCAAATGCCATGGAACAACTAGTCACCATCCCCACAAGAGGAGAAAACATACTTGATCTCATCATCACGAACATGGGATCAAAATGTTCAACACCGAAGTATACCCCTCACTGGTGAGATCAGATCATAAACTAATCTCGCTGGAGGTCCTCATCCCGCCCCCACCTGAAACAAAAAGACCACAGTGAAAAACTTCTCAAAAGCCGATTTCACACTTAAAACTAGTGTGGTCTCCTTTAAGGCCCCTGAGCCAGTGGTAAACATTACTCAAACCGCTGAATCACTTACAAATGCCTTCTACCAGCACCTACAGGACTGCATGGATCAGGCAATCCCAAACAAAACTAAGACTCTCTGTACCAAAGGCAAGCGTCCAGTCTGGTGGACCCCAGCCATAAACAAGCTCTACAACAAAAGGAGGAAGCTACTACAAGATAGAGCAAAATCCTTGAAAGGTAAGACACCTTTGATCATTATAAGTAAAAACTAAGAGCTCTCATAAAATCATCCAAGGCAAATTTTGAGAGAAAAATCGCCAAGGACTCTAAAGAGAATCATAAGGCCTTCTTTAGCTATGTTAGAAACCTAGGAGGAAACTCCCAGATATGCTCAGAATTAGTTCAAAATGATGTGAAAATTACTGAACCTACACACATTGCCAACATACTGGCTGACAGGTTCAGTGCAAACTTCTCCCCCCCCCTCCCCCAAAAAAGGAGAGATATCTATTCCAGAGGATTGTAGCCCCCCAAACATCTCCAACGCCCAGGTGAGAACTGCCCTCACTAAGGCAAAAACACAGCATCCATGGGACCGATGGTGTCCCCGGCTGTGTGCTTCATGAACTCAATGAGGAATTAAACCCACAGTTAGGACAGCTGTTTAATCTTAGCCTCACCTCAGGATACGTACTCAAGGAGTGGCGCACGGCGACTGTGGTCCCACTTCATAAGGGCGGTGCCTCCACAGACCCTGGAAATTACCACCCCATTAGCTTGACAAGCCTTATCTGCAAAGCCATGGAGAGGATCATAATGGAACTCATAAATAAAGACATAGGGAACTTGCAGACTTTGGATCCAACTCAGTTTGGCTTTGTCAAAGGCAGATCCTGCCTCTTAAACTTGGTTGACTTTTTCGAGACAGTCACCAAGGCCATTGATGAGGGAAAGGCAGTCCATACAGCCTACCTTGACCTGGCAAAGGCCTTCGACACAATACCCCACTCAGGTATCATCGAAAAACTCATCAGCTTAAATGTAAACCCATACATCACAAGATGGGTTGCAAACTGGCTAAGTGACAGAACCCACAGGGTCAGAGTTGCTGGAGCCATGTCAGACTCAAAGCCTGTCACAAGTGGTGTCCCACAGGGCTCAGTCCTGGGTCCACTCTTGTTCGGCATCTACTTTTCTGAAGTACAAGCAAACACAGGAGGGTTATGGCTGACAAAGTTTGCAGATGACTGCAAACTGGGCGCCATAGTCGAAAACACATCTGACACAGATATCCTCCAGAAGGGCCTCACAGAAATGGATAACTGGTGCCAGAGCCATGGCCTGAAGTTAAACGCCAAAAATGCATAGTCATACCCTTTGGGAAAAACAAGGCTACCCTAGCTACCATATAGGTGGCAATCCACTGAGCACAGAAAAGTCATCAGAGATCTGGGGACCCAGGTTGACAGTAGCCTTTCGTTTGACACTCATGTTGCTAAAGTAGTTAGGAAAACCTTCTATATCACCCACCTGATCATGAAGGGATTCACATCTAGATCAAGGGAGGTCATCGTCCCCTGTACTCATCACTTATTAGACCTATGATTGAGTACAATGCCCGCTCGAATGTATCTGACCAGACACCTGCTGCAGCTTGAAAGGCCCCAAAAGTTCCTCACCAAAAGGATAAAAGGTCTCAAAAATATGTCTTATGCTGCCCGACTGAAAGAACTCCAGCTCTATTCAGTCTCATACCGCTTGCTCAGAGGTGACCTGTGCCTGACATATAAGGCCATGTCAAACCCAGATTTGATGAATATGCTTCACCTCAAAAATCTAGATCCTCAGAACCACAAGGGCGGAGACTTAAACCTTGACACGGTTATAAATAGAACGTGCTGGAGGGACAGATTCATCACCCAGAGACTCCCTATGCTGTGGAACAAAATCCCGTACATGTGAGGCAGAGCACCTCTGGTCTTGTTCAAGAGGAATCTTGACCAATGGATGGGAGATTGCAGATATACCCCAGGGATTACTTCAGCGTCACTGCTTGACAGAGGCACAGCAAAATGATAGGCATAGTTTTTATTCAAACTAAAGGGGTGGCGAAAGCCACATAACTATGGGCTAGGCTTATAGATGCCCTTGGGCAGATAGCCTAGTATGAACCTATGAACCTATGAACCTATACACATATGGATAGCTGATGTGTGTGATATACACACCACACCTGCCTATGTCATGCTTTCCACACTGCAGTATGTACAGATCTTTACAACAGTGTACAGGGGTGTGTAACAATTGGGATGTATTCCCCACCATATGTGGCATATATGGTCACACATGGCAGTACTGTGAATGATACACCTGCTATATGATGATACGTCTGACAGACATGCATCAGTATTGGCCGCATTATGTGTACCAACGCTACCTTCGGCAATTGTGCTGCTATATGCACATGAGAGGATGTAAGTGTTACAGGTGTCAAGTGATGTACTCTCGGTAACACCTGATTGCTGTGTAGGTTCTATGTCTCCACCATCAAGTAACGGTAACATAGCTTACTGTTTGCACATGTAATGGTAGGATGGCGTGTGACGCACCTGTGAGCCGTCCCCGGCAAACATCCATCTACACAGGTGG
>NC_056734.1:455946170-456238754 GCF_019279795.1 Protopterus annectens
GGGCTTGGACATTTTCTGGAGCTGACATCTGAAGAATTACTGTTTGCTTGGAAGGATATGGTCGTAAACCTGAACTGGTAAACAAATGACCCACATAAATAACTTCTCTTAGCCTGAATTTACATTTCTGAGGATTCAACTAAAGATTCACTAGACAACCACATTCCGGAACTTTTCTTAGGTTTCTATCATGTTCAAATGCACCATTGCCTCCTACTAGAATATCATCTACTATAAAACTCATGGATAACCAGAAAAAAATTTGTTCCATTGCACATTGAAAAACTTCACTGGCAGTACTTATTCTAAATGGCGTTCTCAAAAATCTATACCTTCCAAATGGTGTACTGAATGTGGTTAGCAATGAAGACTTTTGATCAAGTATAATTTGCCAAAATGAACTTTTTGCAGCTAACACAGAAAAAAACAGTGGCATTTGGCATGAGGGCAGCAACGTCCTCGACTGTACGCATTGGATGATGAGGTCTTGTCAGTGCTTTGTTCAAGTCCCTTGGATCAATACATATTCTAATATCCTCTGAGCTTTTCTTATGAGCTACTAGCATGGAAGATACCCTTTCAGTTGGTTCTTCTACTGGACAAATAACTCCTAAATGCACCATTCTGTCTAGCTCAGCTTTGACTCTGTTCTGCACAGTTGCTGGAATTTTCCATGCTGGTCTGATGGCTGGGCTAACCTCATGGTCTAACTTTATGAAGTACACAGCTGGGATTTTGCCTTGTTTGTCTTCAAAAATATCAGCATAGTCAGAAAAAATAGATTGGGTGAAATTTAAGCTCTTATAATTCAAGCTTACATGGTGGACTTCTTTGTTAAATGAAAACAGTCCCATTTTCAAACTGTCTCTGAGGCCTAATAATGACTGTACATGTCTCTTGACTATGTAAAACTGCAAGCCAAAGCTGTTTCCAGCAGACTAACATGAAAGCACTACTGAGCTTTCAGTCTGAATCTCTTCACCACCATGAGCAACAAGCTTCACACACTTTGCCAGATTATGTTGTTCTCCAGCTCTTACTCTAGAAAATGTTTCTGCTGACATAACATTGCACTTTGAACCAGTATCTACTTTGAGCTCTGCGAGTCTCCCATTAATCCAAACAATACAAAAAAATTCACTTTTTGCCCATATATCTACTGCATTGACCATTTCACCAATCACAGACATACCATCAACATAAAAAGTAGGGTCACAGCTTTCTAACTGATCATTTCTCTTTCTGTGCTCTTTTTAATAAAAGAATGAGCCTCGTTGGATTTACAAAACCTTTTGAAATTATTCCACTTTTTACATTTGTGGAATTGCTGACCTAATCACTTTCCTCATTTGGGTTCATGGTTTCCACCACAATTACGACAGTTGACTATGAGGTTAGGTGGGGGCACATTCTTTGATTTTTCTGAGTCATCCTGTGCTTTGCTGTGTGTACCCTGGGCCTTACTGAAGCTGCTCTGGGTTTTACTGGAGCAGCTACACCCTCTGGTCTATATCTTTTAACCTCGTGCTACATACTATCAACTTAAGCATTGAAGGGCACTGAAAGCATGCTTTTCTCATTTGTAAGCATACTCATGTGCTTTTGTGAGCTCATATAGCTGACAAATCTCTATAGTCTTATTTAAGGTTAACTCACTGTCTTGAAGTAAAATCTTTCTCACTGCATCATTATTAACACCAGATAAAAGTCTGTCATTTATCAACTCATCTCTCAAATCACCAAATCTGCACATTTAGCCTTTTTTTTCAAGTTGGTTATATATGCTGCAAACGTTTTATGAGTCTGTAGTAGTTTGCCGAAATGACATTCCGTTGAACAACTAATTAATGACGCATAATCAGTGAACATTGTGTTAGCAATTTGCTGAATTTACTAAGGGCAGTGAACGAGTTGCCCAAAGCACAACAGATCAATGTACGGTTAAATAGAACCCACCCAAGTGGGGGCTTTGTCCCCCACAACCCTCCAACTATATATATATATATATATATATATATATATATATATATATATATATATATATATATATACTCTGATATCGCACTACAGTGGAGTAAAGGGCAAACATCTGTACTTATCTGTTGTGCATTGGGCAACTATTTCATTGCCCTTAGTGAATTCAGTGAATCGCTGAAGTGAGTTTTGCTGATTACGGGTTGATGATTAGGTGTTCGCCGGAATGCAATTTCAGCAACCTAATATAGACCCAAGTTTTACCAGGCTTTTGGCCTCTTCTGTAAAATAAGTGTCTTTCCATTGTATTATTTCTTTGGGGGTTGCACATTTCTCTAAATTTACTTTTTAAGCACTCAGGGTCTTCCCGCATTTCAGCCAGTGCCACAGTATAGGCGGTCTTCCCTCTTCCCTGCAAATACAGCAGAGGCATACATAAATGAATGCTCTCTTTCAATGGCTTCTAACCCAGCTAAATTAAGCATAATACAATCATTCAATTAGAAATTATTTTTGAGCATTTTGAATGCTTTATTTTATATCCATTGCAAACAAAATCATTTAAGAGAGTTTTAGTACCTGGAAATTCGTTTCTGACATGTTTGTGAGTCGTTTGAGCTTTGGATGATCCACTCCTGTATATTCCTACATTTCTAACTGGGTGCCTCATGGTTTTGACTCTGGATCCCATTCTGACACCATGTCGCTCTTTTGTGTATCTGAATAAGAAGATAAGGCTTGGTTTAAGTAGTTTATTACACACAAACACATCAGGATGGATAACAGGAACATTAAACTTAAATGAACTAACTAACTAACTGACTACACTCATATATGCTTTCACTCTGGCTGCTCACTCAAAATAACACTCTTGCTTGCATGTGCTCAGTACTTATATGCATGTGCCCACTGACTAGAATTCTTCTTAGAGGTACATCACACACTCTGATTTACAAGTGTAAAAGGGACAAAATCAAGGGCACATTTTAACTATACTATTATATGCTTAGAATGTTGCTAGAATAGCAAGTGTAGCCTGAAACTTAAATGTCTCTTACTTTGTACAGATAGTAAGTGTACTCCTCAATGATATGCCAGAATGTTATGAGAAACAGAACAGAAATGTGAGGAAAAAAATCAGGGACATTCTGTGAAATCAGGGATAGCTGAGAAGTATGATTTTCGTAACTTGGAACTCTGCATTTATTCTCCCTAGCTTTTATTTCTGAATGCCAAGCCATCCATAAGGTGAGACTTTGCGGTTTATCTGTTTCTGACCATAGCCCTGACAGCCCAAGCTACACTTTATTGTGAAATTGTGAAGCTGGATATAAACATTAGAAGTACTACAGCTTGCATAATTCCATCTGCACAATTTAAAGTTTATGGTATGATGTTAGGATTGTGATTGGTAATACATGCAATAAATCTCTGCTTACACACCTATTATTCTTTGCTATTACTGCTATGTCTATTCCCCAGACATAACAGTATTAACTGAAACCTGATTAAAAACACACACAAATAATAGCAAAATCCTAAACCACAGTTACAATATGCACAGACTCGACAGACCTAACAAACATGGTGGTGGTATTGCTATTATATATAAAGATACGCTTATTCTTAAAATAATAGATATAATACCCCCCCCCCGAGCTAACAAATTCAGAAATTCTAGTCTCATGCCTACACCTAAACAACAATAAAAACATTATCATAATAGCAGTATACAGTCCCCCTGTTAACAATACTATTGCAATAGAAAACCTTCTTAACTGGACATTATCAACTTTCAAACAAGAAACAATAATCTTAGTAGATTTCAACCTTGACTGGTTAGCCTATACCACTGAAAACCCAACCAACTATATTAATCTCTGGATTCTCTCAAATAATCTGTTCCCCTACTAGAGTAGATAAACACAGCAACAGGAAATCTATCCTAAATTGGACTCTAACAAACAGACACCACGCCGGCTGCCACCCTGATACTCTCAGTGACAATATGCCCATCTATTTTCTCAGACGCAAAGTATCCCCCTACAAAAATATCATATACAAACTTGTCTGTAACAAAAAAAATTAATATCGATATTTTTAACACCCTTCTAAAAAAATGTGACTGGTTCCCCCTCAAACATTCCAATTAGATGAAGCAGTCCAGCATTTCAATAATAACTTCCTGGATATCCTGAACAACTTGGCTCCCCTTAGAAAAATTCATACAAAGGCAAAACCAACTCCATGGCTAACAAAAGAAACCAAACTACTCATGAAACAAAAAAGACAGAGCCTGGTCACACTACCAAACCAACGAAAATCAAACATCCCTACTTAATTATCAACAGTTAAGAAACTCAGTCAAAAAACAAATAAGAATTAATAAAACAAAACTACTATTTCATAATCCAACAAAAACATCAAAATAACCCCTAGAAATTCTGGAGTGCCATAACACAGCTTATTAACCCTAAACAAGGTACTGCACCTACCCCATCCAACCTGTAACAGCTTGGAGTCCATTGCCACCCACTTCAACTTACACTTCACAAGTTCAGTAGTAGCACTGCTAAATAATGACAGCAACACCCCACTAACAGTTCCATCTATCTCTGCTTCCTATCATAAGTCTTTCTCCATCATACCTGTACAAACCAGTTACATAAACAAACCTCTTAAAAAACTAAAATCAACATCTCGCAGCCGATATATTCCCAACTGAGTTTCTTAAACTTGCAGCAGATGCCATTGCATAACCAATCTCCCTATTAATTAACCGTTCCATCTCAGAGCATTATATCCCCAAACTATGGAAAATCTCACACATTATCCCCTTTAACAAAGGTGCCACTTCCACACAACTATATAACTACAGGCCAATCACAATACTTCCACCCCTGGCTAAAATCCTCAAGAAATGCATACATTCACAACTAGTTCCCTATCAACTAGACAATAACCTTCTCTCCAACTCTCAGCATGGGTTTAGATGAAAACACAGCACTTCAGTCACTCTTGTTAGTTTCACAGACACAGTTAATCAGCTTAGAAACAAAGGACAATTTGTATCATCTATCTTCCTTGCCATGTCAAAAGCTTTTGACACAGTTTCACATCAACAAGTTCTCAACAAACTTGCCTGCCTAAACCTTTCCCAAACAGCTATCCTATGGTTCCACCGCTACTTGTCTGAATGGCAACAATTAGTCAAGTGGCAAAAAGAAATCTCATCTCTACTACCAGTATCAGTAGGGGTACCACAAGGTTCAATTCTTGGACCATTAATCTTTTATCATTTTTAGTAACATTCTCAGTTCAGCAACCCAATCAGCATCCATTGTACAATATACTGATGATTTATCTCTTATCTGTGCAGCCACCTCTATTACTAAACTCATACAAATAACTCAAAAAGCATTTACAGACATAGACCAATATCTGTCTATCCATCAACTCACACGTAACATAAATAAGACCAAATTAATGCTATTCTCAAACAACAAAATAGCTCAGCTTCCCATCGCCTTCATTTTCTATTACTTCAACAACACCAAAATTTAACCTGTTGAACACACCAAGCTGGTAGGCATAACTGTAGACAGCACCCTTAAATATGACAAACACATGTCCCAGACAATCAAAAACTACATATCAAACTAGGGACTCTGTACAGAACCAAGCCATTCTTCAACAATACTTCCAGACAGGCCATTACCAGAACACATTTACTATCTACCCTCTTATATGCCTCCCCAATTTTTACAAATCTAAGAAAAACTGACCTTAATTAGCTAGAGATCTGCTACAATAAAATAGCCAGGTTCACCTCTAACCACACAAACAGATCCCACCATTGCCTAGTTCTCCACCAACTAAACTGGATCAAACTTTCAAATTTGTTAACCTTCAATCAGCCAACAACCACTCATACCATCATACACCAACCAGATAACCGCCCTGCCCTAAAAAACTTACTACAACCCTACTCTAACACTAGACCCCTCTATTCATCCAACAAATTATTACTTGAGGTTGCAAGATCAAATAATAGTCATGGGGATGCCCTGTTCTCCAAAAAAATATCTACAATCTGGAACTCCATTCCCCCAGCAAATATTTCTCACAACTAACTCCTCAAGTTTCACAAAACTTCTCAAAGAACTTCCTACAAACAACTGGATATGTTCCTGCTCTTCCCCAGACTGACAAAACTCCACTCTCTGCCTTCACTCTTCGCTTCATACTCCTAATCCTCTACAACTCCTTTCTCAAGACCCCACTGATTTCCTCTTCATTTTACAACTCTCTTTATTAATTCACAATATTCCTCAAGCTCTCACAACTAATCACACTGCCATTCATATTACCCTAACATCCAATTCTTGACCACTCTCAGTACTTATAAACAACATATATCTAACTTCTACTATGGTCATCTGACCCCCTCAAACACTATTTTCTTCTCTGATGTTATTCTAAAGTATTTTAAATAATTGTATTAATTGAAACTGTGTTTACTTTATAATACCTGCTGTATATAACTACACTGAAATGCATGTTAACCTTATGTGTTCTATTGTAATATTATATACTTCGAGCATTTCTCCCCAGGCCACTAATAAAAGCAGGCTACTAGCCCAGTTGGACACTCCCAGTAAACAAATGTAAAATAAATAAATAAAATAAATAAATAAAAGTACTGCAGTAATTAAGTACCAAACAAATTGTTTCATTCCTTTTGCTAGCTAATTTCTCTGTCATTCTTTCTTGTAGCCATCCATGTGCCAAGCAAACAGACCCCATTTATATATGGTACAAAAAACATGCATTCCATTGAGACTGTGTCACTCAAAGGCATTGAAAGGGCCTGTGACATCTCTCCTCTGGCTCAGTAATCACACAGTCTCAGTCCTCACCACTGACACTGGTGGAGAACATTCACTTAGAACAAAAATGAATACACCCAGTATTTTCAGATGAAGCTCTCTACACCAAGCACAATTTCCCTTAAGAGCACACAGGGAGGACACTCCAGACCTGGCACTGGGTTTTCCTCTCCAGGCCCCAAATAAGACCTCACTGTTATCATTGTAGAAATCCATGCTCTGTGTCCCTGTTCCAAGTAACTTACACACAGACTCTTTGAGATTTGATGTTCGCACACACACACACACACACACACACACACACACACACACACACACACACACACACACACCTGGGAAATGCTGACACAGATTTACCAGCTATACCACCTCTACCCAGACTATAAGATTGATTCACTGCCACCAGCCAGCTACTTTAAGGCTCTTACCAGGGTACCCAACTACTCTTAGTAAAATTCATACTTATAAAAATGATAATGTTTGGCAAGCGGCAAGACTTTCAGGACCATGAAACCACAGTGCCACCAAATAAATGCAATTACTCTCAAAGGTTAAATAATAAAATATAAAACATGAAAATACTGAATATCTATTTATAATAAACACCAGAATACCAATTCACAGGAAATACAAAAGATAATACAGATGGAAAGACATAGGGCAGGATTCACGAAGGCTTGCACGGAGTGTAAGAGACATGTAAGACTCCACGCAAGCCTCGCAATCCAGGAACAGCCCTAAAGTCCGTGTAAGAGACCAGCTAAAATGTCTCTTACACGGAGTGGGCGTGGATATGCTAATCACCTCACTTGCAGCTGAAAGGCATGCAAATGAGGTAGATTAGCAATCCACGAAGCCCAAAGCAGCCCGTGTAAGAGTCGTTTTAGCTGCAGAAATGTATTCAGTTGACAACTGAGTACGTTTCAGCAAAAATCACAATGGAGCCATGTCAGCTCCAAATAATGGGTGCATATGTGTCAGGCAGCATGCCAATGGCCAAATATGTGGCCATTGGCAAGGTACCCCGATGCAAATATGAAAAATATTTTTTTTTTCGGCGATCGCCGATGTTTAAACGCAGCGCAGCCCCACGCAAACGGGCTGCGCTGTACAAAACATAAAAATGAAGGCTATAAACCCACAAATGTGGGTTTTATGCAATACATGGATTTACAATACAGGGACCAGCAGACCAAAAACAACATGGCCACCGTTTAGTGGTTGCTAAGGGGGGAAGCCGAGTCTAAGAGATGTAACTAAGCATTAGTAGGCAATCTGATGTAAATGAGTGTTAGGATACTGAATTCCACTGTCACATAGCAAATGAGCACATTCTGAGTAGTGTAAGAGATACATAAGGGGGAGGAATAGAGTAGGAGATAGGTGACATCACAGGGGGGAATGGTAGAAAGAAATGCAGTTCATTGGAGGTCAGTGTTACATGACAGATGTCAGACACATATCATGGAAAGAGGAGTGCCACAAGATAAGCATGGGAAAGTCAAGAAATGGAAGGTGTACACTGTTGCTTACACCAAAGTTTCTTGCTGGGCGTGCATGCGCACGTGTGCGTGCCATGAGGTGTGGGTAGGGCAGTGTGTGTGTGTAAGGCAGACTGAGCATGTGGGAGCGTGTTGGCAGACTTCTAAGACTGTTTGCACTGGTGTGCAAGCGTTTTAACCCGAATAAGCAGATTCTGAACAGTGTAAGCATGTGTGCGCGTGTGTTAGCCACTGTGAGCGTGTTTCTGCTGGTATGCACGTTGCTCCCCCCTGAGGAAACAGAAAGGAAAAAGGAAGCAACAGAATTAGTAGGAAGCTAGCAGGGAATACTGCTGGAGCTAGCAGGTGAAAACAATTAGAAGCAGGCAATTACACAGGCAGAATAGTAGCTCAGCCAAGCACTTAAAACTCTGCAAACAGCAGTGCAAGATGTTTCTCTCAAGAGACACTGCAAGACAGGAGTAAGCTATTAGAAGCGAAAACTGAAAAAGCTGAACTCAGAGCAGAAATGCTAAGGGCTGCCATAGCTGTCATAAGGAGACAGAGGCGACTTGCTGAGGGTGGTGACAGTGCAGATGGTACCAGACTACGCACAGTGAGGAGACGGAGAAGAGTGTACAGGCCAAGGGTCACCTACCACGGGTTACATGAGCTGGAGATAGTAGAGCGCTATAGAGTGGACAGAGACCTCCTGCAGCAAATTGTCGAGCTGTGCAGGCCACGCCTCACACACAGAACCAACAGAGGGGAACCCATCCCAGTGTAAACCAAGGTATGTGTTGGCCTAAGAATACTAGAAACAGGTACCTTCCAGAGACCAACTGGTGATATGATGGGGATATCACAGGCATCAGCCTCCAGGGTACTGCACCAGTTCCTGGATGCCATGTCAGCACATGTCGGTGATCATGTATATTTCCCCAATGCCCGTGAGGTATTGGCCAGCAATATGCGTCTCTTCCAGCAAATAGCGGAATACCCTGAGGTAGTGGGTGCAATAGACTGCACGCACATATGCATCAAAGCACCAGCCGGTGAGCGGGGTAGGGCCTACATTAACCGCAAGGGCTTCCCCTCCATCAACTGCCAGGTCGTGTGTGATGCCCAGGGCATAATAATGAATGTGTGTGCTGGCTGCTCTGGGAGCTACCATGATTCCCATATCTGGCATTTGACGCAGATGTACCAGACATTTGCCAATGGGGACATCCCACATGGACACCTAGTGGGGGATGCAGGTTATGCACTGGAGCCGTGGCTGATGACACCCATCAGAAACGCACACACACCTGAACAGGAACGCCATAATGAGGCATACGCACCAACACGTAATGTAATAGAGCATGTGTTTGGGCTGCTCAAGTCATGGTTCCGGTGTCTGGACTCATCTGGTGGAGCCTTGCAGTACTCACCAACTACATGTACCCAAATTGTCATGGTATGTGCTATGCTACATAATATGATCCTGCGAAAACAGCTGCAGCAGGACCAGCATAGGGCCGGGCCAAACAGCCCCCCACCATTGCCAAGGCCATCACAGGCAGAGCGTGACTCAAAGGAGGAACAACCTGAGCCTGCCCCAGTAGGCAGAAGGAGGTGTGCCCAGTATGCCCTGGCCTTGGCAAAGAGGCAACGCATAGCACATACACTGGCTCAGTAGGAACCCTGGGAATGATACCCCTCTCTGACTCACTCATATAATAACAGGGATGCCTAAAATGACATAACCTGCTCTCAAACATGTACAGGGAGTGTAGTATGTGCATCCGACAGAGGCAGCCCTGCAGCACCACCTGAGGCATGAATGCCATGTGTTAAGCAATGTAACACCATGTAGTATATGCACACTTGAGGACCCTGACTAACATCCTACCCTCACCAAGCATGATGCCACAATATGACAATGAGATGATCAATTGCAATAATTGGCTGAAGTATTGCAGTTAGTCAAAGGGGATCCAATGTGTGCCAGCCTAGGATGACATGCTGAGCATGACATGATGCTCCACCTGCTAGGACTGGCGTGCACCTATCAGTGCAGGCCGTATGGATACTGGCAAAGGCTGTTGTTACCCACAGCGTGCCCTGAATAGGTAAGGCTCAAAACACAGCCCCACCTCCATAGGTATCACAAGGGATAAGAACCTAGATGTAATGCTACCCAATGCCAGAAGTCTAAACAGCAAGATGCATGCAGTCTAAACTCACCCAGTATGGAGAATGTTGATATCTGTGCTGTAACAGAAAACTGGGTCAAGGCTCACAACAGCACCCTAACACTACCAGGTTACACCTCATACTGTGTTGTACAGCCTCAAAACATGGAACAAGCTACAAAAGGAGGGTGACTAGCAATAATTGTCAAGGATAACCACACCCCCATGTTGGTCCCACAAAAAGAAGCAGCATGGACTAGCCATGGTCAAGTAACAGTGGCTAAAACTGCCTCCCAGTTTATAGCCTGCTACAGACTACCATCCCAACACCAGGAACTGCACCTGGCCTATGTTGGAATACATGAATATATCAAGTCCTCCAAACCACATTATATTGGGTGACTGAAAATACCCAGACATAGACTGGGAGCATTATACTAGCTCCAACACTGTAGGACAAAAGTTCATAGAATCCATAAACCAAAATGCCCAGGAACAACGTACCACTCCCACAAGAGGGGTAAGCATACTGGATGTGATAATCAGCAACATGGGTACTGGATGGCAAGATGAGAAGTGTATCCCTCACTGTTACGACCAGACCATAGAGTAACCACACTGGATATACACATCCTGACCACAGTCCCTGGCCAGAAAACCACAGTGAAAAACATGTGTAAAGCAAAAGTTGCACTCTTCCAAACTGATGTGGAATCCATTAAAGGCCCTGTGCATGTGCAAAATATGGGCCACACCTCAGAACCTGTTATACAGGCATTCCATGAACACTGCCAGGAATGCTTGGATTATGCAATCCTAAATTAAAACAAGACACAATGCCATACACGCAGGCATCTGGCATGGTGGACTCCAGCCATAACCAAATCATGCAAGAGAATGAGGAAGCTACTACATGATAGAGCAAACATAAAAAGGGAAGTAATCACTGATCAGTAGTATGGCAATAAAATATGTCCACACATACAATCCACTAAGGCCAGCTACAACAAGTTGAATCTGTGAATCTTGAGGCAATGTTACACCTGCCCCAAGTACACAGACAACCCTCAACTCCCCCCAAGAAATACAAATATATGTGAGAGATGCAACCATTTATCCAAACTGGAGGCTGAGCTCCCTCAACTCAGTACTTCCAAAACTAGTCAGGAGGAGAAGGTAACCACACACACCACAAACCCAGTCCCACATAGACCTATCACAACTGCAAACCAAAGACATAAACACAGAAAAACATTCCCGGAGGCCCGAATTACTAACACACCACACCAACAGAAGCCTCCAAAGCAGACACCCAATCAAACAACCACCAAACATAGCACATGCAACACATAGTACACAAAGCTGGTGTGCCAAACAGTCACAGGCCAGAAGGAGAAACAACATGCCTGATACAGTTGTAATAGGTGACTCCATAGTGAGACACGCTGCTGTCCCACTCACCAGACTGAACAAGGGAAAGGGTACAGTAAGCTGCCTGTAGGCTGCTACAATACGCCACATAACACAAGTATGCAGGTCACCCCAAAGCAAGTAGAAATATGATGCAGTCATAGTCCATGCTGGTGTGAATGACCTGAGACTACATGAAAAGAGACATAGATGAGCTCTCTGATTATGTAGTCCAGGCCGGTATGACACTGACCGTTTGCAGCATCCTACCCTCACCAAGAATGATGCCACAGTACAAACACAGAATGATCAGCTTTAACAAGTGGCACAATTACTGGTGTCATTCCAAGGGGATCCAATGTCTGTCTGCTTGGGATGTCACGCTTTACAAGCCACGCTGCTGTTCCAGGGATAGCTTGCACCTGTTACCCGTGGGCGTCTGGATATTGGATAAGGCTTTTGCCACCTCCATAGAGACTTTCATAGGCAAGGCTGAAAAGACTAACCCACCACCCTAGAAAACATAAGTGGAAAGAAACATAAGGTTAATGCTGACCAATGCCAGACGTGTAAACCTCAATATGCATGCTCCCGAGGCCCTCTCCAGTATGGAGAACATCGATGTCTGTGCAGTGACAGAAACCTGCTGCAAGCCTCCTGACAGCACAACAGCACTACCATGTTATACCACATATCATGCGTTATGGCCCCAAAACCTGGACCAAAACATAAAAGGAGGGTGAGTATCCATATTCAGCACAGACACCTATACGTCCAGGTAACTGACAATGCACAAAGCATTGGAGTCCACCCATGTGCAACTAACCGTAGACAAGACTGCTGTACAGTCTGTAGCATGCTACAGACCACACTCTCACACACAGGAACCCCACCCAGCCGTCCTGAAGACACTGGACAGTATGAATGTCTCACCAAATACCAAACAAGGTACTCACAAATTACCACATAGGTGGTAAACCATTATGTATGGAAGGAGTAATCAGGGACTTAGGGACACAAGTGGACAGTAACCTGTTATGTGACACTCACATTGCCAATGTGGCTAGGAAGACTGTCTATATTGGACACCGTATCATGAAAGGATTCACATCTACGCCAACAGAGGTCATTGTGCCCCTATACTGTTCTCTTATCAGACCCATAATCTAGTACAATGCCTCATTTGGGATGTACCTTACCTGACACCTGCAGCAGTTAGAAAGACCTCAAAGGTACCTCACCAAGAGGATAAAGGGTCTCAAATATATGTCATATGCTGCCTGGCTGTAGACACCCCAGCTGAATGCAGTCACATACTGCCTACACAGAGGCATTGTATGTCTGTTGTACAAGGCCATGTCCAACACAGGGGTAATGGACATGCTCCACCCCAGAAAACTCAAAGCCATCGGAGCTGTGAGAGTGAGAGATGTCAACCTCAACACATAATGAAATAGGATGTGCTGGGGGGACAGATACATAACTCAGAGGCTCCCCACACCCTGGAACAGAATCCCACTCCATGTTAGGCAGAGCCCCTCACTGACACTCTTCAACAGGAATCTTGCCAAGTGGATGGATGATCGTAGATGTACACTGGGGGTCTTCACTGTGTCACGTCCAGACAGAGGCACAGTAAAGTAAATCATAAATGGCCATAATATTCACATAGCAAGGGGTGGCGAAAGCCACACACACTCTGGCTAGGCTTACAAATGCCCTAGGGTGGATAGCCTAGTATGAACCTATGAACCTATGAAGATACAAATTGTACAGGACACTAAGTATAATCCCAAGGCTTCCTCAACTGATGGTAGGAACCATGTTGGGAATTCACAGATATGCTCTGAATCACACAAATATTACAAACAACATACCAAATACACACACATATTGCCAACATACAACCTGACAGTTGGAGTGCAAACCCCCCCCCCCCCCAGAATGCAAAATATCTATCCCAGCAGACTGCTGGGCCCCTGACATTGCAGATGCTGAGGTAACAGCCAGCATCTACAAAGCAAAACACACAGCAGCAATGGTATGAGATGGTGTCCTGGGCTGAGTCCAACATGGACTCCAAGAAGAATGGAATGCCAAATCACACTACTGCTCAATGTCAGCCTTACCACAGGATATGTACCCAAAGAGCAGTGTACAACAACAGTGGTCCTTCTCAACAAAGGTGTTGCCTGAATGGATACTGCAAACTACCACCCCAGAATCCTGAGAAGCTTGGTCTGCACAGCTATGGAAAGGATCAGCATGTACCGCAGACATAAAGATATTGGGGACCTACTGACACCGGACCCTACCCAGTGTGGCTTTCTTAAGTGCAGATCCTGCCCCTAAACATGTTTGACTCATTTGAAACAGTCATTAAGGTCATTGATGAGGGCAATGTGGTCCACACAGCGTAGCTGGACCTTGCAAAGGCTTCCATACAATACCCTACGTGTTCATTATAGATATGCTCACCAGCTTAAATATAAACCCCTATGTCAGTAGAGGGGTTGCAAACCAGACCAAGGACAGAACTGACATGGTCAGACATGCTGCAGCCATGTCAGACTACAAACCAGATATAACTGGCATCCCACAAGGCTTGGTTCTGGGACCTCCCTCGTTTGGTATATATGTCCCATAGGTACAGGCCAACATGGAAGGACTGTGTCTGAACATGTTTGCAGAGGACTACAAACTGCCCACCATATCTGACCCTCCAGTTGACACAAGCATCCCACAAAAGGGCCACATAGAAACAGACAACTGGTGCCATAGCCATGTCAGCAAGCTAATTGCAGAAAAGTGTATAGTCAACCCCCGTGGATATACAGTAAGTGCCCACCAATTACCACATAGGTGTTAACCCATTATGTACTTAACATGTAATGAGAGACCTGGGAACACAAGTTGATAGATATCCTGCATTGGACAAACATGTGGCTGTAGTGTTTACAGAAACATACCATATACCCACCTAATCATGAAGGTTGTCAGATCTAGATAAGGGGAGGTCATTGTGGCTCTGCAGTCATCCTTCATCAGTGTTACAATTAACTACAATAGCCCCTGTGGGATGTACCTCAGCAGACACCTCCATCAACTGTAAAGTCCCCAACAGTACCTCACCAGTAGTATCAAAGAGCTTGAACAGATGCCATGTGTTGCCTGATTAAACAAACTGCAGCTCCACACACTGCCATACTGCCCACCCAGAGGCAAGCTGTGCCTGATGTATAAAGCCATGTCCAAGCTGGAATCAATGAACATGCTGCACCTTGTACAATCTGAATGGCAGTGAGCTATGCACATGAGAGACCTGAACCCCAGCACTGACATACATAGGACAAGCTGTACTGCATGATCCATAACACAGAAGCCACACCCACTCATGAGTAAACTCCCAGTACAGGCTATCCATAGAGTCACTCATCGATTCTCCTCAAGAGGAATCTTGATGAGTGGATGGGAGATGGTAGCTTTACCCCGGGTATCACTGTTATGTCACAGGTAGACGGAGGCACAGTATACTAACCATGACATATGTCATGGCAAACTCCTCTTACAATGTGTGTCGAAGGACAAACACACTCTCCGACTAGCATTAGAAATGGCCTAGGGCACATCGCTAGTGTTTGCCAATGTACACCTATGTTGTGGAATACACTACCAATGTTGGACAAGCCTGGTTTAAGTAGTTCATATCTGAACATAATGCAACATGGTCAGATGTGCACAACTGGCCCCTAACCAGGCTGTTGTGCTCACTATGGAAATGTAAAGCAGTGATAGGACTAAAGCCCAGGATACTGTCCACCACAGTGAAAGTACTGAACCAGTACACTATATGGCACTACAGTGTTAGGCCAGTATGAAAAGATGTTGACAACTGTATGCAAAGTATCCCATGCAAACCCTGCAGGCACAGTATAATCCCTGTTGTGTTCACACACAAAGCAGTTGGACAGTAACTACACAACATGACACACAACACACAACCATAAACGGGAGATATTGTTGACGTTCACACTCATCCACAAATGTGGTGGGCTGCAGAGTTCAACATATGGAAAGCTCACACTGGGCATGCTCGCACACTTTGATAAATGAGACATATGTCAGACAACATGCCATGGGAAGGCTGAACTGGGCATGCTCACACACTTAGGCCAAATCTCAGTTTAGCAGTTGGCCACACATATCTGGTATTTGTATGTGTTATTCCAGGAACCAACCACATTACAGCAATCTGCCCAGTGCACACAGTTAAATGACTACAGAGACATATGTGATATAGTGGATCCCAACATCTTCCACAGATACACAAGTTGTTCATACAAACAGGGAATGCTATGGCAATAAAGACCTGCAAACAGTCTATCAGCAACAAATAATGTGCATCTGACAATTAAACATATGGGTGTAGAGGTCAACACTAGGCTGTTTGCCCTAGGGAATGACAGCTTAGCCAGAGTGTGCTTGGCGTCTGCCTCCCCAGTACAGTAGGCTACTGTGCCACTGTAAAGTAGGTCACATAAGGCACCGTGTGAGGCTAGTGTGCTGTGCCTCTGTCAAGCAGGGACACAGTGGAGATCCCAGGGTTTGAATTTGCTAAGCCACATCCATGTTGTTGGTGTGTGCTGGAAGAGGGTTGCTGAGGACCTCTAACAATAAGTGGGTGTCAATAACAGACTGAGGGGAGCCTTATCTGCATTGTCTGGACAATTTCACTGTCAACACTGTGTCGTGATGATTATGAGGGATTGAAGTGTCGTGACGGTACTGTTCAGAGATGTCCTCCCTCTGTGGGCTACTACTCTGCAATGTATTAGCTCACTCTGTCTGTTGGACAGCTCATATATGGCTAGTGTACACCTGACAGGTGTCCTGTTGTGGAGCAGTCATGGGTATATTTGGGATAGCATGATCAATGCAAACCTTCCACATGCTCATAGAATGCAATTGTCAAGGATTATGCAGAGTGGCCTGTATACTCCCCCAGCATGGGTCCTTTGAAGTCTTCCACCCCAGTCTTCACAAGTGTAAAGTCTGCTTTTGATAAATACAGTTTGTTTGCAGTGACAACCTTGCCTGGGGTGGGGATGGGATATGGATGTCCAGGGAAAGGTGGGTATGGTCAGATATCAACAATGGTGGTCTACCTCTGGTGTGGAACAGTGAGCACCCATGTTGCAGATGGTCAGGTGCAATATGTATTCCCCCTTGTGGCTGTGGTGAGTGGTTCTGCCATAGCACATGGACTCACAAATTGTAGTGGCTGTAGGGTAATGTTGTAGAGGCCTGAGTAGTTCCCACACACAATATGCCTGTACCTGACGTTAACAACTGGAATGGTGTATGTGAACATCTGCATATCTTGGCACTGTTCCCAGGGAAGCAAAGTGTGTGTCCTGGATGTGGGAGGGGTGGTTTGGACTGGTTGTGTTGTGTGTTACAGGTTCTGTGGTCACGAAGCATGGTATAGAACATAACCTGCCAGTGCGATGTGCATATCTGACCCTGATGTAGGTGGCTGCAAATGCATATATATGCTATCCCCCACCTGACAGGTAGTACTAGATGTACATACCTCTGTAGAAATAATGATGTCAGCACCCTATAAATACTGCAGGTGCAGAACAGATGCCCAGTAATTCGGATAGTGTGCTCTGCTAATGCGTCTCCCTCAAGTGTCATAATATAGTTAGGTATGGATTTGAATCCTGCAAATGCTCAGCGTGTGTGTGTGTGTGTGTGGGTGAGCAGGGTTGGTGTGTGTGCAAGTCTGTGTGAGGGAAATGTCCCTTTTGGCAACTGTGAAAACACACTACAGGATGTATATTCCCCTTTCTTAACACTGATGATGTCAGCACCCTATAAGTAAAGCAGGAGAAGGAAACCCTCCCAGTAATACAAATAGCGCGCTCCGCAAATGCGTCCGTCTCGAGTGTCATAACATAGCAATGCAGTGACTACATGCTAGGACCCTTTCAGCTAGGGTGTTGTAGGTAGGGGTTTGAATCCTGCAAACGCTCAGTGTGTGTGGTCGGGGGTTAGTGTGTGTGCAATTCTGTATGAAAGAAATGTCCCTTTTGGCAAATAGGAGAACACACTACAGGATGCACATTTCCCTTTCTAAACACTGATGATGTCAGCACCCTATAAGTACAGCAGGAGAAGGGAAACCTCCCACTAATGCGAATAGCACGCTCTGTTAATGCGTCCGTCTCAAGTATCATAACATTGTTAGGTAGGGATTTGAATCCTGCAAATGCCCAGTGTGTGTGAAGGGGGGTTAGTGTGTGTGCAAGTCTGTATGAAAGAAATGTCCCTTTTGGCAACTAGGAGAACACACTACAGGATGCACATTCCCCTTTCTAAACACTGATGATGTCAGCACCCTATAAGTAAAGCAGGAGAAGGGACACCTCCCAGTAATGCGAATAGCATGCTCCGCTAATGCGTCCATCTCGAGTGTCATAACATAGTTAGGTAGAGGTTTGGATCGGGCAAATGCCCAGTGTGTGTGGAGGGGGGTTAGTGTGTGTGCAAGTTTGTATAAAAGACATGTCCCTTTTGGCAACTAGGAGAACACACTACAGGATGCACATTCCCCTTTCTAAACACTGATGATGTCAGCACCCTATAAGTACAGCAGGAGAAAAAAAGCCACCCAGTAATGCGAATACCGTGCTCTGCTAATGCGTCTATCTCAAGTGTCATAATATAGTTAGGTAGGGGTTTGAATCCTGCAAATGGTACATGTGGGGGTGGTGGAAGAAGTGTGTGTATAATTACATGTGTGAGAAAGCTGACCCTTTTGCCAACCAGTACAACACACCAGCTGCTGCATATTCCAATCTCTACACAGAGATGATGTCAGCACCCTACAAGTACAGCGGAAGAGGGCAAATCTCCCAGTAATGCAAATAGTATGCTCTGCTACTGTGTCTCTCACTACTGTCATAGCACAGTTAGTTATGGCTTTGAATTCCACACATGCCACGTGTGTTTTTGTCACACAGAATGCCCATGTGTGTGGGTTGTTGTTCACAATAATGCATGACATCGATTAAACCAGTAATGGCAATGGACACAGATGATGTATGTGTGTGCCAAATACACATATGTACCTATGACCTTCAATAGTTACCATGTCTGATGCCTGTCACATGTGAATACATGGTATTTGCACTTGATAACATTATGACTGTGGTCTTCTGTGTGGGTGCTGCATGTGGTATGTGTATATACAGTGTGAGATGTAGATGGTATCATCCTAGCAGCGAGGGATACACATCTGGTCTGGGGCATATAGTCTACATGTTGTTGATGAACAGGTGCTGCATGTTTTCACCTGTTGTGGGAGTCGTAACAAGTTGTTCCATAGCAATGCAGTGACTACATGCTAGGAACGTTTCAGCTAGGGTGTTGTAGCTACAGTAATTCATCAGCATTCAGTAATACGTCAGCATTCCTGGCGAGGGTATGATGCCAACCAAGGTCAGGGTCATACCAGCCTGTACCACATGCTCAGAGAGCCCTTCCATGTTCCCTATTATGTAGTCCAGGGAGGTACATCACAGGTCAGCCATAGTGGCATGGACAATGACTGAGTCATATGTGTCTATGCCTCTGACTGACCTGTATGCTTGTGTTATGTGGTAGACCATAGTGCCCCACGGGCATATCACTGTGACCTTCACCTTGTCCAGCCTGGTGAGCGTGACCTCACTGTACCGGACAATAAAGGTACCTAACACAACTGTAGCAGGTGTGTTGTCTAGCCGTACAGGCTGTGACTGTTTGGCACACAGGATTTGTGTGCTATGTGTTATGCGTGCTGTGTTCTGGCATAACGTATGCCTGCATGCCAGCTGCAGAGGTGTCTGCCGCTCAGGCAGGATGCTATTCTTAGACTCCACGAATGGCCCAGTGTGTTCACGTGTTTGTATTGCTGTCAGTGTAGGTCTACATCAGACTGGTATTGTAGTCACTGTAGTATTTCATGCCACCTGACAGGTTATGCCAGTACTGGGTTCAGAGTGCTTAGTCTCCAGTTTGGCTATGTGGTTGCATCTCATACATGTGTTGTACGTCCATGTGTAGGGGAGAGGGTTGACTGTGTACATGTGGCAGCTGTGACATTGCCACATGACCCACATATTCCACAACTGTACCATAGAGGTGACTGACAAGTGACCTTTGCACATGCTACCATAGTATTGTGATTGCCATGGTGATTAACAGCACATAAGGCCAATGGGGAACAAGGTACATAGGTTCATAGGTTCATAGGTTCATACTAGGCTATCTGCCCTAGGGCATTTACAAACCTAGCCGGAATGTGTTTGGCTTTCGCCACCCATTGTAAATTTATCTTGCTATGTCCTTTTTCGAGGTTAGTATACTGTGCCTCTGTCTAACAGTGACACAGAAGTGATACCCGGGGTAAACCTACGATGTCCCATCCACTCATCAAGATTCCTCTTGAAGAGAGTCAATGAGGGACTCTGCCTAACCTGGACTGGGATTTTATTCCAGAGTGAAGGGAGCCTCTGGGTTATGAATCTGTCCCTCCAGCATGTCCTATTTATTTCAGTGCTGATGTTCAAGTCTCTGGAGCGCATAGCTTGATGGGATTTGGATATTCTGAGGTGCAGCATGCCCATTAATTCCGGGTTGGACATGGCTTTATACGTCAGGCACAGATCACCTCTGAACAGGCGGTATGCCACTGAGTAGAGCTGGAGTTTCTTTAACCGGTCAGCATATGGCATCTGTTTGAGCCCTTTGATCCTCTTGGTGAGGTACTTTTGGGGTCTTTCCAGTTGCTGCAGGTGTCTGGTAAGGTACATCCCAACAGGGGCATTGTACTCAATTATGGGCCTGCTGAGGGATGAGTAAAGAGGCACGATGTCCTCCCCTGATCTAGATGTGAATCCCTTCATGATGAGGTGGGCTATATAAAATGTTTTTCTAACCACTTTGGCCACGTGGTTGTGAAATGAGAGATTGCTATCAACTTGGGTCCCCAGGTCCCTAATTACTTCTTCTGTACTTAATGGATTACCACCTATGTGGTACTTTGTGGGCACTTTGTTTTTGCCAAAGGGGATGACTATACACTTGTTGGCATTCAGCTTGAGGCCATGGCTCTGGCACAAATTGTCTGATTCTATGAGGCCCTTTTGGAGGTTGCTTGTGTTGGCTGGAGAGTCGATTATGGCGGCGAGTTTTCAGTCATCTGCGAATTTGGTCAGCCACAGTCCTTCTGTGTTGGTCTGTACCTCCGAGAAATATATACCGAACAAGAGAGGTCCCAGGACTGAGCCTTGTGGGACACCACTTGTAACTGGTTTGGAGTCTGACATGGCTCCAGCAATTCTAACCATGTGGGTTCTGTCCTTGAGCCAGTGTGCAATCCATCTAGTGACATAGGGGTTTATATTTAAGCTGGTGGGCTTCTCTAGAATGCCAGAGTGGGGTATTGTATCAAAGGCTTTTGCGAGGTCCAGGTAGGCTGTGTGGACCACCTTCCCCTCGTCAATGGCCTTGGTGACTGTTTCAAAGAAATCAACCAGGTTTAAGAGGCAGGATCTACCCTTAACAAAGCCAAACTGGGTATGATCCAGTGTCTGTAGGTCCCCAATATCTTTAATTATGGGGTCCATGATGATCCTTTCCATAGCTTTGCAGACCAAGCTAGTCAGGCTTATGGGGCGATAGTGTCCAGGATCTGCTGAGGCACCACCTTTATGGAGAGGGACCACTGTTGCTGTACGCCACTCTTTGGCCACATATCCTGTAGTAAGGCTGGGATTGAACAGTAGTTTTATGTTTGGGTGTAGCTCTTCTTGGAGTTTATGTAGGACACAGCCAGGGACACTGTCTGATCCCATTGATGCTGTGTTTTCTGCTTTGGAGAGGGCGGCTCTTACCTGAGCATCTGAGATGTCAGGGGGGCAGCACTGTGCTGGGATAAATATTTGCCCTTTCGGTGTGGGGGGGGGAGAAGTTTGCGCTGAACCTGTCAGCTAGGATGTTGGCAATGTCTGTGGATTTGGTGTTTCTTTTGACATTTTGGACTACCTCTGAGCATATCTGGGAATTACCACCCAGGTTCCTAACATAACTAAAGAAAGCCTTGTGATTATCCTTAGTGTCCTGTGCAATTTTCTCTCGAAGCTGGCCTTAGACAATTTTATGTGTGCCCGTAGTTTTTGCTAATACTGATCAGTGATGCCTTCCCTTTTTGGGATTTTGCTGTATCATTTAGTAGCTTCCTCCTTCTATTGTATAGTTAGTTTATGGCTGGGGTCCACCAGACAGGACGTCTTCCTTTGGAGGATTGGGTCTTGGTTTTATTTGGGATCGCATGATCCATGCATTCCTGAAGATGTCCATAGAATGCGTTTATAGAGGAATCTGCGGTCTGGGCCGTATTTTCCACAGGCCCGGGGGCTTTGAAGGTTTCCACCTCAGTTTTGAGGAGTGTGAATTTGCTTTAGAGAAGTTGTTCACTGTGGTTTTCTGGGCAGGGGGTGGGGTCATGATGTGAATATCCAGTGAGATTAGTTTATGGTCTGATCTTACCAGTGAGGGATACACTTCTGGTCTGGAGCATAGAGTCCCCATGTTGGTGATGATCAGGTCCAGTATGATTTCCCCTCTTGTGGGAGTGGTAACAAGTTGTTCCATAGCATTTGAGTTAATAAATTCTAGGAATCTTTGGGCTAGGGTGTTGGAGCTAGAGTCATGCTCCCAGTCTATGTTTGTGTAGTTGAAGTCGCCCAATATAATGGTGTTTGGAGAGACCTTCATATTTTCCACTGTTCTCAGGAAGGCCAAGTGCAGTTCTTGGGTTTGGGAGGGTGGTCTGTAGCAGGCTATAACCTGGAAGGCAGTTTTACCCACTGTTAGTTGCACATGGATAGTCTGTGATGCTTGGTGCTTTGCCACCAACCTGGAGGTGTGGGTATCTTTGATGAATATCAATACACCCCCCTCCTTTTGTGGTTCGGTCCAAGTTTTGGGGCTGAAAAGCATGGTATGAGGTATAACCTGGTAGTGCTGGGGTGCTCTCAGTAGCCCTGAACCAGGTATCTGTTACTGCACAGATATCGATATTCCCCATGCTAAGGAGAGTTTTGAGTGCGTGCATCTTGAGGTTTAGACTTCTGGCGTTGAGTAGCATTACTCTTAGTTTCTTATCCCTTGTGATACCTATGGAGGTGGGTTTGTCTTTTGAGCCTTGTCTAACAAAGGCACTATGGGGGTAGCAAGAGCCTTTGCCAATATCCAAAAGCCCAGGGGTGACGGGTGCAAGCCATCCCTAGCGAAGCAGGTGGTTCAACAGAGGGTGAGTATGTGAGGGTGTAGTGCCTGTGATTAGTTAGCAGTGGCATATATGACTGCTCACATGGACAAATGCCAGGTAAGTCATATGCAATGTGTCACAGGCAACGTACATGTGAACAGGACAAACAGTGATGTTCTGTCAAGTGAGACATGGACATACATATAGTAAGCTATGCAGATGTCACTAGGAGTCCACAGAAGCTCTGTAACTCTGCATTGCAGGTGGGATCAGTATTCCAGGGTAACTGCAAGCAAACATGCATGCAAACAAAGCTACAGTAAGCAGGGCTGCATGTAGTCCATTGTACAACAAACAAGCTGTACCACTTCCAGTAGGTAACACTGCAAATATGCAGGCACTATGCACATGTACATGGAAATACACAGGTCAGATGGCTAGGGTCCAGTCTCAGCACACACAAGTGTACAGACCATGTACTGTCATGATGTACAATAACTGGATGGAAACCCATGTGCTCATACCTGCAGTAATACACATGTCAAATAACAGACACTGAGCCTTCACTCAGTGGTTCCATACTTAGTAGGATGTATGCTACCTGGCCTACCACCACAGTATCCCTGACATGTATGGGGACTCTCCCTCCTGTGACAGTTAGTTTTGTGTGTTGGGGCTGTCTAGCATGGTATGAGATGTGAGCTTGCAGTGCTAGGGTGCTCCTATGTGTCCTGTACCAGTCGTGTAGTACTGCACACATATCAACATCCTCAAACATCCGCATTGCAGAGTCCAGTGTGAGCAACATGCCACTTGCAGTTTACATGTCCATCATTGCGTATTAATACTTGCATTACCTTATCCCCTGTGCTACCTATGTATGTAGCCTTCTGTTGACATCCTTACCACCAGTATGCCAACATGTGCAGATGATACACTATGGTACTTACCATGGGTGTAGACAACAATACATGACAATCATATCCTTACTGCATCAGGCATGCTGTGATATACCCATAATTATATCAGCACACAGTACTGTTAACAACATGATACTATTACTACACATCTATGCAGTCACCCTGTGCATCAGCAACATGTTAACCTGTACCTGCACTGATGTTACAGATTGCAGGAGGTGGCACAGTTTCATCATATGCACAGGGTGTGAACTTGGTATGCTTGAGTCAGCCACCGATACCACCAATTGACATGTATGTGTATGTGTGTTGGTGAGGGACAGCAGTACAAGGTGGGGCAATGTTGATGCAGTGTGTGCATGTATGCGGTAGCCCTAGGTGTTGTCAATTCGCATGTGTGTATGGATGCACACAGTTCCACCTCATGGCTGCCATATACTGGTGTTTGTGGACAGCCACAGACTGTACCTGCCAGGTCATACAGATCAGTGTCTCTGGCCACGGACACGGTACCTGTGCCTTGCAGGGGTGCTACGGACCGTATCCGGTACCAACCCAGACTGGGTACTGTCATCAGAAGCAGGTGTTCATTGACTGGACACAGATCCCTGTCGAGCCTGGCCAGAGCCACGTGCACATGGTCTCCTGGGGCGGTCTGATGACAGCACAGACCCAGCATTGCTGGGGCTGCTGCTGGCACTATGGGGGCGGCCGCAGCCCTGTTGTCGTCCGCGACGACTGCCAGCTGCTGCTGTTGTTGGCATACGCCCACATCGACGCCTCAACCATCCACCATCGCCCTGGCTCATGGACATGTAGTTGTGGAACCGGTCTAATATGTCCCCACAACGTCTGTCTATGACATCGGTGAAATTACGGATGGCAGCCGCAATGTCATGCATACTGTCAGTCATGGCTGTGTGACATGTTGTCAGCTCCCTCAGACCCTGCCTGGTGTACCGTTCCATTTGTGACTGTGCCTGCATGACAGCCCGAAACATAGCTGAGGTTGTAAGACCTCTGTCGGCACGTCTGGCAGGGGCAGTACGACCACGGATGCTCCTACGAGAACCTCTGGACATCTGTCTGTGTGGTACCATCTCAGGGCCATGCCCATGGCTGCTGTGTGGGGACGCATGTGCCACAGATACCACATTACCCTGGTCAATGCCCACTGTATGCTGTCCATCACCTAGGGACATTGGTGACAAAGGGTGTATTGGCAGGATAACTGTGCACATTGATGGGGTTGACAGCTGTGTACTGTCAATCAGCTGACCAATGATGGACCCTGGCATACCTTCCTGTGCCATTACACAGATGTCATCATTATCAGTACCCATGGCACCTGATTCAGGTTCCCTGCTGCATGACACCAGAGCAGCACCAGAACCTGTGGGAGGGAAACAGGAAACACAGTTTACAATGTCTACACAATATTACCAGTGATGCACACATCCACACATGCACAGGTCCACACATGCACACATGCACATGCGCACGTGCACACATGCACAGGTGCACACGTGCGCACGTGCACACGTACACACATACACAGTTGCACACAGTTGCACACAGTTGTACACTACTCAGTATGCGAGATATCAACACACAGACACAGACACACCTGCATGCATACACAGAGCACTACTCAGTGAGCCTAATATTACTATTACTATCAAGACTATTAAAGGTATTGTTAATACACACTCACCAGCATGGATAGGCTGCATTGCTGTTACACCGGAGGGACTTGCAGAAGTGAGGAAACTAATGTCAATGGGCACAACTGTGCCATTGTTACTGAGTATGATACAGGTCAGTAGTACAACAGTCGCCTTTCACAGGTCAGCTGCTGATATTGAGGATATCACACTTGCACATTAAATACTATGATGACAGCTACAAACCAAGGACACACCTCACACTTGCATTAACTACCAGTGTACACAACAGTCAACTATACATATGGCATATTACCTGCATGCTCATAGTCTTGCTGCTGCGTGGCTCCAGCCTCCATCATAATACATGTCTGCTGCTGTTTTTGTTGTTGGTGGACTGGAGCCACTACACTCATGAGTAGTCCCTCCAGTCTGGTGAGTGGGGGATGTGTAGCCACCCTACTACCTGTGGCGACCTGTTACCTGTGGATATCCGACGCACGCTGACGGACATTTCTGATTAAATCACTGCATTGATGTCATACCTGCTCATATGTCCTATTATGCGTGCCTATGTCATTTACCCGACGGACCAGGTCTTGCCACAGTGCAGCCCTCTCCTGCTGATTCTGGCTGGTGCGGGAAAAGAGTATTGCATAATCCCACACCAGGCTCTGGTGTATCTTCTCATCCTCAGCTGCGGAGTAAGCTGGATTTCGCGGGTGAGCCATGTTCCTGAAAAAGGAAATAACATGATATCAGCAATATATGTCAGCAGAATTTGGCACACATACTACACATGCTACTCGACTGTTATGATACGACATATCTCACATATATAGCATCTGTCTGTCTATTGGTGGATACACATGTAAATGGCCAGGTATCAGTGCTCAGCCAGCAACTGTGCAACAGTACCTGGCACACTCCATATGACATACTATCAAACCCCAGCAGTCAGAACACTGATTCAGGTCCAGAGCACCTCCTCACTCTGGGGGTTTGTATCTAGGTACTGTATGGGCTACATCATCAACTACTGTGAGCTGACAACAAACTAATTGCCCTGGATATACATATCCCACCTCCACCACCAGCACAAACGACTATAGTGAATAACATTGCAAATGCAAACTTTACACTTTGTAACAGTGACATGGTATCCTTTCAGCCCACTGGGCCAGTGGAAGACACAACCCACAATGCTGACCCCTTCACAAACGATTTCTACGGATATCTCCGAGAATGCATGGATCATGCAATCCCATATAAGACCAAGACACTCTCCACAAAGGGACAGCATCCTGTCTGGTGGACCCCAGCCATAGACAGATTGTATTACAAAAGATGGAAGCTACTGCAAGACAGAACATAATTCCATAAAGGGAAGGCATGTCTGAGCAGCACTAGTAAGGATCTATTTTCCCTCATACAAACATCCATGGGCAACTTTGAGAGGGAAATCAACAGGGACACTACAGATAACCACAAGGCCTTCTTCAGTTATGTTAGCAACCTGGTCAGAAACCCTCCACTATGCTCATAGTTAGTACACAACAACAAATAATTCACTGAACCCACATATATTGGCAACATTGTGGCAGACAGGTTCAGTGCAGGTTTCACCCCTCCCTCTCCCCCAAAATAAGACATAGTTATCCCAGCTGACTGTAACCTCCCTGTCATCACAGATGTCCAGGTGAGAGCCGCCCTCACGAAAGCAGAATACACAACATGAATGGGACCTGATGGTATCCCCGGTTGCATGCTACATGAACTCCAAGAGGAGCTAAACACACATATAGAAGTGCTATGTAACATTAGCCTGACTACAGGATATGTACCTGTACACTGGCACACAGCAGCAATGGTTCCACTCCACGAAGGAGGCACCTCTACATACCAATACAATACAACACAATACAATACATTACGATACAATACTATACAATATGCTATTGCCCCTGGGACTACAGCAGCATACTGTTCTGCTACCCTGACCATTGTGACACATGTGGTGTGATGGTACCTGCTGCTGTCAAACAGTTACACAGGGTGACTCATATGGCATATTACCTATCTGACTAACATTCAGCAGGGGTATGTGTGACATGTACTCATGGGGAGTCTTGCTTCTTAACACTGTGTGGTTTATTGCAGGGTATGTCTTATCTGTGGGTAGGAACCTGTACCTCCACCATGTGCTCTCTATTGCAGTGGCACGGACGACAAACAGCAGTCATTTAGGTTGTAGATGGTGTGAGGTGTTACTATGGTTGTTGGACATCTGTCATGGGTGTGACTTAAGTATGTAAATCCAGGAGTGGTAGCCTCTATGTGGGTAGTATGTGTGTACTCTGTGGTGTTGTCAGTCACTGTGCATTGGTAATGTGTTTGAGTGCATTGTCACAGTGTTGTACATGTCACTGTGTCCTTCTCCATATCTGTAGCTGTCATGTGAGGTACATACCATGGCAGCCATTATGTGGTGTGGAGGGGTACACTGACCTACATGTCCGTAGCTGACACACCATGTCTGCTGACACATACCATGTGCAGGTATTCCAGGAATAGTGTGCCACTGTGAATATCATTGGGGGGACTATTGTACACATTTATGACCCTGTTCACCCCTGACACATGCAGTGGTGGGCAGCCAATCACATATCTGGTGGTTACTGGTGTAGGTGATTTGAAATGGGGTATGGTACTCCAGTTTTGACACTGGTGTTCAATCCATGCCTTTGTCACCAGGCACCTGTTGCAATACATCTGTACACATGTGCCTCACTCAGAATATATATACATCTCTCTCTCTCTCTCTATATATATATATATATATATATATATATATATATATATATGTATATGTATATATATATATATATATATATATATATATATATATATATATATATATATATATATATGTCTGTATACATATACACATATATATACTGATGTACATATATTGCTATAGATATGGAGAGGGGGGGTGACAGAGAGGGGGTGAGAGTGACAGAGGGGGTGGGACAGGGGGTGTGTGAGATCGTCATATACAGTCATACCTGTAGATAGTCAGATCTGTCTGTCTATGTATATGTATCTACATATATCTATATCTGTATGTGTGTATTACATATATATGTTTGTACATATTCTATCTACATCTGTCTATGTATTCCTACATCTCTCTCTATGTATGTATACTTATATGCATATTATATATATATATATATATATATATATATATATACATACATACATATTTTGACATACGTATCCATATGATAGATAGGTATATCAACATGTTTGTTTACCATACTGTATACACACACTAACATACTGCTAAACATACATAACTGTGAAACCTACTTTGTACATTGCACTACAACCTACATTCAACCTACATTGATATGTGCACTTAGATGCTCTCACATACAAATGTATGTACAGCCTTCACTGATAGTTGCTGTATGTCCCCTGCCCTTTGCACATCTTCATATACATATGGATACAGACCAATGACACATATGGAGGGTTCACAGTATGTAGACTTTTATAGTATTACTTTACATTACCTGTGTTTGTCACAGCTGCTTGTGTTGCCGTCTGGTTTGTGTCCTGCTGCTCCACTTGACAGTTGTCAGCTTTCAGGTGGCTGTTGCTGACCAGTTTTGTTTCTGTATGTTTAGTTTTTCTCTCTCTCTCTCTCTCTCTCTCTCTCTGTCTCTCACTACCTCCTCAGGGTGCAATGAAAGTATTGCATATGTGGACTGGGAGTACAGCATGCTTTTGTAGGTATCTGCATATGTCCATGTGATGGCCTCTGCACCAATTGTTAGCCAGCATTTGCTAATTGCATGCAGCCAGTTGTGTACTGATTGCAGTTCTCACTGTGATTTCAGAACAGTGCTATGAAAAGGTATGTGAGATAGGCATAGCCCTTTCAGATTTTAAGGGCAGGGACCATGCTGGTATGCTGTGGACACTGTTCTGTGAGTGTAAAGGTTGGTATCTCTCTCATATTTCTGGCTGTGTTGTAGATTAACATTTCTCCAGTTTCCTGTACTAACTGTGTATGTACACTGACACCTAAGACTACTACTACTGTTAATGTGTGTGTGTGTGTGCTTTCCTGTGGGACATGTGGTGTAAGTGGTGTATAGCAGTGGCTCTTGCACTTTGTTGCTATGGCTTCAATATTTGCCCTTTACAGTCACTACTTGTATGCCTGCTAGGTGTCCTGACTGTAGTGTGCTGCTATGGCTTTCCTATTTTCCATGTACATTCACACCTTGGAATGCTTGCTATATCTGCTAGGGTGTTACAGCATGCAGTGTGGTCTGGCCATGGTGTGGGCCTTGACATCTATTAGGGTATTTGAGTATGCTGCTGAGCAGGCCCCAGAGACTCACAGGTGCATCTGTTATCTGCCTCATGGAATGGTACATATCAGTGGGGTACACCCATTAAATTGTCTGGTATTCTGCAGTTGTGACTGTGGGATAGCATGAGCATATGTATTACTACACTATTTCTGCCGTGCAAGTGGTGCATACTTTTGGGACTTCATAGTTACCATTGCATGTGTTGTAACACCTTTCTGCCTACTGTTTGTACATTTCACATGGAGTCTGTGGGGCATCCCTGTAACTCAGTCACTGTTGCTATGTCTAGGCTCTTAACTATTCAAATATGGTGGTGTCAGACCTCTCAAGTGTACAAATATTTGCAGGTTGTCCACATTTCTGCCTCATATTTTTGTCAATATCTCATGCACAGCTCTTTCTGGCAAATCAATCTGGGCTCAAGTCAGAATATAGTGACAAACATTTAAGTTTCAGACTTCATACCCTTCCAAACATCCAACAAACTGCAGAACCTGTTACTCTCTGAACTGTCTAAGTTTGTTGTAACATTATTTGTAATGTGTCCCTGGTTTTGGCCCTTTGCTCCACATATTTTATTACTTGGTCCGGATGTGTTCCTGTAACAGGTTGTGGGGTATGGGCAGTGATTATCCTGCTGTGAGTATGTGTGTGACTTGCAAGGTGCTACAGTGACATTATTACCTACTAGCTACCAACTAGCATGGCTGTTTCTGTTCACACACTACTATTATAGAAATCCACTAGATTTGACAGTAAATATACATGACATGCTTTGTGTACTACACATCCTATATTCCCTTTACATTAATTCCTACTATTACATGATATATTTATTGTAGCACAATGTTCTTATATAACAGTCATGGCTTAGTGGTAAGTCATGCAGACTACTATTTCCAAGGTCCTGGGTTCGGGACTGACAGTGGGATTTTATTTTGCTTTTGAGCAGACTACAGGACCTGTCATTCAGAGTGACTAAGGCACTTTTAAGCAGTTGTAACCGGGTTAGCGCTGGTTTGCGTGGAGCTCACGCATGCGCACTGGCGGTCAGCTCCACGCACACCCGCTTACAACCGCTTAAAAGTGCTTACTCTTGTGCACACCCGCGCTATTTTCTTTGAAAGAAATGAAAATGGGGAGCCAGGAAAGTGGTGAAAAAGGGGTCACAAAGAGGGTAAGACAGTAGGGAAACAAGCTTGGGTTTTGCAGGAGGGATGTAGGTAAGGCCCATAGCTGCCCATTTCTTCATCAGCAACAGCTGTGCATATGTTTGTAATTTGGTGTGACATTTGAAACCTTCCACCCCTGAGAGAGTTGTAAGGACAACAATAATACTTGTACAGCCAATTGTAATTGACAGTTTCCATGTCCAGCAGACATGTGTGCGAAATGGGCAGCTATGTATGGGGCATAATTTTTTTGTGGGTACAGAGTGCCCTTTTTTTCTTTTTTTTTTTTTTTCAGGTGAGAGTGGTATGTCAGGTAAAGGAAGTCGGAATAGCTGGGGAGGTAGGTTGGGTAGGTCAACAGACAAGACAAACAAGATGCATACAGGGGCGGTGTATGACACGTGTGGGGGGGTTACACAATTGATGGGGATAGGGGCCCAAGAACAGCTTCCTGGATCTCCCTACGCACCACAGTCCGGATGCTACGGAGGGTGAGTGGTGGTTCTCCTCCGGCCACACTTGCAGAGGGGGGACGAGCCCCATCCCCTGCAGCGCTTCCACCTGCAGGTAGCACAGGGCCACCGGAGGAGGGTCCGGACTGGGCACTACTGCCAGGTGCACTCGCCAGCTGAGGTGGGAGAGGTGGGTCTGCTGGAACCCGCCTTCCCTGTCACCCTATGTTTTGCATTATGTCATGACAGTTTGGGTTAGTAACATACAATACCATTCGCAATTAGTTGTAACAGCAGGCATTAGTATTCCCATTAACCAAACACCCAGATATTCACACCATTGAACAACGAGCATAACACATGCATAATTTGAACAGCAATACACAGTCCAACAACATACAGGGTTGATTGATGGCAACAGGCCATCAGGTTTGGATGTATGAACAGGGCAGATGCATCAACGTACATGCAAATATGTATGACCCAACAGGACAAATGTCCAGGGGTGTTAATTGTGATTGCACATACCAATTTCATGTGGAATGGATTATATGTGATTATAGGGTAGGGTGAAGAAAATATAATTAACACCTTCAAATACCAATACATATGCTGTACATTTCTAATAGCTGCAGATATATACACACTACAGTTCTACCTACAGTTTCCTATGTGATAACTACTCCACGTTGGTGATAGGAATGTTACTGCTACATCAATATACATTTTCATTTTTATTCATACACGTTCATATCTGGCTCTGTTCAGCTACATCATCCTGCTACATTTGCTTTATATAGCTATAGACAACTGTGGATGTTTGGTATTTCAGACAATCATACTATCTGCATATTGCAGACTGAGAGCAACATATCCAGATTTTGGGATACACATTCCAGCTGCAGGTACATTTTGAACACATTTCGCAGTTTGGTTCTGCTTGTCACATTCATTTCATTCTGTACTGACTGCACTATACTTTATTCAGGAGTTATTACTACTTTATTGGTGGATTCATAACTCTTTCTCACACTCTCTCACTTGTTTTATTTTTACAATTCAGGATGGTACTTACTTCTAGGCTTTATTGACATGTTTTACCTGTAGTTATTACAATCCTTTCCAACAGTCTCACTTCTGTCATGTTTCAGTATTTCAACAGGGATATATTTCACACATGTGTTTTGCTCATCTTCTGCAGCTGTACTTTTCAGCCTGCTGCAGGTTGTGTACTATTATATTACAGGTGGGCCATCTTTACTTCAGACTTTATTTCAGACATTTTCATTTTTCTGTTTGGATTACAGACTGCAACACACTTTTGTAATCAAGCAATACTTGCAAACACTCTTACACTGTTACTTGCACATTTTATTACTTAGTGACTACACTGCACTCTTTTGCTAACTGTCATACTTTTATATTTATTTACAGTTACAGGGAGAGGATTACTGACCTGCCTGGTGGCGCAACCGCACCAGCCTATCGCCATAGGCTCTGCGGTTCGCAGAACGGACACCTGCAGCTGTAATATAAATAAAGCAATATTGGAATACATATCTCCATAATATCAGCTAGGTTAATTTCTTACATACATAATTAGATGTAACTTATTCAGTAGTGGGGTGTTGGGCATTTGCCGGGCCTCCTGGATCCAAAAGTTCAGTTGGTCCTGCTTGCATCTCTTCAGGTCCGCATGGTGGTGACGGACCTGCTCACTAGTCCTTGGAATCCCTGTGGCACTGGTGAGATCATGAGCCAACCGGTCCCACGCCTCAGCCCTATATGCTCCCCACAGGACCTGGCCCTGCATGAGTTGGGCCTCATGATTGTGGACAAGGATCCAAACCATATATCTTGACTCCTCAATGCCCCACCTCTGTGCTCGGAAGCAACTACCCTCACCTACTCCTGACATTCTGGCTGCAAGTTAGTTCTACGATCGGTTATGCTGTGTATTCCCGCCTATGGGGCTTATATATGCCGTTTTTCCTGCACTTATCTGTGATTGGCCATTTTGGAATTGTATCAGCTTCACAAAACCTGCTTTGTCATGCTCCTCTTTCTATTCATTCCTATATATTTGCTATTACTGCATTTCTAAGTACAGCTGTCATGGCTTAGTGGTTCAGTACCTTGACTATGGTGTATGGTGTCCTGGGTTCAAACCTGGCCACTGCTTTTTATATTTTATGACTGTCTAGACAGGCTAGGAGGTGTATCTGTGTAAAGGCAGTTTTGTTACAGCTTGCTCAACGTTGCCCATCAGTTAGCTTGCTGGCGCAGTGTGGTGCGCAGCTCCGCACAAACGGGTTATGCTGGTTTATGCTTCATTTGGCTGTAAGCATGCATATTACGCTCAGCTCAGCTAGGGGCACACTGTTTCAGCATGTTAAACCACGGCTCACCTACGGGCACTCATTTTGCACCTGTTGAACCACTGCTCACCTAGGGGCACTCATTTTGCACCTGTTAAACCACTGCTCACCTTCGGGCACTCATTTTACACCTGTTAAACCACTGCTCACCTACGGGCAGATGCATTCAACTTGTTAAACTGTAGCTCAGCTATAGGCACATCTGGCATCTTTTATTATTTTGTTATCTCACATTTCTTCAAAATAAATGGCCTATTTCATTACATTTTACATAAAATATAATTTTATATGCGTACATATATGTCAGGGACTTGTTTCGTGCTTATTTCACTAAAAATAAAAATTGATGTTGTGGGGACTCGAACCATGCCTGCCTGCTCTTCAGCCAACGTCTCTACCGCTACGCTATTGCTTTTTGGCTTACTTGGCATAGTTAGTTCTTATATGCTTTTCCACTTACTGCTAACTGTGGCTGAGCTACGGGCACGTCCGCGCAAACGAGCGCACTCATGGGCAAACATCTTTACAATTTAAAAAAATATAACATGTTCATTTATATCATTTTATGTTCATAGTCTGTGGGGGCATGTGTTGTGTTGTGTTTATTTACATTTCCATGTACTCTGTCGTGGGGGTTTACTTTAGGCACTTTTACTCTTCTGGGGGCATGTCCGCTTGCAGGGCTCAGCCTACAGTCACGCACCCTACTGTCTTCCACGGACCGTGTAAGCCTAAGGTGTGATTCAGCATGCCCTCATGCATATGCATGACATGCTGACGTCACACCGTTTAACTGCAGCCTCCGTGTAAGCCTTGTAACTCTTACACGGAGGCTTCGTGAATCCTGCCCATATACAGAAAAACAATAGTTTTAGCTAATCTCATTATTTTCCTAACTGACTGAAGGATTACTGTTCCCTGCTTAAGTAGCTTTGCAAATACATTTTTAACAAAATGATAATAGATAAATAAATTAGTAATTCTTATTAGAGGCTAAATCTTTGTGTAAATATCTTAACACTTAAAACTCCTTACTGTTTCGTGTATTTCTTTCACTCCATTCAGCATCTTTGTTGACGTTCCACAAAGTCTTCATAAATATTTCTCAAAAATATGTCCATTTCTTCTTTTGTTTGATAGTGTTTCTATTCCTTTTGCTTTGTTTCCCAGTTCCCTGTAAAATGTTTTTGGGTCATCAATGAATGGCATATTTTGTATCTTCCAAGTTGTTCTGCCTGTGCTGAGATTTTTAGTTCATTATTTGCAATAGTGTATGACATAGCCTGGTCTGTTTTGATAACATGTCTATCTTTCCAGGTATTTTGATGATCTGTTCCCTCTTCTATATTCTTCTCACTGTGATACTTTTTGTCTTAATTACTTTATAGTTTTCTCTATTCAGTGAATCCAGGGTGGCATTTTATTACTTCCTTTCTGTTATTGCTCTATGTTTTTGTGGTAATACTTTATCTGTTATTAATTTAGATGCACAGTAATATATCCTATTTACTTCTGTTATATCACAAGAATTTCTGTAAATAGTCCTAATTACTATGTTAATCTGTTTTACCAAACTAACATTTTGGGTATTATTTACTTTCTATAATCTATTTCTTTTATCAGTCTTCACGTGTCTATCTATATCTATTAAGAGTGTATTTTAAATATCATGGGGAGAGGTATGTTAAAAAATAAAAAGAGAGATGGATGCACAGGTCCCAGGATAAAAGTGTTGAATCCTGTTTCATGCACTGGTGCCAGAACTGGAAAAAAATGGCAGTGTAGAATCCTCAGAACATGGAAACATTCCTGTAATGGGCTTAGGTTGGACTTGGGGGAGAATGCCCCCCATTTGAATTACTATATGGCAAGCACCCCTGAGGCTTGCTAAACACAGCAGAATAAACATGAGAGGAAGAAAACAACCCCTTTAAAACATTATGAGGGATTTTACATATCCATAAGACAGGCTATGAACTTTACTGTCCATAGTAAGAGAAAATATGGAAAAGGCATGTCAGGCATAACAGAGAACATATAACAGAAATGCTCATCTATGGGAGTTCAAACCGTTAGACAGGGTACTTGTGTTAGTATCCACCACTCAAATGGCAAGGCCATTTTGAAGTGATAAAGTGAAGTGGAGTGATTTATAAGGTTAGATAACTGAAGAATAAGGAAACCAGAATAGTTATATGTACATTTCTACAGTAAGTGCTTTTGGAAGTTTAGGTTCTCACAGCATATCCTGAAGTCAAAATAGGGGAGACACTCTCTGGGTCTCAAAAGCAACAAGTAAAGTAATTCATGTTCAGGAGTACAGATGTATTTCTCAGAGATGCCTCATAAAGCCAGTTTACTTCAGCACAACTTAGAAAATGTGCTTGGAGAGAAAGTTAACTTAAAACTATTCTGAATCCCAGTCCCAACTCCAAGCAGTTACGGATGAAGTATGACAAATGTTTAAGCTGGGCTTTATATAAGAATGACAAAGTGAGTTGAACAGTCCCACTACACTGGTCCTCAAACCTGATGGGGTTACAAGGGTTGGCAATGATTTCAGGAAGCTAAACAGCATATTTAAATCATTCACATCCTATGTCAAAAGTGGGTGAAATGATAGACAAACTGTGTAAGACTAGGTTTCTGTCCAATTTAGACTTAAACAAAGGCTACTTGTAAATTACACTTGCTCAATATGCAAAGAAGAAGAAAATGGAATTTTCTACATGAGATTAGCTCTTCCATTTTATTTTGGCACCTGTAAAATTCCAGAGGATGATGGATACAATGCTTAAGTTGCTGTATATCTGGTGTAGGGAGCCTAACTGGATGATGATGTACTATCGTCTGAAGACTGGGAAAGCAAAATATATGAAGCTCAAGCTGTTTTAAATTCTCTGCATCAATCTCAGCTGTTGACTGCACCAACAAAAAAAGCAAGCCAAACTTTTGTTGGGCCTGGATAGCCATTACTGGAGATTTGCTACTGATTTTAAAACTATAGTTTCTTTCCCTGACTGACCTAACAAAAGCTAAAGCTCAACTGAAGGTGACCTGAACAAGTGAAATGGACAGAAGCATAGCTAAATCAATCAGCACCCAGTGCTGTTCCCAAGAATTAATGCCTCACCACAAGAGTTCTGCAAAACTTGCAAGATGCTTCCACATCTCCTGCAGACACTACCTGATGCGCAACCACCCCACCCCAGCCCTTCTGAAGAGAAAAAAAGTCCCTTTTTTCTAGAAGCACACCAACCAAATGGCCAAATACATGATATACTCCTTCGTCCTGCCCCAGCTATTCAGGTCCTTTTTTGTACCCTGTTCCCAACCCTCCTTCCTCACATTTTACTTAAAACAGTTTATATTTTGCAAGGAGCACTACCTATAGCACTCAAGTGTTGGCTTAAAAATGTTTTTTTTTGTTTAAACTGTAGCAAACAGTTGCTACAGTTTATACCCTGCACAGAGTGCTATGGTGCTCAGGTTTTAGTTTAAAAAATACATAAATATTTTTCTCTTTAAAGTGTAGCAAATTGCTTACAGTTGCTATAGTTTATATCCTTCATAGAGTGCTACAGCACTCAGGTTTAAGTTAAGAGAATTTTTTTTTTTAATTTTACTTTTAAAACAGTCAGTTTTCTACAACTTACACCTCACATAGAGTGCTACAGCAGTCACGTTTGAGTGCAAATGCAGCACACTGGCTTTTAAAAGCCAGTATTGCACTAAAGAGTGAGCAAGATGATTGATGGATTGGCTGTGTAATCTATTTGCACCCCCTAAAACTTTGTGGCCAAGGCAGTTGCCTTTTTCACCCTGCCCTAGCTACCCTACTGGAAATGGAACTTTTAGGCTACTGAAAATATATTGTTTAGGATCCATAAGACTTATGAAAACAATTCTTAGTGTGCACAGATAACTGTGAGGTATGCACAGATGCAGTCTTATCACAGGTTGTAGATAGGGAGGTGTGCACCATCAACTATATTAGCAGAAACTGAATAATGATGAGAAGCACCACTCAGCTAGTAAAGGAGACTGTTTAGCAATTAAGTTGGTTCTCACTATCCTTGAATACTATTTCTTGGTCAGAAAGTTCATGCCTGTAACAGATCATGTCCTACTTCAATGGCTGCATCAACAAAAGGATACAAAGACAAATTTAGCACAGTGGGCACTGATCCTACAGGCCTTCACTTTTAAGATAATACATCTGACAAGGCCATAGTGACCTGAATACAGATAGCTTGTCCAGTGTATACAGCCCATCTGCTGAAGCTCAATCTTATGACTCCAAGCTAAAGGAGAGGTCACATAGTTTGCTGGTTGCTGGTCTCTTTAAATGTGCTAGCTCAGAAGCAGGCAGGCAATTAAAAGTTAATGAGGGACAGTTGCAAGCAAGCCTATATAAGTTCCAGTTTTCTGCTACTGCTCATTACATCCGAGTGACGCCTCCAGGTGCATCTGCAGTTAACCCCTACTGCTCCTTTAGGCATCAAATATTACTTGTTCATACTTGCATTAATAATTCCAAAACCACGCTACATACAAGGTATCAGAATATTTTATCTTGAAGCATACATGATGGCAAACAGAATTGTACTGATATTTGACCTCTGTCATTGAGTATTTATTAGAATTGTAAGGTGATAACTTCATTTTTAAAGGCTTAGGCCACACCCACTAGGAGTTAAAAGTACACACTCAAAAGACTTGTACAGGAGAGAATGAGCTAAATAAGACTGTGGGAGGACTCTGAAAGGAGTATGTATGCCAGACAGAAGGCTATCTGAAGAGTATTCCTGTACTGGAAAGGAGCTGATACCCTTCAGAGGAAAAGTCATTTGGATTTATCCCTACCTTTGTGGAATTGCAAGAAAAATGTTTTTCAGGTTATCTATGCCTGAGAGGAACATTGGATAGTTACCTTCTGTGTAGTTCTTCAGTATTCAGTTGAGATTAAAGTGAAGACAAAAATAGCTACGATTATGTATTTGGCTGCTGTCAAAACCTACATATAGCATGTCTCCTCATGCTTGCCCCAGAACACAGCCACATTCTGAGAAGCCCTCTGATGTTAAATTGGGATGAATATATTTTTGTTGCCATCAGATAAACACATATGTATACAAATACATATATATAAATACACACACACACACACACATACACACACACACACACACACACACACACATATATATATATATATATATAACACACACACACACACACACACACACACACACACACACACACACACACATATATATATATATATATATATACACACACACACACACACACACACACACACACACACACACACACACACAAATGCACAAATATATATACACACACATCATGTCTCCTTACCCTACCCCTAAATGTTAAACGCATGTATATATGTCTAATGTTTGGTTGTGAAGAAAGAGAAAAAAATAATCACAGTAATATATCCCAACCTGTTCTTCATAGACAGTATACTGTTAGTTCAGAAGCTATACTGACTACACTGTCCCCTGTCCCACAAACATTATAGTGACTTTCTATACACACCCCTGAGCAAGGGCAGTTTTAGACTAGGGTGCCAAGGTGTCGTCCAGGATCTCTGGGTGTCTACATGTTCAGTGATGCATTTACCTTCCTATTTTTTGAAAGATCATTAGTTGTTAATTGCCTTTTTATTTTCTGCTGTTAGCCAGAACAATTACATATGTGTCTTCAAATATTGTGTATGTCCACAAATGAAACTGAGGATATAATGTTTTCACATACTCACACATACTAACACTGTCCCTATTAAGCCAAGTCTATCACAAGATCCATGTGTGCATGCAGACACACACACACACACACACACACACACACACACACACACACACACACACACACACACACAGTACTGTTTTCTACAGGCAGATTGAAAGAGAACCAATCCACCTAAGGTATGCCTCTGCAAAGATCAGTTACTTTCTCATATATTCTGCCCAAGCACTAAAGATAAGCAGTTAACATGCATAATGATATTCTTTCCTTATGGCAGAAAGTGAAAGAACTTATGGCCAGCATGTTGAATATGCGTACATTGCATTATTATACACACACACACACACACACACACACACACACACACACACACACACACACACACACACACTCTCGCACACATCATATGTCATACAAATGACCATTTATCATTTTACATTGATTTCAACAAAAAATGCATTGTGTGACACTGCTCCCAACAAGCCAGATTAGTGACTGTTAATCATGATAAACAGCAGCAGTGGTATGTCATTTTTACCAATAGACAGTTCCTGCAGCCATCAGTTATAGGCACGTTATTGATTTTACATTCCTAAGTTGACTGGTTGTAATTAAAAAAAGGCCACAGTAAAGTATTTCTACTTGCTTCACACCAATGCACACTAGGTCTGCAAAGGCAAATTAATGACTGCATAACTTGATCATAACAACAAACTAGGTCATTCACATCTACACGGAGCACCCTCCCCAGAAATTATAGCCAGCTTGTTGACTGTGATAAAAAAATAATCCTGCAAAGCCATAGCACTGGCTGTTAAACCTGGGCAAACAGCAGCTGGGTCAGCCATTTTGATCCACAGGCAATCTCTGTATCCAGCAATTTTTACCTCTTTGTCGAGTGTGTACCCCTCACGTGTCTGATGGTAATAAAACAATGGCCTTAGTAATGAATTTTATGATATTAAAATGTCATTAATGATCTTGGACTTCAACAGTAGATCAGCATTAGATAATTTCCATAATTCTTCCTAGGGATTGGTCTAGCAGAACTTACTGTACCAAAGATCAGTTTTGGTTTTAAATACTGACATATTCACTAAATGTCTTAATTTCACTGGTAATTTATTCTGTCTTGTTCCTGTCTTTACTTGGAAGCTATACTTATCTAGCTTTTTCAACATTTTCTTCAATTACATCAAAATATAATTATTTATAGTATTATTTAAGTGTTTAATACATTTAATTCTCAGTGTGCATTCTAGAATTTCATTCTTCAAACATTTAAAACCATGTTAGGTCTCCTCTTGACAGTTTATATTTTATTGAAAACAATTTTAGTTTCATTAATCTTTCTTCTACCTAATCTTCTTTAATCCTTTTATATAGCTGGAACAATACCCCTGGATTTTCTGTAGTTTATTTATGTCAATTCTGCCATATATATATATATATATATATATATATTATTTATTTATTTTTTATTTTACATTTGTTAACCGGGCTAGTCTAACTGGATATATTTCCATTTTCAGTAGAGGCCCGGGGAGAAAAGCTCCGGCAATTATAGAAATTACAACATTAAAAAATTAAAAAATTAAAATTTAAAGAATTAAAAGTAAAAATTGACAGAAAAGGTTTTAATAAAAATTCAACAAGGACTTGTGCTTAGAGATAGAAAGTATGCTGTACAACCAGTATTAATAAGATAGAAAAAGAAGTTAGTTAATTAAGAGTAATTAATCTACTAGAGAGAGTTTATTGGCATATAAATTTGGGAGTATCAGTTAGTCTATCTTACTAGGAATTAGTATGTAACAAAAGTATTAGGAGTGTTAGTAATTTAAGTGAGAAAAGTAGGAATTCGAAATTTAGGGAGCTATACTTGGTAAAGGGAAATGGTTAGTCAGGCTTGCTACAGGGGCATAACCAATGTGTTTGGAGGTGTTTTTTGAGGTTATGTTTAAAGAGAGGCAAGGAGGAAAGTAATGTTAGTTCGTTGGGCAGTAGGTTCCAGTGTTTTCCCACTGTGTTACAAAAAAGAGAGTCTCCGGCCAGGTTATTAGACTTGCCTATGCAAGCAAGCAGTTTCTTAGAGGAGCGCAAGGAATTCAGATTTTTGTAAGGCTGGATGAGATTGGAAAGAATAGGAGTACTGTTGGGTTGGTAGAAAATCTTGTGGGCAATATATGTATATATATATATATATATATATATATATATATATATATATATATATATAAACTAGACCCGTATCCCATGTTCAGTCTAAGTATACTTTTAGAGATGAGAGTCAAAACACCTTCAGCTATCAATAATCAATACGGTTGCTACAAAACATTGTTTTACTGTGCTTCTTATTTTTCTTGTGAATTTTGAGTCTGGTTCAATTATCACTCCTAAATCTTCAGCTTCATTACATACTTGGATAATGAAGTTACTTAACATATAATGTTATTCTGGGTTGTTAATATTTATGTGCATTAATCTGCACTTTTTTGTCATTAAAGGATACACCAGTCTTAATATCCCAAATATATGTTATCTAAAATAAGCCTGCATAGCTAGTTGATCATTTAAATAGGCAGCCAAGACTTCCATCTTGACATCATCTACCAAATTTAGGGAATGCAGCTTTAGGTAATGGTGACATAAACAGAGAGAATAGAACCGATCCCAATATCAGGCCTTGGGCAGCCCTCTTTCTATATTAATTTATGTTGAGTATATTCCTTTTACATGGACTCTTGCCTTTATATCCTCTAGCTAAATCTTTTAAAGTAATTGCCTTTGCAATGTTTAGATATACTATATAGACAGGTGAGTTCTTATCTAATGTTCTTACACCAGAGTAAAAATAAATGAGATTTGTTATAGTTGATTTCTAATATAAATATAGCTATGTTCATATGTAATAGGACAACAGAATTTATATCTTCTGATTTCTATGATTCTTCATACTGCCCACTTATAGCATGTCCTAATATACTTATAAGGCTTCTTGTTCAATAATTTTTCCAATTTAAACAATCTTTGCCTTTAGAAACTAAATTAATATTTGCTTTATTCTACTGTGGGAGCACACATCTAGTCTCTAAGCACTGTTAAAATAGATGTGTCAGCATTTGTTTTGTCTTTGATTTTTTATCCACAAAGTATCCATTGATTTTATCTGGTCTAGGTGATGCATCCAGGTCTATATTATTTTGTTGAAAGGCATGTTCAGTGAACACATCTTCATCAACAAGTAAACGGCAAACTCTGTAATCACCAAACGGCCACATCAATGACTTTTTTCCCAGGGGAAAAAAGCACTTGGCCATCATCAGGGATTTGCCCTTTTCCCACTGTAGTGTGATCTCGGAGTTGGTATATTTAGTTGGGGGGGTGGGAGGGTGAACCCCCCCCCCCCGTGTAAGGTTTGAACGTTTGTTTTTTGTTTATTAGGCCAAGCGCTTTTTTCCCCTGGGCAAAAAGTCGCTGATGTGTCTGTTCAGTAATTACAGAGTTCACTGTTTTCTTGTCGATGAAGACGTGTTCACTGACAAGATAATATAGACCCAATGCACCCTTCCTAACCATATCCAGGACATAAAGAATAGAATCACAGTTTTTGAGCATTGACTGTTTCTTTAGTTGTATGTGTATATCAACTTATTATTCAAATCAGATGGACAAAATCATGGGAATTTGTCTGCAGGCATTCTATAATGACCTTAGGGGATGGGACGTTAATATCATCCATATTTAAAATCATTTTGTCACATTTCCCTTTACTACAATGAGCTACATATTTAAAGAAACTTTTATTGTTGTTACGAATTTTGTCAGCCACCCTAACCTCATATTTTCTTTCCTAATTACAGCCCTCATTGTCTTAACCCTATTTCTATACCTTACCAAGTTAGAAACTGATGAGTTGAATCTCATTATTTTCCAGGTTTTATTCTTCATTCCTAATACTTTCTTTTTAATCTAAATAGTCAATCAAGGAGGCTTCCTTGCCTTGACTTGTTTTCCTTTTAACAGCTGGAGTATATTTGTTTGGTATGTTCTCATTTTTTTTTCCCATGGAGAATGATCTACACGTGTGTTACCTTTAAACCCTTAAAGACTTTTTTTCCCTAGTCCAGGTTCAGAAACTCCTCATTTATAATTGTATAATCAGTTTTGTAATAATTCCTGACTGTTACATTAGTGTCCTTCCCTAAATGATACTCCATGTCTACTCCACATCTACTGAACTGAGCGGTCTGGATTGCCTAATGGTACACTACCCTCTATATCAGATATTCTTACTCTCTCAGAAATCAGAAATAGATCCAAGATTTTATCAGTTCTTGAAGGGATGTTTACCCGCTGAGTTAAGATAGGCTGACCTTTTCTTTGTTGTCATGCATGTCCAATCAATACTGGATGAATTCAGTTCTCCTGCCAGCACAATATCAGACCTTTTTACTCATTTTTCCAGTGCTCTGGCAACACTTTGTACTTCCTGATAGGACTGCAGATAAGAAGGCATTTCTAAAAACCTATTACATTGAAGTTTGACTTTTTGTCCTGTATGATCACTGCTATAATCTCTGCTCTATCACTGTTGTATTTCATGTGGGAAATTATATTTTCTTTCATCTAGATAGAGACACCTACTATTTTTTTTCTAAAATTGTCGAGAAACAGAGCCATGTTACTAGCTCAGCAATTCATTTACCTCTGCTTAGATTCAATGCAGGAATGCAAAGTCACAATCCCTCTGCTGACCTCCTGCTTGCATTAAATAAACCAGGCTATTTTTGCAGAGTTCCTGCATGATCCATGCTAATATGAGGTAACACCTTATTAGATTTAATAAGTTGTTAATTAAATATGTAATTACAACTTTGCAGAAGCATGGGGAATGGTATAGCACTTTGCATTTTTTTTGTTTTCACCACTAGCCACTTGGCAGTGTAAACATTAGCGCTATGAGATTTGGTCACAATGGTTAATGTTGATGCGACATCCCAAACTCAGGTGCAAATGGAAAAAACAGGGGTTGACGACACTGACAACTGCTACTTGCATGTAGTAAAAGGATTGCTTTTACTCTAATATTAGTGAAATGGGGCCAAAGGGATTCAAAGGGAGAGAAATGGATTGACTGATGTGAGTATGTGACCACATATGTGGTACTCTTATCAGGCAGAGAGACCAGTGGTTTTATCCCAGAACCTACATTATCATTTCTACACCTCAGACACACTTCAAGTTAATATCCAGCAAAGAAATAAAACTACTCCTGTAGGCAACAGATAAACTCTCTTCCCACACACTTCTCAACTAAACTCCTAAAATGGCCAGCCATATCATCTCCATATCACTTAAATATGTAAGGCAAATCCATTATGACCGGTTTTCTCCTTCTCTTTTTCCTTATCAGCATTTTTTTTAGTAACATGAAGGAATGTATAAAACTTGTGACTGTTTTTTTTTTCTTGTAAAATGTATTCAAATTGTTTTTCAGTGCAGATGCAAAACTATATCAAAAATGTAATTGTTTTGATATAAGACTACAGTAAATTTGGAAATTTAAAGGTATAACCTTTCCTTGTAGTGTTAATGTGATGTGGGAAGAGCATTTGTTCATAGGTTCATAAGTAAGTACTAGGCTAACTGCCCTTGTGGGCTATTTTAAGCCTGGCCACTTTCACTTTTTGTACTTGAAATAACCTATCCCATTTGGTCATTAATTGGCCTTACCCATCCCATGGTCAATAATTATATATTACCCCTAATGAGAATAACTGGGATCATACCATAGATAATTTGAAGGGACCCATGCATTGGATCAAGCACTTATGAGCTGCATCTGTTGATTAGTAGTATAGGAGGCAGTCCTGGGGAACATTTTCTGTTTCCATCCATACATCTAAGTTGTTTGTTTTATGTGGATGGGGAGTCTGTTCCAGAGCAGTGGTATCCTCTCTCAGATATATCTGTCCCTCCAAAATGTTCTGTTGATAATACAGAAGAGGTTTAGATCACTAGACCAAGTATTTCTGATGGATTTACTGCACATCAGCAAGTCAAATAGCATCAGTAATGGGTCAGAGGATGCCTTGTAGGACAGACACATGTCAGTTCTTAGTAGTTTGTGGTATACAGAGTATAGTGACAAGGCTTTTAGTTGGCCCATGTATAACAGGTTGTTTAGGCCTTCTATCCGTTTAATCAGGTATCTCTGTGAACATTCCATTTGATGCAAATGTCTGGACAGATACATACCAAAGGGGGCATTATATTCAATGATTGGCCTAATAAGGGCTGAGTAAAGGGGGACAATGATATCCTTAGATCTAAACAAAATCCCTTTGTTTATTAGCTGTGCAGCAGTGAAGGAATTTCTTGCAACAATAGACACGTTAGTCAAAAGTTAAGTCACTGCCCACATAAGTTCCCAAATTCTGAACAATTGGGTCAGTTCTTATAGGTGTAATGTCAAATGTGGTACTTCCCTAGGGTAGATGACTTCCCAAAGGATATAATAATGCATTTTTTGGCATTTAATTTCAGACCATGATTTTGGCACCAGTTATTTATTTCAGACAATCCTTCCTGTAGGATGGGTAAGTCATTTGAGGAGTAAGTGATTGCTCATAGCTTGCAGTCATCTGCAAACTTAATCAGCCAGAGTCCTTTGACATGCCAAACAGAGAGGTCTCAACAAAAAGCCCTGGAGGACTCAACTGGTGACTGGTCTCTTTGTGGAGGTATCTCTGTCCTGTGTGTGAGCCAGCTGGAAATACATCAGGTGGCATAAGGGTTTATTCCCAGTTTAAAGAGCTTGAGTAGGTAGTCATGTCAGAAGTTTGCCAGGTAGAGATATGCGGAGCTTATCATTTTACCTTCATCCATTGCTTTTAACTTTTAAAAAAAAATACAATAGGTTGAGTAAGCATGGTTTAGTGGGGGGTTGAAGCTTGGCAATATATCAGTTAGGGAGTAGGTACTTTGTCTTAAAGAAATGTGTAAAGGTACCTTGGGTGGAAGGGATCGCTGGTTTTAGTTTTTTTTAGTTTTATTTTGAAGGAGACTGCTTTATGGTCAGACCTAACAAGTGATGAAGATGCACAGCAAGATGCTCCCATATTAGTAAGGACAAGATCCAAGATGTTATTCCCCTAGTAAGTACAAAGGCATTTGTAGTGACGAAGTCCAGGAATCTCTATGATTGTGAACTAGTGGTGGTGTAAGTTTCCTAGTCTATTGTTGGATAGTTTAGATCACCCAAGGAAATGGTATTGAGTTTAATATTGAGTGTTTCTATTTCCCATAGATAGGTGCTGTGGCTTTCTTTTGTCATGGAGGGAGTTCTAAAGTTAGCTAATATATGGTCATGTAACTAGCCTTTCTGATGGTTATTTTAGCTCTAGTGTATCATTCTGTTTTAACAGCCTTGATGTGAATCTCTTCTAAATAAAGACTAATACACCTCAGTCTTTTTTTCCCCTCCTGTGCATTTGCTCGCCTAAATGTGTGGAAGACATTATAGCTGTCCACAGATGGAGTGCTCTCAATATTTTAAACCATGTCACAGTCACTACACAGATATCAATGTCTTCCTGGATGAGGAGAGCTTGTAGGGAGTAGAGCTTCTTGTTCAGGCTCCTAGCATTGATCAGTAACACATTCATATTTTTTTCTACTTGTTTTGTTACATTGGTAGGTTTATAAGGTTGGCATTGCCTAAAAAGGCACTATGGGGGTGGACAATATCTTTGCCAATAATCGATACCCTAGAGGGAACAGATGCAGGCCATCCCTGGTGAAGCAGCATGGTCTGTCAATCATATCCTCCTAGGCTGACAGATATTGGACCCCCTTTGAATGACACCAAAAACTAAGCCAATTATTGAAGTCAGTTATTTTTTGCTCATATCACAGCATTATCATTGAAGAAGTTAGATCACTGCTCAGTGCTAGGCTCATACCTGCCTTAGACACATAGTCTGAGAGCTCCATTTTGTCTCTCTTCATACAATCCAGGGAGGTAAATCTCAAGTCATTGACAACAGCATGAACTATGACAGTGTCATACTGGTACTTGTTGTTCAAGAACTTGTGTGCATGCATGATCTGATAGAACCTGGCACTAGACAAGTAACTAACCATCACTCTTTCCTTGCTCAGCCTGGCAAGAGGCACATCTGTATGTCATATAATGGAGTCACCTATAACTAGAATGTTTGGTTAGGTCAGTCCTGCCTTATGGGGTCAGCATCTGTGACTTTGGGACTCCTTGTGTGAGGAAATAAGCTTAATATGCTGAGTGTGCTTTGTGCCTGTGTTGTGTTTTGGTGGTATTTGGGGTTTAGGCAAGTATGTCTTTAGAATCTTAGCATATGATGGATTACATGTATTGTGATGGCCTTTGAGAGGTGTGATGTGTGATATACCACTGAAATGTTGCTGTCTGAGTTTACTATGTGTGATATTTTTGTCTCCATGGATATTATATATGTGCATCTCTCACACACTTAAAACAGCAAAAATGCAGTCCTGGGATGACTAAGAGAAAATTAAAGACCTTAGTTAATGTAGATACAGACTGCTAAAATGAACATAAAATCAGATCAAGAAATGAAAATACTTGTCTGTCTTTCTCTGACTTGTAGAACTATCAGAATGTTTATATTTGTTATCTGTATGAAGGATGGTAGTAAACACACACACACACACACACACACAAAACAACTTCTCATATCTCCAGGGTGAACTTAGTTCTTGCCTCACTTTCTGCTACTTCATAATATTTTCCAAAAAGCCTAATGCATCAGTTAAATTTTACATGATGGGCCAAGAGGCAGAAGTAGGCTGGGAGACATTTTTGTTTGTTCACTTAGGGTTTATTTTTGTCTGCTATCCAACTGCTGTTCCAAATGTGCAAGTGTGCTGTCATTTATGCTCTGCCTACTATCCTCAGCAAATTCAGATAGTGTGGAAAAGGCCCAGTGCTTCTTTTAAGACAGAATTAACTAGAGAACATATAGTTGGACTGACAGATTTCGTTTTATGCAGCCTATCTAATGAAATCTAGTTATTATCCGCTTACTTGTACAATTAACTATCTGTATCTTATCTCAAACTATTGCTCAACTACTTTTTACTAAACAATTCTATTCATTTAATTTTAAAAGCAAGTGGCAGATTGTTTACTTATTTATTTAGTCATTCATTCTTTAATTGATATAAGGATATTTTACTACTGAGTGGCATCTAGCTGTGGTATCCCTCTCTGACTTAACCAGACAACTCTTCTATGACCTACTACCAGTTGTTAAATTCTTATATAGCTACTTGTAAGAGTAAAGCAGTAACGAATAGTCTTTATATGCTGTTATAGTTCCATTTGATGACAGTGAACAACCTTGGGCCAGGAGAAGGAAGGCTGGAATACTGGAAAATATTACTAGCCTTTCCTGGAATTTATTTTGAGCTCCAAACATCTTGTAATCAGTTCTAACAAGACAGTGGTGTTGATTCTGGACAACAATCAAAAACATAAGAACAGAAAATTAATTATGATTTGGGACCCAGTTAATATCTCACAGACACAGCTCTTTTTGAACACAAAAGATAATGTCAATGATGTACAAAAAAATGTATTTTAAAATTAAACATGTTCATCCCTTAATATGAGATTTATTCAGAGCAATAGCAATCCTTATTATAAAACTTTAAATAAGTTTAACTAGGTCACATGATTCAAAAAAGTAAACACTCCACACATTTAAATAATCCTATATATTCCAAAAGAGCAACAAACCTGTGACTATTTAATTACATACAAAAATAGTCATCATAAACCCTAATAATTTTATAACATCAAATCTATATATTTTCTGCTCTTAATCTCAAGGCTGAGCTCAATATGATTAGTTCATTAAGTTGTGGGCATTTGTCAGCATTGAACCTCATTTGTGATAAAAGCTCCCACTGGCCTCATCTAAGATTTTTCATGATTCTTTCAACAACACCAAAGTTAAACAAACCAATTTTCAACATCTCATTGCATGTCATCTAAATAGATTATCACTATTTTTACAACGTATATTGTAACAATGTTTTTATATACATTTTGTCTAACATCTTTCAGATTTACCAACATAAAATGTAGCACATTTTTGACATACTGCTAAGTAAACTATGTCCTTAATACCATAGTTTTGTAGGTATATTTATCTCATAATATTTTATAATTATATTCACAGTTTTCAAAACATATTTACATTGATCACAATACCCACATTTTTCATACCCTAGCCTACATTCTAGGAGGAGAAAAGATTTGAGGTAAGGCAGGGGCAGGGGCTGAGGATACCCATGGAATAAGGGCATATTAGTGACACCTGCCCACTGTATCAAGGCATTGCAATTTCAACTGATGATGATTTTAACATTTATTATGACAAATATCCGGGACTTAATGAACAGATAGTGTTGAGTCCAGTCTTGAGATTAATGCAGACAAATTATAGGCTGATGCTATAAAATTATTAGGGTTTATGATAAGTATTTTTATGTGTCATTAAATGGTTATAGGTTTGTTGATAATTTTAAATATATAGGTTTAAGTGTGTGCAGTGTTGTTTACATCACTGAATCATGTGACCTGGTTGAACTTATTTAAAGTTTTGTAATAAGGAGTACTATTCTTCTCAAGTCATCTCATATTAAGGAATGAAAGTGCTTAACATTTAAAATAAATGATTTATAGGTTCATAGATTAGTACTAGGCTAACTGCCCTTGTGGACCATTTTAAGCCTAGGCAATTACCCCATGTGAGAGTCAAACCCTGCACCAAGTGTTTGTAAGGCAAACACCATAACCATTATGCAAACCTTTATACATTATTGGTGTCATCTTATAGGATGAGAAAAGATTTGAGGTAAGGCAGGGGCAGGGGCTGAGGATACCCATGGAATAAAGGCATATTAGTGACACCTGCCCACTGTATCAAGGCACTGTAATTTCAACTGATGATGATTTTAACATTTATTATGACAAATATCCAGGACTTAATGAACAGATAGTGTTGAGTCCAGTCTTGAGATTACTGCAGAAAAATTATAGACTGATGCTATAAAATTATTAGGGTTTATGATAAGTATTTTTATGTGTCATTAAATGGTTATAGGTTTGTTGATAATTTTAAATATATAGGTTTAAGTGTGTGCAGTGTTGTTTACATCACTGAATCATGTGACCTGGTTGAACTTATTTAAGGTTTTGTAATAAGGAGTGCTATTCTTTTCAAGTCGTCTCATATTAAGGAATGAAAGTGCTTAACATTTAAAATAAATGATTTATACATTATTGGTGTCATCTTCTAGGAGGAGAAAAGATTTAAGGTAAGGCAGGGACAGGGGCTGAGGATACCCATGGAATAAGGGCATATTAGTGACACCTGCCCACTGTATCAAGGCACTGTAATTTCAACTGATGATGATTTTAACATTTATTATGACAAATATCCTGGACTTAATGAACAGATAGTGTTGAGTCCAGTCTTGAGATTAATGCAGAAAAATTATAGACTGATGCTATAAAATTATTAGGGTTTATGATATGTATTTTTATGTGTCATTAAATGGTTATAGGTTTGTTGATAATTTTAAATACATAGGTTTAAGTGTGTGCAGTGTTGTTTACATCACTGAATCATGCGACCTGGTTGAACTTATTTAAAGCTTTGTAATAAGGAGTGCTATTCTTCTCAAGTCGTCTCATATTAAGGAATGAAAGTGCTTAACATTTAAAATAAATGATTTACACATTATTGGTGTCATCTTTCATGTTCAAAAGAGGAAGGGTTGTAGAAGAGCTCTAATAGTTTTTTAGAACTATAAAATAAGGGGTTAATAATACCATGGCATTGCTGAAGACTTAATCTTTCCTGTGTTTTGTTCAACCCCCTCAGTTGTTGACCTCCAAAGCAGTCACCCCACACATCAAAAAAGATCATTAGTAAAAGGGCAAGGGGTTAGGCTGGCAAGGATGGTTAGTGACTGCACCATGTTCTTGAAAGAAGTGGATATTTTGAAGAATATGTTTGCTAGGAGGGGTTACCCAGAACAATTCATTGACCTGATATTGGATGAGGTAATCATAAAGAGACTTGAGGGACATTTTTTCCCCCTATTAGGAGTACCACAAGATAAACGGAGGTCAACAACTGAAGGGGTTGAACAAAACACAGGAGAGATTAAGCCTTTCAGCAATGCCATGGTACTATCCTATAACCCCTTATTTTATAATATAAGGGAAATTATTATTAATAACTGGGCATTGTTTGGCAGTGAATATGAATATATAAACAAAATTGGTGAAAAAACAATTGTATATAAAAAGGATTCTTCTACCAAAAACTTGTTAGAAAGAAACATGGTAGGGGGCAAAAAAAACATATGAGAAAATGGGGACACTGCCCGCAGTGCCCATATATTATTGAGAATGAGGTTATATATATTAAGGGGTATGGTAAGGTGGCTAAACTGTCTTAGTAAATGCTTAGTCTATGTAGCTATTTGCCAACATTGTGGACGCTTCTATATAGGCTAAACTATTAACAGTTTTAATAAACGTATTTACCAATATCTATATGATACATGGAGGGGGAACACAAACAATCCCTTAACTAAACATATTTTAGAATTTCAGAATCACCAGTTTAAATTCAGTGGTATCGAGCAAGTAGGGAACCATGATAGAGGGGCCCAGAGAGTTATTTCTTGAATATAGGGAATTAGTGTGGCAGTTGAGATGTGATGCCATTCACTCACCAGGGCTTAATGATATGGTGTCCATCTCTAGTCTTTTGAAATTAAAAGCAGAATTTCACATGTGATTTTTCTATTATAGCAATTAATTAATTAACTATTAAGCTATCTAATATGCTTTGTGTACGCCTGTTACTTTATATAACACCCATGTATTTCTACTTAATTTTGGTATTTTATATTTGGTATTCTATATTTAAGTTTCAAGACATAATCTTGGACAACTAGATAGAATTTTTTATGTATTTTTTAGATGTTGTTGTCGCTTTTCAATAGTAATTGGTATAATACGACAAACTGTCTGAGTACCCAGTTATTTTACAATATGGGGAACATGTGATGGTTTTAAATGTATTTAAGAATATGTTTTTATAGTTTCTGTTATTCTGAAGAAGTCTAAGGGTGACTACCGACGAAAGCGCTAAATAAATTCAAGTTGTGTCTACCAGTATGCCTTTTTGCTCATATTTTATATTTACTAGTTCTATTTTTTGAAATTTGCTCATGACTTTGCTACCATCACTTGTCCCTGACTGATCTAACTAAGAGTAAGTCGATTCCAAGATGGCCGCCGACTAGTCTAGTCCTTACTCTCTGAGCTCCTCACAGCTATTTAACTTTTGGTTTTTTTTACAACTTTACATCAACCTTTTTCCTCAAATTTTTATACTAAAAGATTTTATAAATCTTTTTCTACGCATTTGGATTATTTTTTCTTCTGGAATTATTATCCTGGGATTTATTTTACCTCAGAACATTCTTGGTCTCTCTGCTGCTGGGACTCCTACTGCTCCAGTCTGTTCCTGGTTCCTGGTATCCTGTTAACTGCATTCCATTTCTGGGCATGGCTACAAAATCTGACTCCATGGAGACTCAGCCTACAAAGGCCAAATATACTTCAATGCTCTCTCCTGAAAAAGATTCAGGTTCAAAAAGACTGAAATCATCTAGACAACCTACAGAAACTTTTAATGTAAGTAATAAAGATTTAAATGGCTCAAATTTCCTTTTAGAAGAACTAAAAATAGCATTAAAACCAATCCAACGTGCTATACAAAACTTTTCAGAACAGTTTGCAGACTTTAGTAAATCTTTAAAGCAAATAAACGATAGTATTGTTACTATTGAAAATAAAATCTTAGCTTTGGAGGTTAAAACAGACTTATTGGAAAGTGACTTTAAATCTAGAGATAAAACTGTTTCAGATTTACAAGCTAAAATATTGGATCTGAAAGCCAGGAGTCGAAGAAATAACATCATTATTCGTGGTTTACCTGAATCTTATGACAATAAAAACTTGTTATCTGTGACTAAAAATATCTTTGAAACACTGTTAAATTGTGAAGCTTCTTCAAAATCTATAATTGTAGAGAGAGCACACAGAGCACTGCGTACAAAGCAAGATTCTTCCACACCAAGGTTAATTTATACTAAGTTACTAAACTTTCAAGACACTTTCCAGATCCTAGAAACTGCTAAAACAAAGAAACAATTCATATGGAAGTCTCACAAACTATCATTTTCCCAAGATCTTCCTGCACAGATCAAATTAAATAGACAAAAACTAGCCCCTATTGTGCTGACTTGATAACGAGAGATTAGATTTCGAATGGCATATCCTAATACCTTGTCTTTCACAGCTAATGACAAAAGATTTGTATGTTCAGATCCTAAAGATGCAAAAGACATTTTTCTTAAAACATTTAAAAAGCTTCCTGACACTGTATCTTAATATTCTACTGTTAAAGAACTACAATAAGGTTTGATCTTTTCTTTTCTTTAATCTGACAGTATTTGTGTTACATGATTTGTAATTCTGGTGTGACATAATTATATTACCTTAAGAACTTGTCATGTAATTTACACATGATGGATTTGGTGTGACAGTGTGCAGTGACAGGATATATGCTTGTTAGATTTGTGTGGATTAATAGAAGCATTTAAATTCCTGTATTTACTTTTTCTCTTTCTCTCACATATGCTTGCTGTGTAAATAGATAATATGTTAATTTTACTACAAGCTTTGGAGTTACAGCCTTCTGTGTAAGCTAAATGATTTTTGGAGGGAAAAACATTCCATCTCAACATTCTAGCAAGAAAATCTTCCCTCAGAGTTCCAGCTGATGCTCTGCATGAACATGCACACTACAGTCTCTCTGAGATGGATGGTGATGTCATCTTTTGTGAGGAAAGAAGGACAGTTTCAAATACACAAGTCTGCTTGTTTTCAACAAGTATTCAATAGCACTAACTTTTTATAGATCTGGCTATTATTTAAAGTGTTTTCTCTTCATAAATGAAGGTTGCTTTTTAAATTTAAACAGATTCATGTCACATAATATATTCAGTGACTTTTAGTGTGTCTGCATGACTTCAAAGCAAGCTGCTACTTTCATAAAGCAGAGTGAAAATGTTTCTGGAAACAAATGAACAGGTTAGTTTTATATATTAAAATTCTAAAGGATGTGTAAAGAAATGAACATATTTTCCTATTCAGAATATTTTTTCATACAATATTTTATATTATACTGAAGTGTTTAATTTGACAAATGTTACAAAGTATACCTGTTCATATGAAAGTTTCATGTTCTTTCTATTCTCTGCTCTCTCTCTTCTCAGAGGCTGGATGTGATATTTATGATTAGTAGTTTATGTTTAAGAAAGTCTTTACTTATTTGAAAGGTTTGAAATAACTATCTTTAATATGATTAGCTGAATCTACATGTATATATTTAAGCCCTTAGATTTACTGCATTTAGCTTGCTTGCTTCTGTTTTAATTAGATGTTCAAAATGTTTACTTTAAAAGCCTTGTCTTTTCATGCTGTTTTGCTATGTTACATCTATAGCTTAGAAGAATAGTATGGCTACATAACCTAACAGAGTCATTAGTAAAATATTCAAAAGTAGATTTAAAATTATATGTATGCACATTGTTGTACATTCAGTCCAATATATATGATGCTGTTTAAGTTACTATTTAATAATATAATTATACTTTATTCATGTATATTAACTAGTGTTAAAACCTTACAGCTTATAATATTTCATTTTGAATAGTTCCTGTACTATTATTATCTAGTTAATAAATGCATCTCCAGACTGAATTGTGTTTCATTTTGAGATATGGTTGCTTGGTAGTTGTTTTTGCTTTATTTGAACTATAACTAAATACTCATTCTACAGGTATTAGTGCTTTTATCATACTAATGGTCATGTTGATTAATGAAATTATCACTAAAGTACTAAAGAAGGTTCAGTAGATAGTGCATGACTATTATCTTTAGTTCAGTAATGCTATGCTTATTTACTTATATTATAATGTTACCAGTTGGTTTTGTTATACTTATATATGTTATCTTACATATCTTTCAGTTTTAATTGTATTACTTCTTATGATAGAGTGTTCTAGTTAAACAGAGTGTGATTTATTTATTATTTACTTGTTTCTCTTTCTCTTGAAATACTTGAGGAAATACATTTAATCACTATAAATTTCAATTTAAGGATAGGAGCTTTAGATTAGTATTAGAAGTAGGGATTAAGCATGTTGGACGTCTTGAAATTAGTTAATTTTGTATATATTTTAGTAGTATTACTCGGACTTTATGTTATGTTAGGCTTCCTTTGAGTAATTTGTATTCTAACTTGAGGTTATTAATATCTATAATTACAATGTTTTTTCATGTTCTTCTGCTCTTCCTTTATCACAGGGGATTGGTGGGTAGGCACTAGGGTTAGGATAAAGGTTATTATTATACATTTCATGGTTCTTAAAAACCTTTTTCTTTTTTTCAACAAATGTTATTTGATGACTTGCTTGAATACTTAAAGTCTGTTTTTCTTTTATTTTTTTCTTCTTCTTTTAATGTTGTGTTGGATTTGCACCTTGAGTTCACTTTTATAGCATCAATAATGATTATACTTGTAGAATATGCCTGTTGACATAATTTTAGATTCTTGGAATGTTAGAGGCATTCAAGATAAAGCGAAAAAGTCACTATTATTTCATATGATCTTTAAATCACAGGCTAACATTTGTTTTATTCAAGAGACCCATATTTCACGTATTGATTGGAATAAAGAGTTAAAAATGGATCAAAAGATTATAGCTTCAGGTGACTCATCTAACTCGAACAGTCTAGCTATAATCATGAAACAAGAATTCATTGAAGATAGTATTAATGAGAAATTTGATGATGAGGGAGGTGGTGCTTATTTACCGCTTCTATTGCTGGTTTGGACAAACCCTTATTAATTTTAAATCTATATGGCCCATGTAATTCACAATATTTGTTCATTTTAAAAATTTACAATATTCTTGCATCCTATAAGGATCATCATATTATAGTGGGTGGTGACTGGAATGCAGTTATAAACCCTGTAATTGATCATTCCCGCTCCACTGACACCTATAATCTTCAATCTACTCTGGCTATAAATGATTTGATGACAGAATATAATTTAACAGATCCCCTCTGCACTGTTAAAAGTATAAACAAGAATGATATATATACTTATTATTCTAAGTGCTATCATTCGTGGTCCAGATTAGACTTCTTTCTAATTTCAGATTATATTTCAAAATATATTGTGGACTTTACTACAGAACCCAGATTCTTTTCGGATCACTCAAGAATTTCACTAAAATTGAACATAAAACCCAATATCAAAAATAAAACTATGTTTAATAAGTGGACCTTAAATAATAACTTATTGTCAAATGAAGATATTTGCAAACAAGCTTCAGAAATCCTAAATGAAATGGTGAATAGTCTTGAATCATCTGACATTCCTTATGACATACAATGGGCTGCATGTAAAGCAAGATTAAGAGGTTTATTTATTAGTAAAGCTGCTTTTTTTCAAAAAACAATACTTTAAGAAAGAGGAATTCTTAAAATCAAGAATTTCTTCGTTGGAAAATCATCTTAGTCTGAACTATGATGCTACTTTAGAAAAACAAATTTTTGATTGTCAGAAAGATTTAATTCTGCTTCACCAAAATAACCTCTCCTTAGCTGAACAAAAGCTACTTGCTTCATATTCAGAGTGGGCCCAGGTTCCATCTAAATTGTTAGCGAGAATTATTAAAGTTAACTTCAGAAATCCAAATATTACATCTTTATCTTATAATAACAGATTATATAATACTGATGAAGAGATTATTCAACTTTTCACCTCTTTTTACACTGAGTTATATTCAGGTTCTTCTAATTCTGTTAAAGATAATCACTCAAAACTCTTTTAGACTCTTTGCAGTTCCCTAAACTTAATGATAATCAGCAAAACTACTTTCTACCCCTATATCGGTACAAGAAATCTCGGATTCAATAGATAATCTTAAATTGGGTAAATCTCCGGGACCTGATGGTTTTACTCCAGAATTTTTCAAAACTTTCAAATTGGTAGTTCTTCCCTTTCTATTTAAAGTTTACAATCACATAAGAGTTAATGATATCTCAGATATTCATTGGAACACATCCAAAACCATTCTAATTCTAAAAATAATAAAGATAAATCTGACCCAGTAAATTATAGACCCATTTCTTTAATTAACGTGGATATTAAGATTCTGTCATCTATTCTGGCTAACAGATTGAAACGGATTTTACCCTCAATTATCTCGTCAGATCAATCAGGTTTTATGTCTCAGAGACATGCTTGGGATAATACTCTATCTTTAGAGACTATACTTCATCTCATTAAGAAAAATCCAAACCCTATATATGCTTTGATTATAGATGCATCACATGCCTTTGACAGAGTATGTTGGAACTTTCTATTTCAAACTATGTTATGTTTTAATATTCCCTTATTCTTTATAAATTTTTTAAAAGTTTTATACAAGAATATGTTTACTAGACTATACATTAATGGTCAATTTTCTGCTCCAATAAAGATCACTAAAGGAACAAGACAGGGTTGTCCATTGTCCCCTTTTCTTTTCAACATTTATTTAGAACCTTTGCTATTGTTTATTACTCAAAATACTTTTCATAACATCCCTAGAATTTTTAATACTAATATTCATTTCTCTGCTTTTGCGGATGATTTAGTAATCTACTTTCAAACTCCATTATCTGATTACAGAAAAATAATGAATTCTATTGATTATTTTTCTTTGGTTTCCAACTATCTTTTAAATTCTACAAAAACTCATATTTTTCCCTTAAATCATTTAGCACACAAATCTTTTTTGTTTCCAGACGATCATTTTCAGTTTACTTATAATATAAAATATTTAGGAATCAATTTAGAACACAATAATAAATCTTCCTTTCAAAATAATATTAATAAATTATGGAACTCTATATTGTCTGATATGGACAGATGGAAGCATCTAAACCTTTCATTTCTTTCAAGGGTGGCCATTATTAAAATGAATATTCTGCCTAAATTTCTTTACCAATTCTCATCATCTGATCAGATAATTTCAAAAAATTTTTTGAGTCTGTAAATAAAGCTTTGGCAAAATTCATATGGTTCCCTAAATCTGTTAGAATTTCCTGTTCTAGATTGGCATTTTCGAAGGACAAGGGAGGTTTGGGTTTACCTAATCTTTATCTCTATTATTTGATTGTCTCATCCAATAAACTTCTTACTATCTCTAAATTCAATAACACTTCTTATCCAAATCACTCTTTATGGATAAAATTATGGTATAATTATGTCATTTCTAATAATTTAAATCCTGAAGCTATTCCCTTTATCTCTCTGGATAGTTTATTTATTAAAAATATATCTACAGTATTTAAACAAAAGATTAGAGATTTCCAAACCTTACTCAAAATGTGTAAACTAGAAAAGATCTCGCACCATGTTCAGCCAATTCATCTAAACCCAAATATATTATTGGACAATAAACTTTTGAACTTAACAAACTATCCTTTAATTAAAATCTAAAAGTAGGAGATGTTTTGAAATATCTTGACTTGCCTTTATCTGACTGGCGTAAGTTATTGAAAGTAAACTGGAATTACTCACCAATTCTTACACAACTAAGAGCAATAATTAAAAACAAATTTGTATCTCTGGTCCCCATAGACTCACAACTGAAAAACCTTAACACGATTATCAAAATACTTTCATCATCTGATAAAATGCTCTCAAACTCATATAAATTAATGAATTCTTTAATGATGGACCACAACTGTCTTTTATCTAATGTTTGGTTGAATTATAATTCCCAATTGTCAGAATCTCAGAAAGTCCTGGCTATTAGACACACTAAGGAATTTATCCCTTTTAAAAATTAGCATACACACAATTAATGATTAATAATGATGCCTACTTTACCCCAATCAAATTAAACAAATTTAACCCAAATAAGTCCCCTTCGTGTCCATGCTGTTCTCATCCCCAAGCAGACCTCCTTCATATTCTATGGTATTGTCATTTTTCTCACAGATTGTGGACATCTTTGAAAGTCAGACTGCAGAAAATGGGATATCAAAAATCCACGTTGACGTGGGAATTTGCTATTCTACATATTCCATTGATTCATCTTTCAAAAGTTGATATTCATGTTATCATTTTTATTTGCTCATTACTAAAACTTTATATAATACAAAATTGGATTGATCGTTCTAAATTAAAATGGGTTACTTTACAGAAAATGGCTTTTAAATTTATTGATGCTCAAAGATACTTAGGCGGAAGTCCAAAAAAAAAAGCTATTAGAAAGGTTGTGTTAGAAAAGGTTCTAAACATATTAAATAGTTAATGTTAAATATTTTTTTTTTTTTTTCCTCTCAGGTTGCCTAACTTGTATATAGTGTACATATGGTGTATGTTTTCTTTCTAAATAACTTATCAAAATCTCATGAAGGTTGTTATCACTAGATAAATTGTTATATGTTCATTTATGCCTTCTTGTTATGTATAATCTTTTAATTGTCTTGCTATTCATATAATTAATAAAAAAATTTTTTGAGAAAAAAAAACTAAGAGTAAGTCTGCAATGAAAGTTCAATGGACAGATGAACTTGAACAAGCCTTTAGGAAACTAGATAATCTCCTGTGTTTGGAAGATATACTGATAGTTCCAGACTTATCCTAACAAACAAACAGTTTCTGGTACATAATGATGCTTCTGAGGTGGATATTAATGCACTATTGTCTCAGATGGCAGAAATGAAGGAACATCTTATATCATACCTCTCAAGCTCTTAGCACAAAAAATTGAACAAAGCCTAAAATAATGGAGGATAAAGGGACAAAAGCCCAAAAACAGGGACATATTTTAAATACTGCTGTTATAAACCTGGAAAGTTGCTAGAATAACAGGATCTGTGTTAGCATACATTTTCTGAAGGATAGGAAGTCTGAAACTCAAATGTTTGTCTTTATTTAGAGATTTCAATCCTCTATGATTTGTCAGAAAACCAGACATTTTAAGAACAGACCAAAAATATGAGTAGTTCAGAGGTATGTCTCAAAGGTTAGTAATACTGATGAATGCAATTCAGCAAGAGGCAGGGAATGTCTGCTGAGTGAATGGTCCCTCATTGCTTTCAGATACTACTTGCTACAAAGAGAGTTTATACTTGTTACAGGCCATGCTCCTCTTCAATGTTATTACAGAGAGAAGGATAGTAACTGTAAGCAGTATCATTGACATTGACCATTCAGCCCCACAGCTTTAGAACTAATCACTGGCCAGGCTGCAACCACCTTGTGCAGATGGGCTTTCTCAGGCACACAGTCCATTTGTTGGAGCTTAATGCAGTTATTCTAAACTGAGTGGAGCTATTTGGCATAATGGTGGCTGTGGACCATCTATGGCACTGTACCTTTAAGGCCAAGGGGCAGGTAAACAGGTGTAAGGCAGGAAGGTAATGGGAATCAATTACAGTAAGAGTAATTTTAGGCCCATTACCCCAATAAGATTTAAAGTTCTTTACTTTTCAGTGAAGAGAGGCCAAAAGAGAAACAAGGCAAGTTGAATGGTGTCCTTGAAGGTTGGTGTCCAGAATGATATCCCTGAAGCCAAGAGGGATGAGAAATGATGTCCTCTATGCTAAACCTTGTATCACCATTTTTGATGAACTGTGAGAAATATGGGTTGAAATGGATAAAAAGACTGAACATTTTGTAAATGATATTTTGTTTTGGATTTGGAAAGACTATGCTGAAACTATGATTTTGCTTTGTCTTTCCCATCATTTTGTTTGGATAGAGCTGAGCATTTAATTTTACCTGCCTATAAACCTTTATAAACAAAAGAAACAGGAAGGACTGTTTCTTTTGAAAACTGCCACATGCTACTATGTATTTATTTATTTATGTGTGGGGGGTAACTCAGTCGTGCAGTGAGTAGTGTTGCTGTCTCAGGGCCAGAAGTTTGCTGTCACAATTCTGGGGGGAGCACCATCTGTGAGGAGTTTGCATATCCCCCTGTGTCTGCAAGGGTTTTCTCCAGATTCTCTGGTATCCTCCCACATCCCAAAGACACAAAGTGAGTGAGCTGGATTCTACAAGCAGCATGTACTGTGTGTGAATAAGTGAGGGTGTGTTGAGCATTGACCTGTCCAGACGGGGTTGCAATGCCTGTCTCACTGGATGCCACAGCATCCCTGCAACTCTTTAAAAGACAAAGTGTGTTATCAGAAAATGGATGGATGCATTTGTGTTTGTGTGTGTGTGTGTGTGTGTGTGTGTGTGTGTGTGTGTGTGTGTGTGTGTGTGTGTGTGTGTGTACATATATATATATATATATATATATATATATATATATATATATATATATATATATATATATATATATATATATATATATATATATATATATATATATATATATATATATATATATATATATATATTAGATAGAGAAGATAGATAGCTATCTACATATGGGTTTGAGTGACCTGTTTAGTTGAAATGGGAATCATCAGCTTGTTAGGCTGGTTCCTGTTTCATCACTGTAGTAGCAGCAGTTCTGTGCAATATCAGCTAACAATGGGGTTAAGGAAGTTTCTCCTTTTTCCTTCTGTTCTGCAATATCAGAGTTGGTATATTTAAGTTGCAGGAGATGTGGTAAGGAGTGCGGGAGGTCCTGCCAGCTCCAAAAACAGTTATTTCAATGTAATTGTCTTGTTTTCAACTAAATATTTCTTCAGTGTAAAAGATTATCAACAGACTGTTAATCACTATAGTGAATTTTCAATACATCTCCAAAGCAATCACCACACTTAAGACCTCACATAAGAACTGCAAAAATTCAAAATAACAAAGCAGTCTGAATCAACCAATTCATCTCACCACTTTTTTACTTTCATTCTCACTTCTGCTTTGACTTTATAAGACTGATGTTCCAAATGAAGTTGCTACAACCTTAGTAAGGAGCCTCCTGTAAGAGCTGTTACACAGTTACTGAAAGAGGATTTCTGTATAAAGTAACAGATGGAATTATTGCAGCAGTTTTCACTGTGCTCCAAGAATATTCTATAGCCATGTCTGTATACAGTTATTGAGTCTGAGTGATGGTGAAATGAAGCTATTTTATTTCCTTTAGTGATGGGTTTTGTTTTGCAGAGTTATTGAATCAATGTTTGATGCAACTGATGTTCCAGCATCAATGTCAAAAATATAATGAGTGATTATATAAGACGTGTGTGTGTGTGTGTGTGCATGTGTGTGTGCATGTGTGTGTGTGTGTGTGTGTGTGTGTGTGTGTGGGTGTGTGTGTGTGTGTGTGTGTGTGTGTGTGTGTGTGTGTGTGTGTGTGTGTGTGTGTGTGTGTACATATATATGTTTACCGAATTACATTTCGTAGAAACATAAATTCAATGTGTCGAGGAAGACCCATATATATATAGATATAGATAGATATATATATATATATATATATATATATATATATATATATATATATAAAGAGAGAGAGAGATCATATGTGCGTATTGGAGTATGTTCCTTCTTAGCAAACTCCAAATGATTGGGCACTTTTTTGTGGGGGCAAGACCACCCATGCCCCTACACCTTGAGCTAATGATGTATACTTAACTGAAGATTGCACTATCATAGTGAAAGGGCAAATTCCCCAAATCCCACTGTAGTGTAACAAAAGCCAGCGTATGTGATCATCTGATTTATGGTGACACAACATACGAACATCAACTATACCTGTGCAGGGCTATGGGAAAGCCAGAGTCTAACAAAATAATGCTAAAAACATGTAAGACCTAAATGTAAAACAGTTGTAGTCCAAAAAATGGCAGGTAGTTCCAGTGTAAAAAACTCTTCTTTATTCAACCACAGACATATAACCGCTTTCACACATAACTTCTGCTTCTTCAGTATATGAGCGTAAACTGTGTAAAATAAAGCAAAGGAAAATCATGAGTAATCTCAAAAGAGATTTGAGTCATTCCTCTTTTCAGTCATTAAATAATTAATTCATTTAGAGAAAGTGGACACTGTACTAAGAAAGAAGTCCATTGCCTCAAGTTGAAATGTCCTTGGAGTTGATTATAAGTAGGAGTGGGACAGATTACAATGGTTTGGGCAAGATAACTATCTGGTGGAAAAGATTTCTGACAGACAGGAAGAAGGCAAGTGGAAAACAATAGCATTTACCAAAAAGATGGATGGATTGTATGTGAGAAGTTCTGTGACAGTCAGGCTTAGCCATGAAAAGAGGCAGTAGCACTAAAGTGAGAAAGATGGTGGCAGCTGATATGATACCCGTGCCTCGTGTATAAAATAGGGAAAAAAGGGGGTGATTATGATGATAGGAACCATTTTCCCTTATGCAGCAACAGAGAGGTTTAGCTCCCAATGGAAAGTACTTTTTTCCCTAACAGTTTTACAAGTGTCATTAGTATACTGTAAAGTGATTGGTGATGACCACTGAATCATATGAAAGTAGCTACAAGAAGTACTGTAGGTCTGGAGTTTTCTTCCACAAACCCTTTAAATGTGTTTATGATAAGGAGAGATACTATAGTTTCTTGGGGGAAGGTAAGAAAAGTAGTCATTTTTTCCCATTAATACTAGAGTATAGAAAACTGAGTATTGCAGATGAGACAGCAAAATCACAGACATCTAATGCACAGAGGTATTTTTGATGCTGAAGCATTGGCTTTGCTTTTGAAGGCTTTGCTTTTAAGAAGTGCACAGATAAAGAGATTTGCAGTACTGTTGTTAAACACAACATTCTTTCATAAACATTGGCTCAGCAACATGTAACCTTTATCCGTTTCAGCATAACTGATTAAATGATCTGATGGATTAAATGTACTAAGGATAAGATCGATGTTAAGAATGTTATTTTTAGACATGGATTTATAATCCTTCAGAAAACCAACTCACCGGGATGCAATAACAATTTCTTTTTAGAAGGTTGGGCAATGAATATAGAATTATTCTAATAATATCCACTGTTGTGCTGTTTTGACTTCTAGCCAGTAATAACATAGCAGCATAAAGACAGTTTTCATCTGTATGGTTTTGTCATAGGAAAATTATTAAACTAATAAGAACAAACACATAACATCTGGTGCTATTGTACTAAAATGTATTTTTTGTAAACTGGAGTCCCGTCATTTTCCTTTCAGTCATCTATTTCTATGCATTCTCAATCTTTGGCATTTCTGAAGATTTGCACTGAGCTATACAGGAATGTAAGGCTAGTGAATAGATTAAAGACATGGTGTACAATAAGTGGAAGCAAGGGGCGGTATGAAAAGGTGGAGCACAGTAAAACAAAGCAAACAGAATGACAACGACAGAGGTGAAAGCAGCAAAGGCTCAAGATGGGATTTGACAAAAGTGGGCCAAAAAGAAGAAGAAGAAGAAGAAATGTTTCTTTAGGTATATAGCAAAAAAAGAAAGAGATGGAAGGGAGATTACAAAAGACTGGAAAAAAGCAAAGCTATTGAATGAATGGAGAGTTCCATGTTCATAAGGAGGTGTGGAACCCTTGTCCAGTGCCGGGAAGGAAGCAGATAAAAATCTAGGAAACTAGAGACCTATTAAGCTAACGTACATTGTGGGGAAAGTTATTCAAGAATTTTGAGGGGAAAGTCTTGTTGCTTTTCATAGAGGATAATCTCCAGGACACCCAACACAATTCATGACCAGAAGAAGCTGTCAGTCAAAGCTAATCCAATTCTATGACTGTGTTACAGAAAATTTGATGGGGAAGCACCAGCAGACATCATCTACTTAGATTTCAGCAAGGTTAGAACAAATGGTGGCTTGGAAAAATGTAAAAGTGAGATCAGGAGCAGGACTGAGGAACTGGATTGCTGTAGTTATACTTTTAGAGGAGACCCCCATACAAACTGACAGCTACTGCAGAAACCCTCTCAAAGGCAGTACCTGTCTGTTGTAATGCTATTCCAAAAAAAAAGCGCTAGGGAAAATGATGTGATAAAAATGATAAAAACTCACCTAGAATGTGAATACAAACGCAGTATTATGCTATCTTAAAGTTTGTAAGTATTTACTAGGCTAATGAAACTCGAGTATCCTCAGACTTATATCCATGCAACCCCAATAAGTTTCTAACCCTATTATTTTAAGTGCAATCAACTCAGAGCCTTTTGTAATATTAGTATAAATACCCCAGATGCAGGCAGGCATTTTTATGTTAACCCTGTCCATAAGGGACAAAGGGATCAATCCAGGGGTGAACCTGAGGCTTTCCATCCACTCATCCAGATTATGCATAAATAGAGTAAGGGATGTACTTTGCTTGGAGACAAAGATTATTCCAGAGAAGTGGTAGTCTTTGTGAGACATATCTATCCCACCAGCATGTTCTATTTAACTTGCAGAAGAAATTTAAATCTCTAGACTGGGTGTCTCTACCACTTCTGGACTTGAGCATGTGTAGTAGATCTGAAAGGATGGGGTCAGTCTCTATAAGCAAGTCAAAAATTGCTACTGAGTAACCTTAAGATACAAAAAAAAAAAAGGGATGGGGCTTAGAGATAAACAGTGTAGCGTTAGTGATTTAAGCCCTTGATTTTCTTAGTAAAAAAACTATTGAGGTCACTCGAATTGTGCCAGGTGTTTCAATAGTTACATAGTGAACGGGCATTATCCTCAGTGATCAACCTAATGAATTCAATATACAGTTGAATGACCACTTGCTTTGACCTGGATGATATACCCGTACTAATAAGCCATTCAATGAAAAAGGGCTTTCTTACAATAATGGATAAATAGCGATCGCATGACAGCTCATTTTTTGCATGGGTTCCCAGTTCCCAGGTCCTTCACTACTGGGTCAGTTTTCATGAGTGTGTTGTCAGTATGTCAGTTGCAGAGGACTTTGTACTTGTGAAAGGATACAATTATACATTTTTTGGCATTTAGTTTTAGGTTTTGGCTTTATATCCAGTTGTTTGGGAAAGGCATTCCTGAAGGATCTTGGTATCTTCTTTACAGTTTATGATGGCACCAAGTTTACAGTCATCTGTAAACTTGGTCAGTCATAAGCCCTTAGTAGATGCCAAAAAAAGAATGACCTAGGGACAGAACTCTGGGGTACACTACTGGTGCAGGTCTTTTGCAGGACATAGATCCATTCACCCACCAACTCTAATTTCCTGTTTTCTATTTGTGAGCCAGTTTGTTATCCAATTTGTTACATAGGGATTTACATTTAGCTGCATGGGTTTATCAGTTATGCCTAATTTGTGGATTTGCATATATTTATATATGATATAACTAACTACACTACTCCTATTTGAGTGCATGTACGATAATATATATATGTGCATGCATGTATGTATATATATATATATATATATCTATGTATCTATATATATATATATATATATATATATATATATATATATATATATATATATGTAGATCCCTATATATACATATATATATATATATATATATATATATATATATATATATATATATATATATATAAAATCACACACACACACACACACACATATATTATATGACTTTTGGAACAATAGTAAACTCAACCCTAAAAAATTTTAGTCAGCTATGAAGAAAACTTATATCCCAGACTAAAACTCAACCATAACCCATCTGCCAATAACTCAACACTTGAAACTGCTATAGAATTCAACTATTATACATAGTATAGCACCCCCAGCCAAGGATTCCCCGATATCTAATCCTAGCCCTGCCCAACAGCCACATCAATAAATCCACTTTCACCTTCACACCTCTTCCCCACATCCTATATAAAACTATTATTAAACAAACTCAAACCATGCTCTCCTTCAGCCGATGACCTTCCAATTAAGTACCTTAAAATAGCATTGCCTATCCTGTCTCAATCTTTATAAATATGTTAGCCCAGGAATCCCATGTTCCCGCTGTCTACAGGAAAAAATCACACATTATCCCTCAATACAAAGGAAGAAATTAAACAGACATCACTAACTTTAGACCTATAATAATTTCTTCCCCACTCCAAAATACTTGATTTGTTAAAAGCCTTAGAGACAGCTTGTCAAAGAAAACCACTGTTTCAAATGTCCTCACTAGATCTACCTCAGCCCACCCTTCTATGGTTCAAAAGCTACTTGTCCAATAAGTATCAGTCAGTAAAATGGCACTCCACTCTCTCTCCATATCCCCCAGTCACCAACAGTGTACCACAAGGCTCTTTCCTTGGTCCCCTCCCCTAATATTCTCACCAACACTCTGCACATGTCTACACAACAGGCCTCCACTAATACAAAAATGCAGATGAATCTACACACATATGCACATCAGACAGCCTGGCCTCCACTAATACAAAAATGCAGATGACTCTACACACACATGCACATCAGACAACCTGGCACATCCATAGCTCTCAACCTGCTATCTCCAAAATGAGGAAACTAGACCTCATAATGTAGAACAAATATGCAAAATGTGGAACACATACTAACAGCTTAGTAACAACTTCAACTAGGAAGGTCATAGGATGGTCAAAATATGCTGGTTTTACTTATAAATAAAAAGATCTTTAAATGAATTAATGACTCATTTCTATTTGCCATGGATATCAGTTAAAAATTTCCTAACACTGAATGTGTGACAGATGCTTTCAATGTGGAACTTCGAGGAGCATGAACTTTTTAATACCCTAAATGAGGTGCATTCCTTGTACTGAGGTACACTTGAGAGATATGGGCACATCTCCAAGAAATTACTCAGGAGGCTTTAACAGTTACTGAAATATGGCTTTGGAACTCACAGTTCACACTCAACCCAAAAAATACTACTTCCTCCGAAATCCCTCTTTCATGCAAAAACAAAATTTAAAATCTTCTCTCTTAATAATAAAACAATTGAAGTCACTTCTCAGAGCAAATTGTGATTATATGAGGTAGTGCCATCTGTGCAATGGAGAGTAGGACAGTGCATGTGTGTAACATATGCCAACATAGCCTAGGAGTTTTTTTAAATAATTTTATGTCACTTGACTATCACACAGAGTTGTACAGATGCTTGTGTTAAAAATGCATTTGTGAAGTTGCTTGTGTTAAAAATGTATAAACAGTGGGTCCTGCTGAGCAGAAAAGAGCTATACATGTATGTCAGACCGTGTTATTATAACTTATTAAATGTATATGTTTTAACAGAGAATTCTGGAAGTGAAGATATTAACCTCAGTCCAGCTAATTTTGAAAAATAAGTTGAAAATTAATTGGGTTGGTTTAGGCCATAAAGATTTTATCTTACAGGTCTGATTGCAGCTAGACACAAAAATGTCTGGGAAAACCAGGACTGGGAATCTTATTGTATTGTCCTTAGGGTGAATTAATTGCTACCTTGGAAGGGTGGATGTTTTTGAAATTGTTTTATAGCTTTCAGATACTGCAGCAGATCTTAGCAAAGCTCTGGATGTGTACTGTAGCAGAGTGTGATGACCAGATGTGATGTCATTCTATAACAAGCACTGAAATGATTCTTTAGGTAATAGTGAGAGATGTGATAGAACTCTTGCAGCAGCACTTTGTCATCCAGAACTGACAGGAAAAATCTTTCACAGATATCTCACACAACCACACACCTCATCTTATGTTGCTGTAGTGAACAACTCAACACCTCATCTTGCCTTGCTGTAGTAAGTAACTTAAAGAGGGAACAGTAATTCTTTAGTCAGTCAGGAAATATAGTGAGATAAGTTAAGTATTGTTTTTCTGATTTTTTGTGAATCTATCCAACTGTGTTATTTTTATACCATCTGTGATTGAAACCCTGGTGTTTATTGTAACTAGATATTCAGTATTCTCATGTTTTCTATTTTATTATCTAGTATTAAAAATTTATATACCTTTCATTGTGGCTGGTCTTTTAGAGAATATGTTCAACATCTTAAGAGTACTTATGCTTAATTTAGTGAGACTGTGGCCACTCCTGAAAGCCTTGCTGTATTGGTCAAACTCTACCATTTGTATTAGTATTACTGTTACTCTGTATAACTGGACACCCTTGTAAGAGTCTTAGAGTAATTGACTGGTGGCAGTGTAATTACCTTATCGTCTGGGCAGTGAGGGCACAGCTAGTAAATCTGTGCCAGCTTTTCCCAGGTGTGTGTGTGTGTGTGTGTGTGTGTGTGTGTGTGTGTGTGTGTCAGCTACTTGGAACAGGGACATAGAGCTCAGTCATGGCACAGTGGTCAGCGTGGAGTCTTGTTTGGGGCCTGGAGAGAGGGAGAGAGACAGACAGACAGAGAGTCCAGGCCCAGGTCTGGAGTGTGCTCCCTGTGTGTTCTTAAGGGAAATTATGTCTGGTGCAGAGAGCTGCATCTGAAAATACTGTATGTATCAATTTTTGCTCCTAGTGGCTGTCCCTCACCAGTGTCAGTGGTGAGGGTTGTCTCTTTGATTACTGACCTGGGGCAGAGACCATCACACAAATTATTAGGGATGATGGAGAATGATTTATTTATTTTTATTTATTTTTATTTTACATTTGTTGACCGGCTAGTCCAACTTGATATATGTCCATTTTCAGTGACGGCCCAGGGAGAAAAGCTCCACATACAGACGAATATTTACAAAGACACTGGTACATTACAAAGTTATGGCAAACATTTCATTTCATTGGATTTAGCTTATTAACAAGAAAAAATCCTAGTGCATAGCAGCTATGGATATTCATATAAAATATGGACAATGACACTATTAAACTGTAAAGTTACACAAAAAGCCACACAAGAATCCTAGTCTGTAACAGCTAAGGATATTCATACAAAATATGTACAAAGACACTATTCAACTGTAAAGTAACATACACATTATTATCAATAGAAAAGAAACAAGCTTATACAGGTAAGAAGATTAGTATCTAGGGACAGGTTAATTAGTTAGTCTGGGTTAACACATGGACATATTCAGTGTGATTTAAGGTAGGGTTTTAGTTTGCTTTTAAATAGGTTAGTTGAGGATAGGGAGGTTAGGTGAATAGGGAGGGTGTTCCAGGTTTTACCCACTGTATTACAGAACAATGAGTCACCGGCCGAATTATTGGTTTTAGCTATTTGTACCAGTAGTTTGTTAGATAAGTGAAGGGTTTTGAGATTATTATAGGGGGTGATTAGGTTAGTGAGTATTGGTGTATTTGTAGGTTGATACAGGATCTTATGGGCTACTATTAGTTGATTCAATAGTATTAGATTTGGCAATTCTAACCAGCCTAGTTGATTAAGATTGTTACAATGATGGGTTCTATAGGTTGACCCAGTTGCAAACCTGGCAATATTGTTGTAGGAGGTAGTCAGCTTGTTCAAATTGCTTTTACATAGTTTGGATAGATAGGAGCGGCATATAGTAGGGTTGTGATAAGGTGGGTACGGGCAATAGTGGTCCTGGCTAGTGGAGTCAGAAAAGGTTTGATCCTGTAGAGGGAACCTAATTTTTTGTTCACGTTTTTTTTGTGTTATTAATATGAGGCTCAAAGGTGAGGTTATCAATTGGTTCATAGGTTCATAGGTTGGTACTAGGCTATCAGCCCTAGGGCCTATACAAGCCTAGCCATAACAATTCCCTGGCTATTTCTTCCCACATTATTTACTTTCCTGGACCCCTGTCTAGCAGGGTGACTGACGTGATCCCTGGGGTGAATTTCCTTTCTCCCATCCAATCGTCAAGGTTCCTCTTGAAGAGGTCCAAAGAGGCACTCTGCTTGACATGTATGGGCAATCTATTCCAGAGTCTGGGGAGTCTCTTGGTCAGGAACCTATCCCTCCAGCATGTTTTGTTTATTGTGATGACAAGGTTTAGATCCCTGGAGCGTGTAGCTCTGAGGGATTGGGATTTCTTTAAGTGTAGCATGTCCAACAGCTCTGGATTTGACATGGCCTTGTATGTTAAGCAGAGATCGCCTCTGAGTAGACGATATGCGACAGAGTATAGCTGGAGTTTTTTAAGGCGGTCAGCGTAGGGCATCTGCTTTAGGCCTGTGATTCTTTTAGTGAGGTATTTCTGAGGCCTTTCCAGTTGTTGCAGATGTCTTGAGAGGTACATACCAAATGGGGCGTTGTATTCTATAATGGGTCTAATGAGGGATGAGTACAGTGGGACAATGACCTCCTTTTTCTGGATGAAAAGCCCTTCGTGATGAGGTGTGCCACATAGAAGGATTTCCTGACTGTTGTGGTGATGTGGTTATCGAAGGTGAGACCACTGTCCACCTGTGTCCCTAAGTCTCTTATCACATTTTCTGTGTTTAGTGTACTGCCACCTATATAGTAATTCATGGATACATGTTTTTCCCAAAGGGGATAACAATACATTTCTTGGCATTGAGCTTGAGCCCATGGCTCTGGCACCAAGCATCTGTTTCTGTAAGGCCCTTTTGTAGAGTATCCACATCATTTGGGATTCAATAATGGCTCCCAGTTTGCAGTCATCTGCAAACTTTGTTAGCCAGAGTCCCTTAGTGTTGACCTGTACTTCAGAGAAGTAGATGCCAAACAAGAGCGCCCCAGGACTGAACCCTGAGGTACTCCACTTGTCACTTGTCTGGAGCTGGATTTGGAGTCGGCTACTTTTACAGTGTGGGTTCTATCAGTAAGCCATTTAACAACCCATTGGGTGACATAGGGATTAATGCCCAACTTAGTAAGTTTATCTATGATTCCAGAGTGGGGGATGGTGTCAAAGGCCTTGGCAAGGTCTAGATAGGCTGTGTGGACCAACTTACCCTTGTCCATGGCTCTGGAGACTGATTCAAAGAAGTCAATCAGGTTCAGGAGACAAGATCGGCCCTTCACAAACCCAAACTGGGTGGGGTCCAGTGTTTGAAGGTTGCCAATGTCTTTGTTTATAAGTTCCATGATAATACGCTCCATGGCCTTGCAGATAAGGCTTGTCAGACTGATGGGACGGCAGTTTCCGGGATCCAAGGTGGATCCCCCCTTGTGGATTGGGATAACTGTAGCTCTGCGCCACTCAGTGGGCACGAAATCTGAGGTGAGGCTATGATTAAACATGACACTTAGGTGAGGTGCCAGTTCATATTGTAGTTCATGTAGTACACAGCCCGGGATGTCATCTGGTTCCATGGATGCTGTATTCCTGGCTTTAGAGAGTGCGTTTTGTACCTGCGTGGCCGTTATTACTGGAATTTGGCAATCTTCCGGTATTGAAATGGGCCATTTAGGGGGTGAGAGGGGGGTGAAGTTGGCACTGAATCGATCTGCCAGGATATTGGCAATATCCTTCGGATCAGTATATTTAATGCCATTCTGTTTTAGCTCAGAGCAGATCTAAGCATTGCCATTTCGATTCTTGACATAGTTATAGAATGCTTTGTGGTTGTCTTTGGAATCTTTGGCAATTTTATTTTCGTAACTAGCTTTGGAGGATTTTATGAGGCATCTCAGTTTCTTACTGAGGCTAGTAAGGGAGTTTTGCATCCTGGGATTTTCCTCTTTTCTGCAAAGTTTCTTCCTTTTGTTGTAAAGTTTGTTTATGGCAGGGGACCACCAGATTGGCTTCCTTTTTGGATGAGAGCATTTTGGTTCTATTTGGGATGGCACGATTCATGCATGAGTGGATGTGCTCGTACAGTGCCTTAGTGTAGGATTCAGCAGTTGAACTTTCAGTTCCCATCTGCATGGGTGTCATGAAGTTTGTCACTTCTGACTTGAGTAGCATGAAGTTGGCTTTGGAGAAGTTTTTTATGGTGGCTTCTTCACTCGGGGGTGGGGGTGGGATGTGGATGTTAAGGGTGATTAGCTTATGGTCAGACCTGACTAACGAGGGGGTGACCATAGGTATGGAGCATTGATTTCCCATGTTGGTAATGACCAGATCTAGGATATTGGAGCCCCTGGTGGGACTATGGATTAGTTGATCCAGGGCGTTGGAATTTATGAATTCCAAGAACCGTTGCACAAAGGTGTTGGGACATGAGTAGTTTTCCCAGTTAATGGCAGGGTAGTTAAAATCACCCAGTATTAGGGTGTTTGGTTCTATCTTAATATTTTCCAGTTAGTACCCCAAGTAGTTTTCTGGTAGGATCAGGAGATTTGATGGTTCCGTTGCCAGATGTTACAGTAAAGTTCAGTGGGAAGGACCTTCGGGTGGGGGTGAATAGTAGCATTTTTGTTTTTTTTGGGTTCAAGATTAGATATCGGTATAGAAGCCATTTTTCAACTATGCTAAAGGTGTTTTGGGTTAGGGACTGAAGTTCAGATGGGGAAGTGGCTGAACATATAAGTGTGGAATTGTCTGCATATTGGATACAGGTAGCTTGAGGAATTACAGAATGAAGGTCGTTTATAAAGATAGAGAAGAGGAGTGGATCCAATATGGAGCCTTGAGGGACACAAAGGGAAACTGGGAGGTGGGAAGACAAGTTATTTTCCCATAGTACAGCCTGTTACATGTTATTTAAATAGGATTGGAACCACTGTATAGCAAGTGCATCCAATGACAGGTTTTTAAGTATGTTTATGAGAAGGTGGTGATTAACCATGTCAAAGGCTTTTGACAGATCAATAAAGAGGGCTGAGGATAGAGAGTCATTATTTCAATTTCTATTAATACAGTTGGTGAAGGATAAGAGAGCAGTGGTGGTGCTATGAATGAGGATTATTTTGGTGGGTTTGTTGAAGCTGACAGAAATAGTTTCTTTTATCAGACAATATGGCTTTTTTGTTTTGTTTCTTAGCTATCTGAACTTTAATTGTTCTGTAGGGCTTTTTGTTGCATGCCAGCTGGCCCAGAGTTTATTTCTATGGAGGATTTTTTGTTTGTTAGTTTTGGAGAGCCATGGGGCTGTTTTAGTCCTGGTTCTAATTTTGTGTGTTGGGCATGGCAATCTAGAATGGCTAAGAATTTAGAATTAAAGTATTTGACTGCATCATCTAATGGGAGGTGTTTCCGGGGTGACCAATCTCAAGTTCTGTTTGGAAACTATCAGGGTTAACATTTTTGTTAGCCCTTGTCGTCCTATAAACAGTTGGGTTTGGAATATCAGTCTTATACCTAATTAAAAAGGTGCGTGAGTGGTCACTTATATCTTCCAGGAGAGTGCCTGTTTTGTAAGTTTGTTGGTGACTATTAGTAAGAATCCAGTCTAGGGTGCTTTCCTTGCTATTAAGTTTGTCGGTTCTGGTAGGGGATGTGATGGTTTGAGTAAAACCATGTAGGTTAATAGGAGTAGAAGGCTGTTCAGATGAGCAGGACTTCCAGTTTATATTAAAGTCACCAAGTACTATGCCTGGGGGAAGGTAGATACAGATGATATATATGGATTTACATTTATTGAGCTGAATCTTGGAAATAAGAATTTCTGCATTACTAGATAGTGGAGGTTTGGAGTCTATTGAGAAAACTTGTAGTCCAGATTTGTAAAGTATAACTACTCCTCCACCCTTCTTAGCATTATGGTCGAGTCTCAGGATATTATAGCCAGGGGGAATAACTACATTGTCTTGTGTTAATGGCTTGAGCCATGTATCAGTAAGACAGAGGATGTCAAATGCATGTACATCCATAAGGGCATGTAGGTGAGCAATTTTATTATTTATACTCTGAACATTAAGTTGAGCTATCAGGAGAGAGTTGGAGGGCCTGGTAAGCAAGTGTTTGTTAGTAGGAGTTGGTGTGTCAGGCTTTGTGCTTGTGCTAGGAGTTTGGACCTGGGTTTGGGTGTATATCACCATCTATAAGGGAGTGGACCTATATTCTCAAGGTGAGTTGCAAATGTTTAAATATTAGGTTCTGGGATTTCTTGGCTCTTGGGCTATAATAAGTGATGTGAGTGAGTCTATGAAACTTGGCTGATAAATACTTTGGTGGACAGGATGTGTTATTATGACTATGAGGGAGTATAAGTGTTGGTGTAGAAGTTTGCTTAATGGGGTTGTGAAATTCTAGATAGGGTGTTCAGAGAAAGTGAGTAGGTAAGGTATAGTTAGAATAGTTAGGAGTGTGAATAAGAGTAATGGTTTGTGGTATGTTAGGGTATTTGAAGGTGGCATTGTAGAATAAATTATGTGTATGTTAGTATACAGGGGTAAATACAGATAGTTTACTAAGGTGATAGCACAAGAATTATGTTTATGTTAAGTTACTGGGATAGGTATAGATAGTTTAGCAAGGTGATGACTAGTGGGAAGTGGGTATTAGCACTTTAAGGGGTTGGAGCATGTGATTGGTGGTAATGAAGGGGGGTGTGGTTAAGGGTGTATAAATCTAGAGGCACTGGGGGCGGGTGAGAATTGGGGGCAGGGTAGGAGAGCGGAGTGAGCCCACAGGACGAATGGAGCAGGTAGAGCCACAGAAGGAGTGAACCCTAGGAGAACAATTAGTAGAGCTGATTGCTAAGGTAAGTTTAGGTGGGGAAAGGTAATAGTTAAGAGCCTTGATAGTAGGAAGAGTAGTCAGAGTGGTTAAATTATATAGAGTATAAACTAATAGAAGGATGGAGTGGGACTGCAACCTAAACAAGATATAGAGGACTGGATGCCTGAGAGTTGTGATTAGAGACAGTAGGATAGGTTTAGGAGAATGTTGCCATCTGGTGGACAGAGGCTGTATAACAATAGTAAACATCTGATGGGAGAGTGAATGAGAGGCAGCAGGTCTAGAATTAGAGTAGGGGAGGATGAGAGTTATTAACAGAGGGTACAAGAGGGGAAGGAAGGCTGATTATGGAAACAGACAGGTTTTAGCTACTGGTTATCCTGGCTAGTAAAAGTAAATTAAAAACCTAGGGTATTACACAATTTTATGTCTACATACAGTATTTTTAAAGCATATACTTTCTTTTATTAGGTTTATTTTCCTTGAGGGACTGTTGCTCAGGGAGAGGATAGGTGCAGTTCCTTAGTTTAGGGAGGAGACGGCAGTTTTATGTGAAATAAGGTTGCTGTTCAGCAGACAGGGCAATTCCTCAACATAAATACTGTACAAGCAGGTTGGGCAGCTGGTTTCAAAAAGGGAGAGAGAAACAGAGTGGTGACGTATACAGAGAGTTAAACACACAGTTAACACACTTACTAAGCTTAAACACACAGTTAAACACATGTACTAAGCTTAAATAACAGGCCAGTTACTGAGCATACTAGCACTAGCACTACAGCCAGTTATATTTGAACTCTATTCTGCGTATACCAAATGTTAATTTAAAAGTTTTAGGCACAATAGGTACAGTTCAATTGGTAGCAAGATATTCAGAAACATCTGTGACTTACACAAAGCAACATTAATACCAGTGAAAAATGGAGCAACACAGTTGGCATATAACAGTAAATGCGGAGGGGAACAGGGTACACAGTTAGAATCTAATCAAAATCAGTTTAGATGCAAAAATATACATAGGCTCTAAATCAAACATGGCATAATCTGTCTAAAAATAACAGTTACAGCAGTAATAGTGTGCATAAAGTAAAAAGTAGTCAGATAGGACCCATATGAATCAGCTTAGGTTATATTCGCGCATTCACTGGTCAGATAGGACCCATAGGAATCAGCTACGCTTATGTTCAAACCTCCACATATGTGGATATAAGTAAGCTAGAACGCTATTAATATAGCATTGTAGGTGTATAAAAGGATAGCACAGCTTGCCTAGGCTGTTCTCTGCCAATCCCCCCTTAACTTACACAGTACTCTGACAGAATTAGGGTTATACTATAGCCATGCTAAGATGTTATAATAATATAGTGTTTTTGGCATACCAAAACACAGTACAGCTTGAGTAGGATAAAACCCTTCAAATCTACATCTAAATTCACTCTACCATAAGTAAATGCTATAATAATATAGCATGTTTGGCGTGCCAAAACACAGTACAGCTTGAGTAGGATAAAACCATCAAAATCCACATTTAAATTCACTCTGCCGTGAATAAACAGTGCAAACGCGCTACTTAAACATGGCGTTTGGTTTAGATAGACAAAGCTCTTACTTGCTAAAATAGCAGCGGAGCATCCGATAGGTATCTACACTTCTTATGCTCACTCCACGTGCAGAGACACGTTTAGAGTTAGCCGATAATGGCTAGAAATAACATCGTTACACCCTAGTACATGATCATAGTTGCATTTGACGTTAGATACACCCTTACAGTCACTTTTGTAACAAGAAATGTTTGGTTAAGATAAACAAAACTCTTAGAAACTAAAGTAGAAGCGGAGCATCCTACAGGCATCTACACAGCTTGTGCTCACTCCACGTGCAGAGACCGATTAAAGTTAGCTGATAACAGCAAAAAATCACACCGCTACACCCTAGTACACATTAATAGTTGCATTTAACTTCAGATACACCCTGACAGTCACTTTTGTAATATGATGTTTGTCAGGTCCTAAATAGGTAAAACAATGAACACTTTCACAATTTCTGTACACCGGAGCCAGGGACACACAGCAGCCGAGAGTTAGACCAAAGAATAAAGATGGCGACACAAGGGGAAAAGTATATTTAATAGGTAGGTGAGGTCATAAGAAAGAAAAGGGGTGGGGAAAAGATAGACCAGGGCAGGTGAAGACCGGAAGTAAGCCAGCACTATGCAATAGGTAGAGAGGGTGGGGAGGGGACTAGTACCTATACTGTATTAGGTATATAGTACAGTCCATCATGAGAAGGGATAGTGAAGTGAGGAAGAAGAGAGGGGGTCAAAGGGACAAAAGGATAAGGCTAGGAGCAAAGTGATGTAGCCAAGAGGGATCAGAGAAATGCTCAGTGGGATATGGCAGCAAATACAGAGCCACAGAAGGAGTGAACCCTAGGAGAGCAATCAATAGAGCTGATTGCTAAGGTAAGTTTAGGTGGGGAAAGGTAATAGATAAGAGCCTTGATAGTAGGGAGAGTAGTCAGAGTGGTTAAATTATATAGAGTATAAACTAATAGAAGGATGGAGTGGGACTGCAACCTAAACAAGATATAGAGGACTGGATGCCTGAGAGTTGTGATTAGAGACAGTAGGATAGGTCTAGGAAAATGTTACCATCTGGTGGACATAGGCTGTATAGCAGTAGTAAACATCTGATGGGAGAGTGAATGAGAGGCAGCAGGTCTAGAATTAGAGTAGGGGAGGATGAGAGTTATTAACAGAGGGTACAAGAGGGGAAGGAAGGCTAATTATGGAAACAGACAGGTTTTAGCTGCTGGTTGTCCTGGCTAGTAAGAGTAAATTAAAAACCTAGGGTATTACACAATTTTATGTCTACAGAAAGTATTTTTAAAGCACATACTTTCTTTTATTAGGTTTATTTTCCTTGAGGGACTGTTGCTCAGGGAGAGGATAGGTGCAGTTCCTTAGTTTAGGGAGGAGATGCCAGTTTTATGTGAAATAAGGTTGCTGTTCAGCAGACAGGGAAATTCCTCAATATAAATACTGTACAAGCAGGTTGGGCAGACAATTTATGTACACCGGAGCCAGGGACGCACAGCAGCCGAGAGTTCGACCGAAGAATGCTAATCTGACCGAAGAATGATAATCCTGCATATACAAAATTGCATAAAAAAAATCACCAAAGTCTAGGGATGCTTTACATTGCCAAAAACGTTGTCACCAACCCAACTAAAACTATACTTGGCACTATTTACCTCCTCTCCCCCACCATTTTATAGCATCTTATCCTTACTAACCTCCAGGCATCACACAAAGCAAAACTTGAACAATGCTATAATAAAGTAGCTACATTTGCAGCAAATACCCCTTTGAGAACCCACCACTCTACAGCACTAAAAAGCCTAAACTGGTTAGAACTACCCCATCAACTAACATATGCACAGCTTCTCACCACCTATAAAATTATCTAGCATTCATCTGCTTGTCCAGCACTAAATATCATTCTACAATTATGCTTCCATTTGGTCATTGTGATCCAGTGACCAAAAACTCCTCTGTCCAAAAACCTATCAAGTTTGCTGGGCATGGTCTGTACCCATACCATGTTGCCCTGGAACTCCTTACACGTATTCATCAGGTCAATACCATCCCTCCATTCCTTTAAAACCATTCTGAAAGACTTCCTAGGCAAAATCTGACTCTGTTCTTGCTCAAACCTAGGATAAACTATATCCCTAAATATGAACAAGTACATATCCGTACCTTATACCTCCTTACTCCATCTTCTTCACTCACTTCATTACTTCAATCAGTTTCTCTCCTCTTACTCTCTAAATATGCCATAACCCTGTTTTTTTCCTCCCAACTCATATTGCAATTCCTATTTGTAATATACTTACTAACATTTCATTTCTTCAAACTGGTTAAAATTTATTTAAATATTTATATACACACACCTACATATATGTATATTTATAAATATATAAATTGTTTAGCTAAGGCCTAAGCATACAGAAAAAGTTCAGAATGTAAATAATACATCACCTATTAAATGCATTATCACCTATTTCCAGTATGGTGTAACTATATGAACAGATAAGCCCTGCACTGTGCATACTATTGCAATCTATAGGAATCATGTTGCTACACCACTGTTGTTTTTTAAATTAATCTTTATAGAAGCTAATATCCCCAAGAGACCACTCCCTTCCTGCTATTGGTAATACATTATACACACACATACATTATAAAATGTCTATATTTGACATTGTTGCTATGCATTAGCATTTTTGTAGTTGTAACAATGTACACACTCTGATCCCTGCTGATGATGCTTATATTCTGCTGTTTGCTGTGCTCTTACACTTAACTGCAAATTCTAAACTCTGATGTCTGTTTTAATTGTTATATTTGCCTAAGTGGACCAAGAAGTAAAGGCCCTGGGTAGGTTCACTTACCTAGTTAATAAAATAAAATAGGTAAATAAATAGGAAACATACTAAGGATTGCAGTGAGAGAGACAATGTTGGGGGGCATGACTAGTGAAATAAAGAAAGAGGTTGTCCTAGGTCCAGAGCTCTTCAGTGGCTTACTTCACTTTTATCCCATGAATGGAGAACATGATCAGCTTTTTTTCACTAATATAACAATGTTATATGCAACAGTGCAACACAGAGGAAAATGTCAAGGGAAGAATTTCAGAATATTGACTGAGTGGGCAAAAAAGTGGTAGCTGAGATTCAATGCAGACAAATACAAAGTAAAAGTACCACACCTCCTCCACAATAATGTGGGTGAGATGGAGTCAAACAACTTGGGTGAGATAAAGTGGATGCAGCAAACAGAATGCTGGAGCATATGCTCAGCAGCTTCACTCTACAGGGCCCTTGTCAGGCCATTACCTGGCTAGTCTGTGCAATTCTGGAGGCCATACAAGGAGAGTAACATCAGATTGCTGGAAAGATTCTCGAGAAAAGCCCTTACAGAGGTGATTGGATGGAAGGGAAAGGATATGTGTGAAAAGGGCTCCTGCCTTCAAATTTCTTGGTGTACATGTGGCAGAAGATAACTTTTGGTCCATAAACACCATGGAGGCAGTCAGGAAGGCATAGCACATACTCCATTTCCTGAGGATCCTCAGGAAAAACAACCTGCAGGAGAATCTACTGGTGTCTTTTTACCACAGTTTCTTTGACAGTGCACTGACATACTGCATTTCCACATGGTATGCCAACAGCTCAGCAGCAGACAGGAAGGCCCTTCAAAGGATCGTTAAATCTACCCAGAAAATTATTGACTGCTCACTGGCCTCTTTTGAGGAACTCTTCAGCTCTCACTGTCTCAGCAGGGCAATTAACATCTTGAAAGAACCTTCTCATCCTAGACATCACCTGTTGAGCTGCTGCCTTCTGTCAGATGGTTCAGGTCCATTCCATCTTGGACAAATAGATTTAAGAGCAGTTTCTACCCCAGAGCCATATGTGAACTGAACAATGCTAAATACTCACACTGAGTACAGATAATAGCCATTTACACTATAAGGTATATGTTTACATTCCTGTGCACCTTACATTATTCCTTTCATGTGCAATGAAACTAGGGTTGCCAGATTTGTAAACAGACAGAGCAAATCTTAACATCTTTAACTCTGCCATGTCCAGCTCTGACGCCTGCCTTTTTGTCAATGCCACTGTCTCCAACCCATATGACACAGCTGGTCTCACTAACCTTTCTTTCACTCTTACTGGTTTCATGTTCATTATATGTGACTGCAGCTTAAAAAGATTGCTACAAATGTTGTTATACTTATAATGTAAGACTAGAAGAACAGTAGAGACCTAAAAAGACAGGGGTTACAATATCTGTGCACAACATAAGGATAACAGAAGGATAGAAGGGTTTATCCTTAACATGAAGTATTGGAAATCACATAAGGAACAAAATGTATGGATTAATTATGGATCTCAGAAACACCACTTCATAGAAAAGGTTACAGATGCATGAAATGGATTACTTGAAGGAGTACAGGCGTTGAAACCTAGAGAGGTATTCAAGATGGCATATCAGAGGACAGTATGTATGGTTGATGGTAAAAGTACTTAAGGGACGATCTAGATACACTTATTGTATTACACATGCTGGACAACAGGAGGCAATGTGACTTGCTAACAGCAAAAAAAAAATGCCTCACCTAGACTGTTATTTCCTCTTCTTTTAGTACACAGACTATGAAAGTACAGCTGGTTTAACCAGCTTCTATACCTTTCATTTTGTTATATTTACATTTCTCATTAGACCATGCAATAGTTAACTGTTCTACATTATCATTTATTATGATTGATTTATCAGTAGCATCTAACTGTAATAAACTACTGATGAATTACAACACATTTTAACAAGAAGAATATAATAGTTGTTTTCTGTGTTAGGAGGTTTTTTAATATGATTATGTTTTAGCACAAATTATTTTATTGGTTGTAAAGTAATTATGCAAGGTATTTAAAGGATTGATGTACTGCTCCCTGTAGCCAGTAAAGTTCCATTTATTACTGGGAATGAAATTGCCAAGTTTTAGTCTATTTTTCTATCTATTTTTGTTCTTGTTGATGTAATAAATTCAGACTCTTGACAGAAAATCCACAGGTTAGCATGATGGGGGGGGGGGGCAGTTTAGTTCTGTAAAACACTGAATCCATTTGTTTTCTGTTAATTAGTTTTTCCTTTCAAAATTAATCTATATGTGAATAATCAACTCTGATTAGTCCAGACCCCTCAAATGCATTACTTTGGCCGAGAGCAATAGCACTTCCACTCATATTTGTATTTTGCATGGACGTCTTACTCTCGTTGTGTGTTTATTTGCTTTTGTCTGCATCTTTCTTTAATGTTTCTGTACTGAACCTGTCTGCTACAATGCTGAGCATTATTCTCACTGGAATACATTATTCCTCCATTGCTAGCAAGACAACACGTTTTCTTAGCATCACTGAATTTTTTAGAGTAGGCAGCGCACTCGCTTATTTTTATTTATTTTATTTGTTTATTTTACATTTGTTTACTGGGAAAGTCTGACTGGAACAAGGTCCATTTACAGCGGAGGCCCGGGGAGAAAAGCTCCATAACATAACAGTACAAATACAACAAATGACAAAAACAAAATGCTAGGAGGATCAGAAGGATGCAAGTTCTATTCCCACACAACGTACAATTATTCATGTTCCAGTGATGACAATGCAATGCAGCATACAGGGAGAACTGCATTTCTGAGATGTTTTCCTTTGGTTAAGTTAAAATTAGGGCCCATCTGTCTAAGTATGAGAATTAGAAATCAAACTGAGGTACCATTTGCCTAAGTTAGTCATAGCTGAAGTGAGTATTAAGGAACATATGGCGCTTACTAAAAACTAAAAGAATTTCTCTATTGCCTTGGCTAAATTATCACACTGACTCTTCTCCTGGGCCCTAGGCCTCGTGAGACAACAATCCTTGTCAACAGAAAGTAAATACATTTAAGAAAGTCCTACTGCTGTTTTGCAGAGTACCTTATGTCACCATTCATTCTTTTTGGTAGATTTCATATTTCACTAACTTCAGAAAATTATTCTCGAAGCAGTTTATTCTCATTTTACTAGACATTTCCAGTCCATTTAATTGTCTTATTTTTGGAATGGATTTAGGGTCCTTACTGAAATTATGATTTCTTCCTGCCCTACAATGATTTAGATCTCTCACTAGTTATCCATAAAATATCTCTGATATGATTGGAGTTGCCATCTTGGAGTCAACTCATGCCACCTACTATAAGCCAAGTCAGCAGGTTCAAGAAATTCACTAACGGCCTTAATATCACCTTGACTCATAATGTAGACATAAACTATGACTAGTCGCATAACTTATGTTAGATGACTGCTCTGTAACATGCATCAAGTCAGAGCTACTGAGATGAGCATTTATAAAACATAACACATGCAACACATACTTCAATAAATCGGTGTGTCAATAAATCACAGCCCTTAAGGCCAAACACTATGCCTGATACACTAGTGATAGGTGACTCTATAGTCAGACACACTGACGTCCCACTTACCAGGCTGAGCAAGGAGAGGGTAACGGTAAGCTGCCTATTGGGGGCTAGGATCCGCCATATAACACACGCACTCAGGTCACTCAAAAGCACGTACAAATATGACTCCGTCATTGTCCATGCCGGCGTGAATGACCTGAGACGTACCTCCTTGGACTACATGAAAAGAGACATAGAGGAGCTCTCTGATTATGTAGCCCAGGCTGGTATGACCCTGACCCTGAGCAGCATACTGCCCTCACCAAGAATGATGCCACAATACAAAGACAAGATGATCAGCTTTAATAATTGGCTCAATTACTGGTGTCATTCTAGGGGGATCCAATGTTTGTCTGCTTGGGATGACATGCTGGACAAGCCACGCTGCTTCGCAAGGGACGGCTTGCACCTGTCACCACTGGGCTTCCGGATATTGGCTAAGGCTCTTGCCACCCCATAGTGCCTTTTTTAGGCAAGGCTCAAAAGACGAACCCACCTCCTTAGAAAACAAAAATGGAAAAAAACTAAGGGTAATGCTGCTCAACGCCAGAAGTCTAAATCTCAAGATACAGGCTCTCAAAGCACTCCTCAGTATGGAGAACATCGATGTCTGCGCTGTAACCGAGACCTGGTTCAAGGCTCCTGAGAGCACCCCAGCGCTACCAGGCTTTACCTCGTATCATGCTTTTCGGCCCCAAAACCCGGGCTGAACCACAAAGGGAGGGGGAGTGTCCATATTCATCAAGGATACCCACACCTCCAGGTTAGTGGCAACTCATGAAGCATCGGAGACCATCCAGGTGCAGCTAACCGTAGGCAAAACTGCTATACAACTGGTTGCATGTTACAGACCACCCTCCCAATCTCAAGAACCCCACTCAGCCTTCCTGAAGACATTGGAAGATATGAATGTCTCACCAAATACCATCATATTGGGTGACTTCAACTACCCTAACATAGACTGGGTGCACTATTCTAGCCCCAACACCCTAGACCAAAGGTTCCTGGAATTCATAAACTCAAATGCAATGGAACAGCTAGTCATCTCTCCCACAAGGGGGGATAATATACTACACCTGATCATCACAAACATGGGGACAAAATGCTCCACACCGGAAGTTATCCCCTCACTGGTGAGATCTGACCACAAACTAATCACCCTGGATATACATTTACCACCTCCACCCCCAACACAAAAGACTACAGTGAGAAACTTCTCAAAAGCCGACTTTACACTTCTCAAGACTGAGATGGTATCATTTAAGCCCACAGGGCCAATGGAAACCACATCCCACAATGCTGAATCCTACACAAATGCTTTCTATGGACATCTCCAAGAATGCATGGATCGTGCAATCCCAAATAAAACCAAGACCCTCTCCACCAAAGGAAAGCATCCTGTCTGGTGGACCCCAGCCATAAACAAATTGTATAACAAAAGAAGGAAGCTACTGCAAGACAGAGCAAAATCCCATAAAGGGAAGGCATCTCTGATCAGCACTAGTAGAAAGCTACGTTCTGTCATAAAAACATCCAAAGCCAACTTTGAGAGAAAAATCGCCAAGGACACTAAAGATAACCACAAGGCATTCTTCAGTTATGTTAGAAACCTGGGAGGAAACCCTCAGATATGCTCAGAGTTAGTACACAATGACAAAAAATTTACCGAACCCACAGATATTGCCAACATTCTGGCAGACAGGTTCAGTGCAAATTTCTCCCCTCCCTCACCTCCAAAAGAAGAAATACTCATCCCAGCTGAATGTAACCTCCCTGTCATCTCTGATGTCCAGGTGAGAACCGCCTCAGCAAAGCAAAAAACACAGCATCTATGGGACCTGATGGTATCCCCGGCTGCGTGATACGTGAACTCCAAGAGGAGCTAAACCCGCATATAAAAATGTTATTTAACCTTAGCCTTACTACAGGATATGTACCTGAACACTGGCGTACAGCAACAGTGGTCCCACTCCACAAGGGAGGCTCCACTACAGACCCTGGGAACTACCGCCCCATAAGCTTGACCAGCCTGGTTTGCAAAGCTATGGAAAGAATTATTATGGAACTCATAAACAACAACATTGGGGACCTACAGACACTTGATCCCACCCAGTTCAGCTTTGTAAAGGGCAGATCCTGCCTTTTGAACCTGGTTGACTTTTTCGAAACAGTCACTAGAGCCATTGATGAGGGCAAGGCAGTCCATACAGCCTACCTGGACTTGGCTAAAGCCTTCGACACAATACCCCACTCGGGGATCATAGATAAGCTAAACAGTTTAAATGTAAATCCATATGTCACAAGATGGGTTGCAAACTGGCTAAAGAACAGAACCCATAAAGTCAAGATTGTGGGAGTAATGTCAGACTCAAAGCCAGTCACAAGTGGTGTTCCACAGGGCTCTGTCCTGGGACCCCTCTTGTTCGGCATTTACTTCTCAGATGTGAAAGCAAACATGGGAGGGTTGTGGCTGACAAAGTTCGCAGATGACTGCAAACTAGGCGCCATAGTCAATACACCAGCTGACACATACATCCTACAGAAAGGCCTCACCGAAACGGACAACTGGTGCCGGAATCATGGCCTTAAACTGAATGCCAAGAAATGTATAGTCATCCCCTTTGGGAAAAACAAAGTACCCACAAATTATCACATAGACAGTAACCCACTGAGTACCAAAAAAGTAATCAGAGACCTGGGGACCCAAGTTGATAGTGACCTCTCATTTGACACCCACGTTACCAAAGTGGTTAGAAAGACTTTCTACCTTGCCCACCTTATCATGAAGGGGTTCACATCCAGATCAAAGGAGGTCATCGTGCCCCTGTACTCCTCCCTTATCAGGCCCATGATTGAGTACAATGTCCCATTTGGTATCTACCTCACCCGGCACTTACAACAGCTGGAGAGACCCCAGAAGTACCTCACCAAGAGGATCAAGGGTCTCCAACATATGTCATATGCTGCCAGGCTAAAGAAACTCCAGCTCTATTCAGTAGCATACCGCCTGTTCAGAGGTGATCTGTGCCTGATGTACAAGGCCATGTCCAACCGGGAATTGATGGACATGCTCCACCTCAAAAAATCCAAATCCATAAGAACCACAAGAGCCAAAGATTTAAACCTCAGTACAAACATGAATAGAACATGCTGGAGGGACAGATTCATAACTCAGAGGCTTCCCATACTCTGGAACAAAATCCCAGTCCATGTTAGGCAGAGCCCCTCACTGACTCTCTTCAAGAGAAATCTTGACGAGTGGATGGGAGATCGTAGGTTTACCCCGGGGGTCACCCCTGTGTCGCTACTTGACAGAGGCACAGTAAACTAATTTTAATAAGTAAGGGGGTCTTCAATGTGTCACTACTAGACAAAGGCACAGTATTCTAAATTTATTTTATACACCTTAGTACCACTACATGGGGTGGCGAAAGCCACATCTCTAGGGCTAGGCTTGCAAATGCCCCAGGGCAGATAGCCTAGTACTAAACTATGAAACTATGAAACTATGAAGAGCTAATTCTATAAGTTGTACAAATGCCCTTAACAAGTCATCTTCATAAACTGTGACTCTAGAAAACAATGTACTATTGTACTTGCATAATCAGGTTGGCCTTGCACATATCATAATCCTGTATGTTAAATAGGTGTGTAGGATAACCCTGGCCACATCCTAGCCCAGTAAACTGCACAAGTAGCCAAATTATGCCACCACACCCTGATCCTAACATCCAAAATTGTGTGGATACTCCAGTTATCCCATCAGACCCCGTGTAAATTGCATGCATAGCAAAGCTACAAATACCATAACCTTACTTTGCATGCTGTATATTCTCTGTAAATGGAACAGAGTGGTTGTGGTACTATTACTGATGTCGGCTCACATATAATTGATACACTGTCTAACAATGAATAAGGGTAACTCTCCAGTAAAGATGTTGTTGTTGTGTCTTTCGGCTTTTCCCGGTTAGGGGTCGCCACAGCGGAACTCCGGTTCGCTAATGATTGGCAGTCGATTTTTACATGCCGATTTGCCGGCCCTGACACACAACCTTCAACAATTATCAGTACATCCAAATCTCTTCTGTACTGGATTCTCAGTTTCCATGAAAATGGTCCTTCCATACTCAAGTTACCCTTACTATGTGCACTTTCTCCTTCAAACATCTTACCTCATGAACTGCCTGGTAACATTGAGCTATACATCCCCTGGGGATTTCTCCCAAGCCGTGTTGTGTGGCATGCAGCTGTGTAATGAAGGTCAGAGGCTGAGGTTACATCTTACTTTACAAATTGCATTCAGTGTTTTTTTTTTTTTTTGAATCAGTTATTCTCCATTTTGATGTATTTTATTTTCATATGCCTGTGTGTTACAGCTACATAGCCATTTTGTTCAGGATAACTGGACTTTATACATTTCTTTGCTTGTTACTGAATTGTTACTATTTGCATGTCAAAATACTTCTTTAAAATGTTCTCTTAAGTAATGATAATGTTGAATTCTTTGTCTAAAATCACATAGCTCATGGTAAGACTGGCACTGTATTATAATACTTTTTGGATATATCATTTACTTCATGTTATCTAAAATCATTTGCTTATAACTTATGCTACCTGTCAAGTTTTGCTCTATTAGAGATTTTAGAATTTCACCCATTACAGTGACTAAATCCCAAGGATTTACATTCCCCCAGATTCTTTACAGTGTCTCTTTTAAAAATATTAAATTGGAGCAGTAACAGCATTGCTGAAGGTCCATCACACTAGTCAAGTTCAGCTTGAGTGAACCTTGGTTAACTCCTAAACTTTGTCACTATCCAGAATGTTACCCAGTGTGCCCCATCTGGTAATTTCTTAAGTCATCATGCTTGTTTTTAATGCTTTACATTTAAATCCTGGAGAGAGACAGAGAGAGGCTGCATCAGCCTGATAATCTAATAGACTTCACTATATGAAGAATGAAGTATATCTTACTTCAGACATTTCGATATTCACCACACTATAAAACGTCTTCGCAATCCATAGTGTGTTGGGGGGCTGTAAGCCCACTATACACAAGTACTCCTTTGTGGGAGTTACCAGGGATCACTGTATAGGTGACTTAGTCAGAGTCACATATTTCACAGCCATAGCCTTTTTTACTAAACTGATAGGATTTTGCAAGCTCAGGCTAATGGATGCTAGAAATAAACTCTGCTAAAAAGACAGTCTGCTGTTTTATTTATTTTCACCATTATGGATTGCATAGTCTATTTGACTAATCTGAAACTCTCTCCTAATGTCTAATTAAACAGCTTTGCTGTTACTACCTCTTGGAATCAGGGCCCTTCCCTTCAGATGGGATAAAGTTAACTTTTCTTCTCCCACTGTAGGGCTGATTACTTTTGAATTTCCAAGTTTATCTTTCCTGCTTCCATCATATAGATACATATCTAATTAAGCTACATTCCTTCAGTCACATCTGTTTCTAGTGAAGCATTAAACTATAATATCACAAGTACAAATAAATATTTTTCACACTCCCCTAGTAACTGAATTTTCCACAGAGCAAAGGACAAAATCTGTTTCCTGCTACTCAGTCACGTACACTTTCAGCATCAGTTCAGCTACATCCTTCCAGTGAAATGTTAAACAATATCAGAGTGCATATGTTTTCTACATTCCTTAGCAGTAGCTAGGATTATTTTTACAGCACAGAATAGAAAGTTTTTTTCCTTCTCTCCTACTTTACACTCACATATATACACACACACTATTCTTTCAAGCATTACTAACCACAATTTTTTTTCCAGGTCTTAAAAAGTTTTTGTAACTTTAACTTACTTGCTTGATAACTTTCTCTTCAGTTTCTGCCATAACATTTCTTACTGCTGCCCTTACAATTAAGAAATAAACCACCTCATCGCTCCACAAACTTTTTAGATCTTCTGAAAGCTTGAGTAGCCTTTACCTTCGACACCTCCTTAATGACAAAAGCACACATGCACTATTATTCTAGCTAACTTGTTTAGCAAAAATATTTGCTGTTTTTACTGTGCCACCTTTTATTTTTCTTACTGTTTCATTCATACTGACAGACTGCATACCCATTCTGATAAAATATGACGTGCTCTCGAGTTCATTCATCTTTGTAACATGCAAGCAGGGATTCGCAGGCAAGCGGCATACTGCACAGCATGCGGTTGCGTAGGAAATAGCCACATGCAGGCTTGTAGTGCTTCAGAGTTCCATGCTGCACATATGAGTGAAGGAAGATGAAGTGAGATGCAGGTGGAATGTATACAAGTGACTCCATAAGGACATGGAAATGAAGCCACATAAGCAAATGAGGCTATATTGATATGCATATAGATGGTGAAGAGTTACAATTCACAGTTTCAACTAATGGAACCATGGAAGTTGCAGGCCTCTGTGCAGTAGAATGGAAAAGCGCAAAGCACACTGAAAATATCAGAGCTGTAGACAGCAAATATGCTCCAAATGACACCAGCATGTATTAGCTAATAGAGTTGCTACTTCCTGTCTATTTTGGTGAAGAACCATCAGGCGGCAAAGAAAATGGTACAGCAGCAGATGACATTTCATGATGTCATAATCAAGGAGATTATTGATCATTTCTTTGCAGACGGTGATGTTGTATGGAGCCTAGTTAATACGTATCAGTCAGACGCAGAATCTACAGGAATGTGTGGTCTTCCTATCCCTGAGGACATGAAGTTATACATACTTACTATCATTGCTATGAGGACTTGTTTAAAGACCAGTAGGGACACATCAGGCATACCACAGGTTTCTGTTTCTACAATACTGGAAAAGTTCCTCAGACTTTTGTTTCAAAATGCAGAAGAGTATATCAGGCTTCCCAGTGCACAATAGGTGACAGTCACCATTGCTTGTATATTCTGTGGCATTGCTTGCCTCCCTGAGGTACTGGGTACCACTGATTGTACACCAGTATCAATAAAGCCCCACCGGGGTCAAAGTCACACAGATACATAAACATGAAAGGCTACTATTCTGTGAACTTTCAGGTAGTATGTAATGCACATGGTGTTATAATTAATGCGTTTGCATAGCACCCAGGAAATTTGCATGATTCATGTATATGGATATATGGCATACGTAATAGCTATACATCTGCTTTCTAGCAAAGTGGCATTCAGCAAGGCCATCTAGTCGGTAACAGCAGGCACTCTGGCCCTATGAAATACATATGGCTACATGAGGTACTTACATTATATACTAAAGCCTCACATATGCTGCTATGTGGCTACTATGTTAACTCATTCACTCCAGTACAACTATTTTGAGTATGTACCATTAACTCCTAGTGGGTGTGGCCTGAGCCCTTAAAAATTAAATTATCACCTTACAATTCTAACAAATACTCATTGACCGAGGTCATCTGTGGTGGTGGTGCTGCTGTAGCATTGTCACCTCACAGTAAGACGTTGTCCCGTTCGATTCTCAGTTAGAGCGTCTTCTGTGTGGTGACATGCGTGAATGGGCATTCCTTCGTTGAAGGTTGTGTGTCAGGCCCGGCAAGTCAGCATGTAAAAATCTACTGCCAATCATTAGCGGACCGGAGTTCCACTGTGGCGACCCCTAACCGGGAAAAGCCGAAAGACACAACAACAACAACAACAACTCATTGACCGAGGTCAAATATCAATACAATTGTGTTTGCCATCATGTATGCTTCAAGATAAAATATTTTTAAACCTTGTATGTAGCATGGTTTTGGAATTATTAATGCAAATATGCACAAGTAATATTTGACGCCTAGAGGAGCAGTAGGAGGTAACTGCAGATGCACCTGGAGGCGTCACTCGGATGTAATGAGTTAAAGCTGATGCTGAATTCCTCTTAAAGCACTAGCTAATGAAGCCCATATAGAACCTACAAAGCATTGTCAAACTGCAGTACAATATGGCACATGCCAAAACCTGAAATATCATCAAGCTGGTGTTTGGCCAACTCAGTGCCTACTTCATCTGGCTTGATACATCCAGCTGGCATGGAAGGTACATCATCGTCTTCTGCTAATGACAATGTTGTGGAACACGAGGCAGTAGTAGTGGCACAACCCCCCCCCCCGTACTAATGAGCACAATACTTGTCAGCGCAGAAGATGCTTTGACATCTTGTCTAGGACTATGGGCTATGACTAGCACAGTAAAGATGCATGCAATGTTAGTATCAGGTGATGGTCAGGTAACATTGTATTAGACATCACCTTGTACACTACACAGTATGGAAAGAGAGCAGGTCTCAGTCAGTATCATGCACAGGTGCCAAAGGACACAATGGCACATGACTGTCCAAACATACCAGTCAGAGGGAGCACATCACAGGAGTCACAGACAGGCATCTCATCCTGACCTAGGGTTCATTCTGTCAGGGGCACTTCCTGGAAACAGAATTGGGTACCACTACATGACTGTGACCTTGGGCCACTCTGCTAGCTTAATGCAGTAGGACCCAGGGACTCTCATGGCAAAGATGGTGTACTACTGCAAAACCATGACCTGGATGGAGTCCACTGGTGAACTGTCCTGCACTGGAAACTGGATGTCATTACCACTTATGAAAAGGGTTAACAGATTATTGGACATTTCCTAATGCAGATGTTGAATGCATATTCTGTGGTGCCCCTCCACAGGATCATCTCCCCAGTATGTTCATTTCCTGATGGACAACACTGCCATCATAAGTCCAGTCATGACATTGTCCCTGGGCTCCATGTCTTTATGTAACTGCTATTGGCGTTGGGTGGCATCTTCATGAATGCCTTGTGGCACAACAATCAGTTCTGTGTTGGAGTGGGTGGCAGCAGATTTGTGCCTGAATAATGTTGCTGTTCACCTGCTGATTGATTTCAGTTACTACCCACCTGCATATCTGGGGCCAAGTATGTTATGTGATGGCATTGGGCACCCCTGCAAGGCAGTGTTATGGTGGGTATACCCTTTCAAGACAGTGTGCTGCAGCTGCAAGGAGGAGCATCATTGTAACTTGCTGTCACTGGAGACACCTACCTTGCTTTTAGACGGTACTGCCTCACGTTCACCCATGGGTAAGTCCATACCTTCATTCTGTACTGCAGAATGGAGACAGTATTACTGTGGCATTTGATTGTGACTTAGGTATGGATGTCTCCTCATTATCATCATCATCATCTGCTCCTGCACAAGTACCAATATCAACTTATTTTCCACCAGCTTCTACAGGTGTCATTGCAACAGAGGTCTATGCTGTGGATACAGAACATGAGACATACCACAGTGAACATAACTACCTGTGTACACCTGTTGCCTTGTGGCTTTCATGAGAAGGTTGTCCATGCAAGAAGAACAAAATAATACTCACATACCTGTTCTACCTTCCTGACTTGGCTAAATACCTAATGTTCCTATAAACATATATAAGCAGAGTGTGCTGTGGTCAGTGTACTGTCTGTCTGTGCAGTGGTTCTGTAAAGGCATCTTTAATTGTGTGCTACTAATCTGGTGCATCACCCACAGAGATGCAAGGACTTTGGTCCATTTTGGTAACAGTGGCCATGCCTTTCAGGATGATTCCAGTACCACTTTTCCCATGGTGGGACACATTAACCCCTTCCAGCTCTGATAGTCTACCACAGAGCCAACATCTCCACTGTTATGGAACATGCCTTTGCCTTTGTACAGCATATCAAGTCAGTGGCATGCTTATGACATTGCTGCTGTGCATACTTCTCAACTGTCCAAAATTTCACAGATTGGCCAGATTTTTGCCTCATATTTACTTTGTCCTTCATAAAATTTATGACTTCCTGGCAAATAAATGAAGATTTATGTCACTAAACAATGACAGGTATTCGAGTCTCAAAATTCATAGCCTTCAAAAAAATCCATGCTAATATAAAACCTGGTATTTTAGCAACTTTTACAAGTTTCTAAGAGCAATATTTAAAATCTGACTGATTTGGGGTCTTTGTCCCTCCATTATTTTTGGTTTTGTCCAGAATTCTTGAGCTATGGGGTTGAAAGGTATGCTGCATTGTACAAGCATACCCACCTACAGTATTGGTGTTGTGGACTGTCTGCCATGTCCCATGAAAGCTGGTCAGTGCACCCTCTCTAGAGCAGGTGCTATCCATGGTTTATGACTGCTTGAAGTAGGATATCATTTTTAGAAGGGCTGAAAACTGTCCCACCTATGACGCTCACCTCATCCTCCAAACTTGCAGATACCTGTGAACATGAGAGACACAGCTACAGCATTCAGCAAAAAAAGATATTCCCACTTCAAATCTGATAAATGGTACTCCTACAGATACTGTTGTAAGAAACCTGGTACTTATCCGAACAACTCTCACTCAGTCAGTCAACGTGTATCCACCATAGTCAGGAAATGGATGCTGTCCAAACACATGATCGCCTGGCATCTGAAACAAGCCACAGCATCTAAAGGGAAAGTTATAAATAAGTATGCTGTCAGAGAAAAAGTTTTCCTTATGGAAGAATTATCGAGGGATAGATCTGTATTGTATCAAATAGGAAAGAAACAGAGAACAGGATGCAGCAAAACTAATAAGCCAGTAGATCATAGGATCATAGGAAGTTACTGGGCTAATGGCCTTAGGGCTCTTACAAGCTTAGCCAAGTTCTGCCCTTATTGCCATAATCAGCACCTAATGCCCCTGTCTAAGAGGGACACAGCGGAAACCCCAGGGGTGAATTTACGGTTACCCATCCAGTCGTCCAGATTGCATTTAAAGAGGGCCAATAAAGTGCTCTGTTTGACATGAAGTGGGAGTCTGTTCCAAAGGTGTGGTAACCTCTGGGAGACAAATCTGTCCCTTCAGCAGGTTCTATTAATGTCACATACCAGGTTAAGGTCTTTAGAGCGAGTAACCCATGTACCATTTGACTTACGGATATGCAGCATTTCCAATAAAGCAGAGTCAGAGATTGCCTTATATGCACGGCAGAGATCACCTCTGAGTAGTCTGTAAGAAAAAGAATAAAGTGACAGTGATTTCAGATGATCCACATAGGACAGATGCAGAAGACCTTGAATTTTCCTTGTGAGGAACCTTTGTGGTCTCTCCAGTTGCTACAGGTGCTTGGAAAGGTACATACCAAAAGGGGTGTTATACTCAACTATTGGCCTGATGAGGGAAGAGTAGAGTACAGGGAGGTTATAACTTTTTTTTTCTGAAGTCATGCCCTTACCTATGAGATGAGCAATAAAGAATGCCCTTCTTACTACTGTGGAGACGTGGTGATCAAAGGTAAGGTTGCTGTCAACCTGTGCCCCCAGGTCTCTCACCACTGAGTCCATACTTAGGGTGTTGCTATTGATGTGGTAGTTAGCAGGAACATCGCTCTTTCAGAAAGGGATGATAATATATTATTTTGCATTGAGTTTAAGGCCATAACTTTGGTACCAATCATTTGTTTGTTAAGACACTCTTGTAGAATGTTGACATCATTTGGAAATTCTATGACTGCTAACAGTTTGCAGTCATCAGCAAACTTTGTCAGCCACAGACCTTTAGATATTGCTTGTACTTCAGAAAAATAGATTGCAAACAGTAGAGGTCCCAGGACTGATCCCTGAGCAATACCACTGGTTACAGGTTCTGCTGTTGGAGGTGGATTCCTCTATTTTGACTATATGTGTTCTATCAGTGAGCCAGTTAGTGACCCATCTAACAATATAAGGGTTGATACCTAGCTGGGTGAGTTTGTCAATGGTGCTTGAATGGAGAATAGTGTCAAAAGCCTTTGCTAAGTCTAGGTAGCCTGTATGCACATATTTCCCCTCATCCAGGGCCTTGATAACTGTCTTGAAGAAGTCCACCAGGTTTAACAAGCATGACCTCCCTTTGACAAATCCAAATTGAGGAGGGTCAAGTGTTTCGAGATTACCTATATCTTTGTTGATTACATCCAGAATGATTCGCTGCATGGCCTTGCAGATAAGGCTAGTCAGGCTAATAGGTCTATAGCTCCCAGGGTCAGTGGAAGCACACCTTTGTGCAAGGGAATAACAGTGGCTGTTTTCCATTCAGCTGGAATGAAGCTGTTGCTTAGACTATGATTGAAAAGAGTACCCAATAGTGTTGCTGCTAATTCTTGTTTTAGCCCATGTAGGACACAGTTGGGATATTATCAGATCACATAGGTGCTGTGTTTTTGGCCTTTGAGAGGGCATTTATGACCTGCTCTGTAGAGCTACAAGGTAGGGGACAGATGGTAGGGATGTCATGGGATACATGTAGCAAGGACAGGGAAGTGAAGTTTTCACAGAACCTGTTGGCCAACAGGTTATCTATGTCCACAGGCTCAGTATATGTGGTATCATTAACTACCAGTTCGGCACAAATCTGGGCCTTTCCTTTTAGGTTAAAGATGTAACTAAAGAATGCCTTATGGTTCTCCTTAGTAGAAGATGCTAATTTAGATTCATAGTTTGCTTTGGAGGACTTCCCAGCATGTCCTGTTTGTTGTGGTGACAAGGTTTAGGTCCCTAGAATGTAGCTCGGAGGGATTGGGATTTCTTTAGGTGTAGCATGTCCAACAGCTCTGGGTTTGACATAGCTTTATAAGTAAGGCAGAGATCACCTCGGAGTAGACAATATGCTATGGAGTAAAGCTGGAGTTTTTTGAGATGGTCAGTGTAGGGTATTTGTTTGAGGCCAGTAATCCTCTTTGTGAGGTACTTCTGTGGCCTTTCCAGATGCTGCAGATGTCTTGTGAGGTACATTCCAAAAGGGGTGTTGTACTCTATAATGGATCTAATGAGTGTCGAATAGAGAGGAACAATGACCTCTTTTTTCCTGGATGAGAACCCTTTTATGATGAGGTGCGCCATGTAGAAGGACTTCCTGACTACTGTGGCGATGTGACTATCAAAGGAGAGACTGATGTCCACCTGGGTCCCAAGGTCTCTTATCACACATTCGGTGTTAAGTAGATTGCTGCCTATGTGGTAGTTCATGGGTACAGAGATTTTACCAAAGGGGATGACACTGCACTTTTTGGCATTGAGCTTGAGGCCATGGCTCTGACACCAGGCATCTGTCTCAGCGAGGCCCTTCTATAGGATGTCCACATCATTTGGGGACTTGACTATGGTTCCTAGTTTGCAGTCATCTGCGAACTTCATTAGCTAGAGGCCTTCTCTGTTAGCCTGAACTTCAGAGAAGTAGATACCAAACAGGAGAGGTCCCAGGACGGAACCCTGTGGTACTCCATTTGTCACTGCTTTGAGGTCAGATTTAGAGTCTGCAACTTTTACAGTGTGAGTTCTGTCAGTGAGCTAGTTGGCATCCCATCTTGTGATGTAGGGATTTATGTTTAATATACATCTAGTTTAGTGAGTTTAGCTATAATTCCAGAATAGGGGATGATGTCAAAAATGTTGGTGAGGTCAAGATTGGCTGTGTGAACCACCTTACCCTCATCTACAACTTTGGTGACTGCCTCAAAGAAGTCAATCAGGTTCAGGAGGTATGATCTGTCTTTCACAAACCAAAACTGGGTGGGATTCAGAGTTTGGAGGTTACCAATGTCTTTGTTAATGAGTTCCATGATGATACATTCCAGGGCCTTGCAGACCAGGCTCATCAGGCTAATAGGTCGATAGTTCCCGGGATCAGTGGTGGCTCCCCCTTTGTGGAGTGGGATAACTGTTGCTGTGTGCCATTCAGTGGGCACAAAGCCTAATGTGAGGCTATTATTGAATATGGTGCTTAAGTGGGGAGCCAGTTAGTTCTGAAGTTCATGTAAAATGCAGCCTTGGATGTTGTCCGGTCCCATGGATGCTGTGTTTTTGGCTTTAGAGAGTGCAGCTTTTACCTGCATAGTTGTGATTACAGGGACTCTGCATTCTTCCTGTATAGATATGGGCCCTTTAGGGGGTGAGGGTGGTAAAGTTAGTATTGAACCTATCTGCCAGGATGTTGGCAATATCAGTTGGTTCTGTAATGTTCATGCCGTTGTGCTGTAACTCAGAGCAGATCTGGGTGTTGTCATTGAGATTCTTGACATAGCTTTAGAATGCTTTGTGGTTGTCCTTAGAATTACTGGTGATTTTATTTTCATAGCTAGCTTTGGAGGATCTTATAAGGGATCTCAGCATCTTACTGAGGCTGACCAGGGAGCTCCTCCACTCATGGGATTTTACTCTCTTTTGCAACAGTTTCTTCCTTCTGTTGTACAGTTTGCTTATGGCAGGGGACCACCAGATTGGCTTCCTTTTTTTGGAGGATAGCATCTTGGTTCTGTTTGGGATAGCACGATCCATGCACTCATGTAAGTGCTTATAGAGTGCATTTGTGTAGGATTCAGCAGTCGTAACTGTATTATCCATCTGCATGGGTGTCATGAAGTTCGCCACTTCTGTCTTAAGAAGCATGAAGTTGGCTTTGGAGAAATTTTTTACCATAGTTTCCTTAATGGGGGGTGGGGGCAGGATGTGGATATCAAGGGTGATTAGCTAATGGTCGGATCGGACCAACGAGGAGTTGACTTCAGGTGTAGAACACCGGTCATTCATGTTAGTAATGACTAGGTCTAGGATACTGTTGCCCCAGGTGGGGATGTGGATAAGTTGATCCAGGGCATTGGAGTTTATGAATTCCAGAAAGCGTTGAGCTAAGGAGTTGGTACACGAGAAGTTTTCCCAGTTAATGGTGGAGTAGTTGAAGTCGCCCATTATTAGGGTGTTTGGATGAATCCTAATATTTTCCAGTACATCAAGAAAAGAGGAATGGGAATCCTGGGGCATGGTGGGGGATCTGTAGCAAGCTACAATTTGGATTGCAGTTTTGCCCAGAGTTAGTTGCACTTGGATAACCTTGGATGCATTATGCTGAGCAACTAGCCAGTAGGTGTGGATATCCCTAATGAATATGGACATACCTCCGCCTCTGGTGTTTCGGTCCAGGTTACATGGCCAAAAATTGTGATATGAGTTATAGCCTGGTAGTGCAGGGGTGCTCTCTGGAGCCTTGAACCAGGTCTCAGTCACTGCACAGATATTGATGTTCTCCATTTTAAGGAGTGCCTCGAGTGAGTGCATTTTGAGATTTAGACTTCTAGCATTGAGTAGCATTACCCTCAGTTATTGCTTGCCTGTTCCTGCTATGGTGGTGAATTTGTCATTTGAACCTTGCCTAAAAAGGCACTTTAGTGGCAGCAGGAGTCTTAGCCGGTATCCGGAATCCCAGAGACGACAGGAGCAGGCCATCTGTGGCAAAGCATCGTGGTCATGTCATCCCAAGCAGACAGATACTGGATCCCCTTAGAATGACACCAGAAGCTTAGCCAATTGTTGAAGTCAATTATTTTGTCCTTGTACTGCGGTATCATTCTGGGCAATGGCAGAATGCTACTCAGGGCTAGGGTTATACCTGCCTGGTCTACAAGATCGGAGAGCTCTTCCATGTCTCTTTTCATGTAGTCCAGGGAGGTATGTCTCAGGTCATTCACACCAACATGGACAATGATGGAGTCATATTTGTACTTGTTGTGGAGTGACCTGAGTGGGTGGATTATGTGGTGGATCCTGGCACCCGACAGGCAGCTGACAGTAACCTTCTCCTTGTTTAGCCTGGTGAATGAGACATCAGTGTGCCTGACTATAGAGTCACCTAAGACTAGTGTGTTGGGTATGTTGTTTTGCCTTATTGGCTGTGGTTGAGTGGCACACTGAGTCTGTGGGCTATGTGTCATTTGGGTTGTGTTGGGGGATGGAGGTTGCTTGCATTTCTGCTTTGGAGGTCTCTGTTGCTTAGACAGATTATTATTGAGAGCCTCAGTGAATGTTTTTGTGTTACTATGTGTGGATTTTGGTGATGTAGATTAAGTGAGACTATGTGATGAGTGTGGTGAAGTGCAAATGTTTGCCTTCTCCTCATGACTGTCAAGTTCAGTCTTGGTTGGAGAGAAGTCTATTTATTATATTTAATTATTTAACATACAGGAATTTATTTATACACTATTACTATATGTAATTAATTGATTTTAAAGAGTTTAATGTAGTAATAATGTTTTAAATACGATATAATATTACACCATGTACCTATGGAATTCCTTACACAATGAGTCTTTATGTTTTATTGGTTTAGGTAGGATGCAAATAACACTATTGGACAATTTGATTTTAATTAGAGTATTTAATAGCAATTAGAATTAATTACTTTGTCTGATGAAGTCTTTCTGTGGATGTGGACGAAAACGCACTTGGTTAATAAAGCGTTTATGTGATTATACTACAACAAAGCTCCATTTTTCAATAAGTGTTTTTACTGCAAACAAGCTACGTCTTTTTTAGTTGGTGTGCTGTTTCCACTTGTTTTGGATTTATTGGTTGGAGAGATACCTCCAGTTTGGCTAGATAAGTGCATCTTTCACAGGTTGTAGTGTTGGGTGGTAGGAGGAGAGGGTTGTCTGTGTACATGAGGCAATTTCTACATTGCCTCAAAATGCCCAGATTCATCAGATAGACAGGCGGGAACACTGGGAGCTGACCCTTGGACATGCCTGAATAAAAAACTATTTTCCTCTAGATGAGTGAGGAAAGTGAGTACAAGAGCTGTTTTTCTCTAAGCAAGTGAGAAAAGTAAGTACAAAAACCGTTTTCCTCTAGGTAATGAGGAAGGTTGAGTGCTATAGTAATTAGTAGCTTATTTAGTACTTACAAGTTCTGAACAAGTGCTGAGCACGAATAAGCAAATGTAAGTGCTAATACTAAGAATCTGTATCTGCACTAGACGAGTTGCAGGACAGAAACAAGTGCAAATGGAGATTTTCAAATCAGAAAGTTGAGAGAGATGGAAGAGATTGCCCAAACGGCCAATAACTACAGGTTACCTAGTGCTTACCACTTCCACTCGTAAGCTAGAAGGCTTCCCTCCAACACAGAAAGGCTTGGGGGACTCAGAAGCTTACATACAGTCCTGGATACAACAAATCTGTATCTGGAACACTAGTTACAGGAAAGGTAGGAAATAGGCTTACAGTTTTATTTACAGAAAAGTAGCTAAAACAGTAGTAAAAACAATTCACATGCAGTGCAAGGTAGCACACTTGAGTTGTTGTTGTGTCTTTCAGCTTTTCCCAATTAGGGGTCGACACAGCAGAACTCCGGTCTGCTAGTGATTGGCAGTAGATTTTTTAGTGCTGAATTGCCAGCCCTGACACACAACTTTCAACGAAGGTACACCCATTCACGCATGTCTCCATGCAGAAGACGCTCTAGCTGAGAATCAAACCAGACAGCGTCTTACTGTGAGGCGATATTAGACCAAACACAATTTAAAAAATGCAATGAAATTAAAAAAGACTAAAAGCAAGTGCAGAAAGAGTTTATTAGGTAGAATGTGGTAAAGAGATGGGACTGGGGGAGTGTTCCAGATCAAATCTACAGTGGGGCTTGCAACTGCAAAAGCCACCAAATTTAAACTACAAGCCCGAAATAGGGAGGGTGGGTGGGACAAAACAGTTTCAACAGAGATCTAAGCAACAATTAATAGTACAAAATCTAAAACCAAAAAAAATATACTCAGCTCTGTATATTTGCAGATAGATTGGAAAGCAGTCTCTCAGAACAGGGAGGCAACAGTTTCAGCAGAGATCTAAACAACAATAAACAGTACAAACTCTAAAACAAAAAAATATATACTCAGCTCTGTATATTTGCAGATAGATTTGAAGGCAGTCTCTCAGAACACAGGTTCCAGCAATTAAATGCAGGCTGTTACTAACAGGTCTAATTTTATGCAAGTGATCCTTGAGTTAGAAAACATACAAGCTGTAAAAAACATTTATACTAACTGAAGACATGGTAGAAAATAGGGGGAGGTGGGACAATGTTTCAACAGAGATATAAGCAACAATTAACAGTACAAACTCTAAAACCAAAAAAATATACTCAGCTCTGTATATTTGCAGATAGATTGGAAAGCAGTCTCTCAGAACAGGGAGACAACAGTTTCATCAGAGATCTAAGCAACAATTAACAGTACAAACTCTAAAACCAAAAAATATATACTCAGCTCTGTATATTTGCAGATAGATTGAAAGGAAGTCTCTCAGAACACAGGTTCCAGCAATTAAATGCAGGCTGTTACTAACAGGTCTAATTTTATGCAAGTGATCCTTGAGTTAGATAACACACAAGCTGTATAAACCAGTTATACCAACTGAAGACACGGCAGAAAATAGGGGGAGGAGGGACAATGTTTCAACAGAGATTTAAGCAACAATTAACAGTACAAACTCTAAAACCAAAAAATATACTCAGCTCTGTATATTTGCAGATAGATTGGAAAGCAGTCTCTCAGAACAGGGAGACAACAGTTTCAACAGAGATCTAAGCAATAATTAACAGTACAAACTCTAAAACCAAAAAATATATACTCAGCTCTGTATATTTGCAGATATATTGGAAGGAAGTCTCTCAGAACACAGGTTCCAGCAATTAAATCACTAACAGGTCTAATTTTATGCAAGTGATCATTGAGTTAGATAACACACAAGCTGTAAAAAACAGTTATACCAACTGAAGACACAACAGAAAAAAGGGGGAGGTGGGACAAAACAGTTTCAACAGAGATCTAAGCAACAATTAACAGTATAAACTCTAAAACCAGAAAAATATACCCCGCTCTGTATATTTGCAGATAGATTGGAAAGCAGTCTCTCAGAACAGGGAGACAACAGTTTCTACAGAGATCTAAGCAACAATTAACAGTACAAACTCTAAAACCAAAAAAAATATATACTCAGCTCTGTATATTTGCAGATAAATTGGAAGGCAGTCTCTCAGAACACAGGTTCCAGCAATTAAATGCAGGCTGTTACTAACCTGCTCTTCCTCAAGGAGCTTGTTTTGGTCCTATTAGGTATGACCGAGTCAATGCAGTTATACAGGTATTTGTATAAAGTACTGGTGTAGAACTCAACATAGTTGCCAGTTCCATCTGAGGGGGCAGGTGCAGTGAATCTATTTATACCATCCTGTAAGAAGTTATAATCTGCTTTGGAGAAGTTTTTTTAGTTTAGTTGCTGCAGGTGGGATTAGGTGTGATAGTTACTTTGAAAGAGATTGATTTGTGGTCAGATTTCACCAGGGAATACCTCACAGTGGGAGTGCTACAGTTGTTCCCCATATTAGTAACCACAAGCTCCAGGATGTTGGCACCCCTTGTGGGGGTGTCAATCACCTAGTCTAGGGCACTGGAGTTAATAAAGTCTGATGCCCAGGATAGTGTGTGGGTGAAAGCGCTTAGTGGACTTTATATGTTTTGCCTTACCCAATAAACGTTTAACTTTTTGGTGCTGGTCAGTTTTATTTTGTTTTACCTGTTCTTTTCATTCATTTGGTTATCCTTGCATTAAGTAGTTTAAGTATCAGTTTATTCTTTTTTTGTCATTTATTAAACTTTGAATGTGTTGCTTAATTCTTAAAACAGACTAATTTGTTTTATATATTACTTTTTTATATCTAAGTCTTAGTAATAATAATAATAGTGGTTGCAATTTGCTTACAGATGGATCAGGTTACCCTAAAGCAAAGAAGGTGCAAATGAAAGAGACATGAGCATTTCCTGTATTGTAAATATAGCTATGCATAGAATACTGTACTTGCATAATATGCAAAGATCAACCTGAAATGCTGGTAGATCATGTCCAAACCTGAGTTATTAAAAGAAAGGGAGCTTTATAAATACAAGCAAGAATGCAATTTTCTATTCGCAGCCTAAGAGTTTTCTTGCTTTTTTTTCATTTATATATATCTGCTCTCATATTTTATTAAACCAGTTTATGTTCTCTCCTTTTTGACTGTAACTGATTCTTTGCCTAGGATGTACCAGGACACACAGCAAGTGGCATGTAGAATAACACGCATATATTCTTAATTTGGTCTGAATTCCTTTCATCTTAAATAATCTGGTACTGTTGCGCTACCTGCTTTTTCAGGCTGATCACCCAATATCAACTGTTAAGTAGAAGTAAGAAAGCCAGATACTATAGCTGAAAAGAAAAGGATGAAGGCAGCATTAGTTACTGAAGTAGCTATGGCTAGTGATTGCAGTTTTCTTTGTACCAACAAACAAAATTATAAAATATCAAGATATGCAAGCTGAAGCCAGAGCAATATGAGACAAGAACAACAAAATAGTTCCAATGATGCTGAGAGCAACTAGACTAATTAAAAAAATTACAAACAGATGTAAATACACTGACAATGCCAACAATAAAATTAATTATAATGCTATAGTATCTACCTCTCATGGATTTAAAATATTTAATTACAGTACTTTACTGATGATAGATATTTTGTTTTGTTTGGAAAAGGGTTTACATTTGTGCCTACATAGAGGTTAGATATAGGTGAAGCTTTGCTTGATTTAAAGCTGTATGTTAAAAAATTAAATTTTAAAGTCATGTTTTCTGATGGCAATTGTTATCCCCAGGCCATGCTACATATTTCGTTACTAAAAGTACTTTTAATCCTCCACTTCACCCCAACATTAGTTTGTTTGAGAAGTTATGTGTACTTGTTATCTGTAAGTGGTATACTCAGAATAAATATAGGTGGAAAAGTAATTCTAGATGAGGTGACTCTTATGCAAGAGATTACCAATGATAGAGAAATTACAGTCATGAAGCCTGATAAGGGAGGCAAGACTGTGGTCATGCATGCCATTGATTATTTCAGTAAAATGCTCATTTTGCTTAGCAATGAACAACACCCTCAAACATCCAAAAATGAGATTCATGTGGCATACAGAAAAATAGAGGCCTTCCTACATGATGTTGTGATGGAGGGCAGGACTGATAACAAGGGTTATAGGTTTTTAAGAGTGTGGCGCCCAATATATTTGGCATACCCAAGGTGCATAAGGACATTAGTGACCTTCCCCTTTGGTCTATTGTAGCTGCAAACAGGTCTAAGACTCACCCACTAGCAATTTATGTTGTCAGGAGTATTAAAGACTTGAGGTCCCTGCTTAGATGCATCTTAAAGCATTCATAAGACTTTCTTGGCAATATTAAAGCTGAGTTTTTTTATCAAAAACTGGCTTTTAGTAACTATTGATGTTAAAGATTTATTCTCCTGTATGCCAAATGATGTTGGTCTTGAATGGTTTAGAAAATTCATCAGTGCACATAGTAATTTTAACAATGGTGAAGTTGATATGGTCATTGACTTTATGGAGATCATCTTGAACAAACATTTTATATTTTTGAAGGATGAATATTTTAAGCAGGTCAGTGGCATTGCTATGGGGGCTACTTGTGCACCCTTTACACATATATTTTTATGTGGTACTGGGAGCAAAAATTTGTATTCTCATCCCCATATAAGCAGCATTTAATTACGTATTTTAAGTTTTTGGATGATATTTTTTTAATCTGGAAAGGGGATAAGGTGGTCTTGAAAGAGGTTATTGATTACATTAACAGTACCACTATTTTTTTGAAGTTCACCTATAATTTCTCTGAAAAAAGCATTAATTATCTGGATATATCTTTGGTCAAGAATTTTTATATGCTCACATTTAAGTCCAAATTGTATAGGAAGCCAACCTTCTCCAACAGTCATTTGCACTTTGATATTTGCCATCCCTACAAGCAGAAACATAGTTTGGTAAAGGGTCAGATGGTACAACTGGCAAGAACTATATCAGAAGACGAAGATCTTCAGGAGGACATTAGGTTTTTGAAACATCTACTTAGTGAGAGAGGATACACAAAATAATTGCTGGATAAGGTACACACTGAAATTAGTAGGAAAGAAAATCCAAGATTTATCCACTTTTAGGAAAGGTTTACTGGATGGCAAAGTATGTGCAAACCAAGATAGTGGAGGTCGCACCTATGATATATCCTTTCAAAGTAGTTTGTTACTTAAATAGGGTCAAGAGTGCAGTGTTATAAGAAATGTAATTAAGGTAAATTGGAAGATTTTTGAAAGTGATTTTGAATTAATGGATAAGGTGGATGCTGTTCCCCTTTTCACATACAAGCGATGTAATAATTTTATAGAAAAAATAGAAAAAGCTACCATCCATAGGATTTGTGGTGGGGGGTTAGTCAAGGGTAGCAGAAAATGTGGAGCATGTAGGCAGTGTGGTTTTGTTTACAAAGGTGATGTCTTTAAGTTACCAAGTATTAATTACATTTTTTGGGGTTTTGCCAAAGTTTTAATTGTAAAAAGTGAGGGAGCGGTGCACTTGGCCTTTTGTAACTTTTGCTTCTCTGGGAAAGATTGAGTGCTCCCTGCAAAAGAGAATTTATGAGCATTGCTATGATGTTAGTCACAAAAAGGAGACCAATGCTTTATACAGACAGTGCTTCCCATGTGGGGAATAAAAAATATTTTTTTTTGTCCTGGAGCAGGTGGCCAGGAATTCAAGGGGTGGTCCCTGTGGATATATTTTAGAATACAGGGAGCTGCTTTGGCAACTACACTTAAACACTGGTGAGAAGTCAGGATCAAATGATGCAATTTCTATTGCCAGTGTGCTAAAACTAAGGGCAGCTAAACTATAGCTTTCTTTGGATATTTTTATGGTATTCCTAGTGATTTTGGAATGGTATTTTAACCTCTATGTATGCGTGATGTTTCTGTGCACCCCCACCCTCATGGACTTAATGATATTTACACATCTTTTTTATGATTTTTTTTAACCATTGTTTAGCGCATTTTTAACATCTTTGCTATTTTGATGCAATTTTTTTATTAGAATTTTATGTGTATTTGAATTTTATATAGGACCAAACATCAAATTAGCATTGGTTTTCATCATGCTTGAAATTGTAAAAATGGTACTTTTGAGTTTTTGACCATTTCTTTAAAAAGCTTTTCCATGTTTACTTTTAACTGTGATTAGATATGCAAATGTATTTGAATGACTGGATGTATTTGCAATGACAGGATGGTTTATTAATTGAATGAAGTATTTAAATATGGTTCTAGATTGTTAGTGCTGATGAAGTCCTGTATTTAGTGATGAAAGAGCTTAACTTTCAGTTTTTAGCTTGTTGAATAAATTATGTGGCACTGTATATAGTCAGTTGGTCATTTTTTGCCAAGTTTTGAGTTTATTAGTTTTAATTCTTGGCTGGTACATGGTTGGTTAATACACAGGCATATACATGACAAAGAGGAGTGGGGAGATCTAAGACTTATACATGGGGTTATATTTAAATAAACTAAAAAGTTAGAGGAAAAGTCAGTGGTCAAGGCAGTGCACATCAGTTTTCCTACAATACCTGCAGGAAAATTATTAGGTATCAGTACAAGGCAATTAGCTGTTTCCGCATATGCTTAGCTCTGACTTATAGCAGTGCTCAGAAAGTAAAGAAACCTACATAGGCATCTGTAAATATCTAGGCAACAAAATGAAAACTAATAAACATGTTATTTAAACTTCATTGCAAAAAGGAAGGAAAAAAGAAAGGAGCAGTAAATTTAAGGCAAAAATGAGTATTCAGTTAAATACTTTAACAAAGGATCTTTAACTAGATTCAATTCTGTTCTTATAGCAGCTTGTGTTTTACAGAGTGAGACACATTTACTCCTGTGAGGAGTAATGTTGAAACTTATTACATGAAAAAGAAATAACGTGCATTGTGTACATAAGATAGCTCTCAAGACAACAGAACTTACTCCTGTTACTTGTCTTCTTTTAGAGAGGACCATGTATTGTTACAAGAGGATTTTAATATGAAGAATTCTGAGTCATGTACTCTGTCTAAAGTACGTTATCTTTTCACTGCAGAGATTAAACAGTTAACTAGTATTTTTTCCGTTTACCAAGATTTACAACTAGATCTTTTATGTATATGAAATTATATTAGCATTACATGCCTTTTTCTAGCTGGCTGTCTTTGTTTACCTAGAATGTTGTTCGTCATATGTGTATGCAAAGGATTTGCTGGTATTTCTGCCTCTTTTAATCCTTGAACTATTTGAGAATCTGTACCAGCTTAATGATTAACACTTTTATCAAGATTATATGAGAGCGGCCAGTCCTAAGGTCTCTTGTTTTCTGTAGATTTGAACTACTTCATTAAGTTCTTCCCACTCACCAGTCTATATTACATGGCTTCACCTTAATTCTGACACTGAATTAACCTTTGTCTATACTTTAACCAAATTCAGTTGTATTTTAATTTAGCATTTCTCTACGCTCATTCCAGAATGATCTGTTGTTCTGAAGCTTGGATTTGAAGCCCATAAGAGTGGTGTGTAAGCCATCTAGTTCAGTAATAAACCTTGTATGTAAACCACTGAACTTTGCTTTCATTCATTCTAGAAGTATTCTTGTCTATTGTTTTGTGTTATCCACATTATTCCACCAAATTTTGTATTTCTTGGAAGGAAAGGAAGGTTTTTAGTCACGTATCTCCACTGTAGGTTTCCAGTACTTATACACCTGAGCAAAAAGTCAAAGACTGACATTTGTAATTGCAAAAAAGGTTTATTCACTTCTCTTTTTCCCATTTTTTTAATTTAGCTACTTGATCTGCCATCTGAATGGTGTAGCTCTGCAACCTACTTACCAAGACATGCCTAGCCTTTGTGTTGCACTGCAGTGTAGGTAAGTAACTTTCCAAGATGCAGGGCTTTTACCCTCTGTGACGATTGGAGAGAGGTGGGCGAAGGCTGCCAGCCTAGTCAAATAGAATTTGATACATAATTCTATCAACTATATAAATAAATGTAAAATACAGGCTTGTATTTTTAAATGTAAGAAAACACTGTAAAATGTGAACTTCAAGATTGTTGCAACATTGCCATCTGCTGTAAGGAAAACCAAGCCATGTATTTCAAATGTGTCTTTTTAAGTTGAAAAGATCTTATGAATCTCTTTAATGTTTTACAAGTCAGCTCCAGTGCAGCTGAATGAAGGTTTCATGCCCATTGTTTTAAGGCTAAAGCTTATGACCAAAATTTAGATGTGGAAGGTGCTTTATTGCTCTAGTTTCTGTTAGAATATACATGTGAAATGTCTTCTATTGTTGTAAGTTTCTGTGCAGGTGTTAGATTGCTAAATAATGCAGTTTGTTTGCCTGGGAAAACCTAAGTGTCAAAAATGATGTAATTTGGGGAGGGACCCAGCAAACGTGTTTGTTAGTAATGTTTAAATACTATTTCTCAGAAGAGATTCGAGAGCATTTTGACTTTGGACATCCAACTTCTCAGCATTCTGCCTTATGCTCACATGTAAGTTTTAGCACTGTGATTTCTTGCAGGAATAGTTAAAGCTAGTAAAGATTAATTAGGTATTTTTCTTTGAAATCAGACCTGTCCTGCTGTATTATTTTAAGTTTCTGTGTGATCTCTGAATTCTTTGATATCTATGTGGTGTAGTAGCTTTTTCTTGTGTTTTAATTATTTATTATTAAATATTTTTAAAACCTTCTACCTGTGGCTGATTTGTGTAGAGATAAGCTCTAGAGTACATTGCATATTTATAGAGGTTATTGTAATAGGCCACTCTAAAGTAAGCCTTGACTGTCAGTCATACTATCATTGGATAATAATATTGCACAGTAATAATTGGACATCCTTTTAAGGGCCTTTTAGTAGCTGATATTATTAACTGAGTGGTGGCAGTAATTACTACCGTATAGTCTGGGTAAAAGGGCACAGCTGGAGAATCTGTGTCAGCCTTTCCCAGGAGTGTCTGTGAAGTTGTATAAATACTTATCTCAAAGTGTGTGTGTGTGTGAGTGTGTGTGTGTGTGTGTGTGTGTGTGTGTGTGTGTGTGTGTGTGTGTGTGTGTGTGTGTGTGTGTGTGTGAGTGTGTGTGTGTTGTGTCAGCTACTTGGCAGGGACACAAAGCACTGGTTGGACAGAGGGGGTACTGGATGTTTTAGCTTTCCCAGTTAGGCTGAGACCTGGACCCTATAGTTGTGCCAGTGGGAAGTCTTATTAGGGACCTGGTGAGTAAGGGGGCAACCAGCCCCAGACTGACTGTGATCTCTGTGTGCACTTAAGGAAAATTATACTTTACTGTGTGTATTACATATCCTTTTCTCTTCTATGAGATGACCTCCCTGGTGTTAATGGTGAGGATTGAGGCTCCTTGATTGCTGGGCCAGGGCATGGTCATCACAAGTGTTTGGCAGTGGTGGGATCTACTTCACATACTAATTATCTTGTAGAGTGAATTCCTGTAGCTTATGTACAGTGATCTCTAAAAGTGTTTTGTACTCTAAAACAGCCACGCAGTGTATACTCAGAGTTCAGATCACAATTGTTTTATTTCTTTTGTTAGCTTAGTGTTAGTCAGGGTGAGCAGGCAGCATGTCAGCAGAAGAGTATGGAAAGCTGACAAGGAGCCAGCTGGAGGAGATGTGTCAGGCTAGGGGACTGGTGCATGGAAACCTGATTAAAGCAGACCTGATTGCAGCCTTGGTTACAGCTGCATCAGAAAACAGCAGCCTAAATGACAATCAGACTGACAGTGGAGATACAATATTCTCGGAGAATGAATAGCTCAACCTTTCTGCAGTGGACTTAAAAATCCAGCTGAAGCTAAAGAGACTTGGGTTGGAGGCCAGGCATATGGAATTAGAAGCAGCTGGGAGAATGAGGAGCCTAGAAGCTGAAGAACAGGAATGGCAGAGCAAGCATGAGAGGGAAATGCTGACTCTTCGCCAGAGTCATGGAGATAATGGGGAAGGGAGTAACTGGACCCCAGAAGCACAAAAGGTTAGTAAATTTTTTCCACAGTTTAAAGAGGGGGATAATTTTGATAGCTTCATTCATATGTTTGAGCAGGTATGTAAACAGTATGAAGTTGACCAAGGGCTCTGGGTACAGTTCCTGACCCCCTTACTCCATGGTAAAGCTGTAACTTCTTTAGCAAAAATGCATGACACTGACTGTTTTGAATATACTGCTGTAAAAAGACATTTATTAGAATGTTTTAAGCTAACACCTGAAATGTATAGGAAAAAGTTTCATGAGCATAGATGCAAGGCAGATGAAAATGTATGTGACTATGTTGCTGAACTGAGCACTTATTTTCATAGCTGGGTGAGTGGATGTCAGGTCACCACTTTTGAAGGGCTGGCAGACCTTTTGGCAAGAGAACAAGCCCTTAGCACTTTGCCTGAGGACATGAGGATCTGGTTAGCTGATAGACAGTGTGCTACTTCAGAGGATTTGGGGAAGAAGGGAGACCTATACCTAGCAAGCAGGACAGCCCTGCACAGGAAAGGGACCCCCAGTACTGCTCATAGGACTAAAGGAACCCATGGTGGGCAGCACAGACTGCCCCAACAGAATCCACCAGTAGCAGGGGAAGCCACTAGTCCAGGTACACATCCAGGAGCTAGGGTTAAATGTTTTGAATGCAACCAGTGGGGCCATGTGGCATACAGGTGTCCACGGAGGCAAGGTGGGGAACCAAAGTTGAGGGAGCCAGTAAGTGGGAAAGACAAAATGCCAACTGTGTGTTGTCTTGAGACAACAGGGGTATGGAACTACCATCCTGCAGATGTACTGAGAGGGAAGGATTTGGATGAGGCAGTACTATGTACTTATGCAGTTACATGCAGTAAGGCTAGGAGACAAACATGTGGGTGTGGTAGCCTGGGGGAGGCCCAGACAGACTGCATATTTGCAGCCAGGACTACTGAGGTGGTTACTTCAGGGAGTGAGCTACGCTGTAGCAGTGAGACTGAATGTGAGCCATGGCTGCCTGTGGGTACTAATGTTCCCTTGGACAGGGTAACTGCAAAGGTACAGGTGAGTAGTAGTACCCAGGCTGACAGTGAGGCACTGCTGTCAGAGGATGCCAGACTTCCTGTGGAAGGGGAGCTGGGAAGGGTTACAAGGAGAGACTTGAGACAGGCTCAGCTCTCAGACCCTACATTGAAAGGCGTGAGGCAGGTAGCTAGGGAGGCACCTGATTCTCAAGGGAAGGGGGAATCTGTATACTGGAACAAAGGGTTACCGTACAGAGAGTGGACCCCTGAGGGAGGGCTAGAATGTGGAAGAGTACAGCAGTTGGTAGAGCCTAGAGCTTACTGTCTGGCACTTCTAGCCATAGCCCATGACATTCCCTTTGCAGGTCATATGGGCATAAAATGTAAAAAGAGGTGTATTATGCAAAACTTCTATTGGCCTAGAATTTCCAGAGATGTAACAGGGTACTGCAGGACCTGTGATCAGTGCCAAAAGGTAGGTAAGGCAGGACAAGGTGAGAGCTCCTTTGATTCCTTTGCCTGTGATTGAGGAGTCATTTCAGGGGGTAGCTATGGATATTGTGGGTCCTTTGAGTACCCCAAGTTCCACAGGAAAAAAAACTGGTGATTGTAGATTATGCTACATGATACCCTGAGGCAGTGGTTTTGTCCTCCATCGAGGCCGAGAAGGTGGCAAATGCTTTGCTAGAGATTTTCAGCAGGGTAGGTTTCCCAAAGGAAATACTGTCTGACAGAGGTGCCAATTTTATGTCAGACCTGCTGGTTTGTCTGTGGAAGTCCTGTGGGGTGAAGTGCATGAAGACCACCCCCTACCATCCCCAGACTAATGGTCTTGTTGAGAGGTTAAACTCTACAATCAAGTCCATGCTACGGCCATTTGCAGATCAGTTTAAAAGGGAGTGGGACAAATATTTGCCCCATCTGTTGTTTGCTTACAGAGAGGTTCCCCAGGAATCCAGTTTTTTTTTTTTATCCTTTGAGTTGCTGTATGGACATAGGGTGAGGGGACCTCTAGATTTAATTGAGATGAGTGGGAAGGTGAGTGTGAGTCTCACAAGGAGTCTGTTGTGGCATACGTCCTAACCCTCAGGATAAAGCTCAGGGATCTCATGGGCTTGGCCCAGGAGTACCTGGCAGAAGCCCAACAACAGAAAAAGGTGTGGTATGACAGGAATGCTCGAGCTAGAGAATATGCTGTAGGGCAGCAAGTGATGGTTCTCATTCCTGTCAGACATAACAAGTTGCAAGCAGCTTGGGAGGGACCCTACAAGGTGGTAAGAAAGGTAAGTGATGTTAACTACATGGTGGAAGTGCTAGGTAGATGGCAGGGGCACAAATTGTACCATGTTAACATGATGAAACCTTACTATGATAGGGAAGCCCTTGTGCTGAGCATTTGCAGTGGATTGCAGGAGGAGTCTGAGAGAGATCTTGTGACTGATCTCCTCAGTGAGGCTTGGGCTGACACCTCGGTGGAAGGGGTAGCAATGTCCCAGCAGCTATCTCCTACCCAGGTTCAAGAAATCCAAGCAGTGTTGCAGGAGTTTGGGGGCATGTTCACCGGGAAACCAGGAAGCACCCACCTGGTGCAGCACCAGGTGAATACAGGATCCCAAAGGCCTATCAGGCAGGCCCCTTATAGGGTGCCTGAAAGAGTCAAACAGACTCTGAGGGAGGAGGTACAGGAGATGTTGAAACTAGAGGTGATTCAAGAGTCCAACAATCCCTGGGCCTCACCAGTGGTGTTGGTGCCAAAGAAGGATGGCAGCACCAGGTTCTGTATGGATTACAGGAAATTAAATAGTCACACAGAGTCAGATGTTTACCCCATGCCTAGGACAGATGAGGCCCTAGAGCAGCTGGGTGGGGCTAAGTATCTTACAACCATTGATCTTACCAAGGGTTACTGGCAGGTGCCCTTGACTCCCAGTGCTAAAGAAAAGTCAGCCTTTGTGAATCCTTTTGACTTGTATGAGTTCAAAAAGATGCCCTTTGGGATGAAGAATGCCCCATTAACTTTCCAGAGGCTGGTAGATCATATCTTAGCAGGAGCAGGAGGGTTTGCCCTTGCTTACATGGATGATATTGCTATCTACAGCCATTCAGCATATCAGGGAGGTGCTGGGCAGACTACAGAGGGCAGGGTTGATCATTAAGCCAAACAAATGTCAGGTGGGTATGGCAGAGGTCTCCTACCTAGAACATAGAGTGGGGAGTGGTAAGATAAAGCCAGAACCTGCCAAAGTGGAAGCTATTCAGGCATGGCCTGCACCTGTTAACAAAAAGCAGGTGAGGGCATTCTTGGGGACAGCAGGGTACTGCAGAAAGTTTTTTCCCAATTATAGTACTATAACTGCTCCCCTCACAGACCTGACAAGGAAGAACAGGCCAGATAAGGTAGTGTGGACCCCAGCATGTGAGCAGGCATTTCAGAAGCTTAAGGAAGCTTTGGGAGGACCCCCTGTGTTAGCCAGTCCAGACTACAGCAAAGACTTTGTTGTGCAGGTGGATGCTTCAAACTATGGGGTGGGGGTTGTACTTAGCCAGATTTCTTCAGAGGGAGAAGAGCACCCAGTGGTTTATCTCAGTTGTAGGCACCAACCCAGGGAGGAATGCTATGCAGCAGTAGAAAAGGAATGTCTAACCATAGTGTGGGCACTACAAAAACGTCAGCCTTATCTGTATGGAAGAAATTTCACTGTGATGACAGATCACAACTCTCTAACATGGTTAAGCAGAACCAGTCAGCAAAATGCCAAGTTCCTAAGATGGAATCTGGGGTTGCAAGCATATGATATGTCATTGCAGCACCGTATTGGGAGTAGCAATGCCAATGCAAATGGGCTCTCAAGACAGGGAATGGGGTGAGGTACACCCAGATAGACCTGACACTCTCAAGCGATGTTTCTCAAGGGGCACTTGAAAATCTTTCTTGAGTTCCCCGGGGGGGTGAGATGTGATGATTGGGGAGAGATGGGTGAAGGCTGCCAGCTTAGTCAAATAGAATTTGATACATAATTCTATCAACTATATAAACAAATGTAAAATACAGGCTTGTATTTTTAAATGTAAGAAAACACTATTAAATGTGAACTTCAAGATTGTTGCAACATTGCCATCTGCTGTAAGGAAAACCAAGCCAAGTATTTCAAATGTGTCTTTTTAAGTTGAAAAGATCTTATGAATCTCTTTAATGTTTTACAAGTCGGCTCCAGTGCGGCTGGATGAAGGTTTCATGCCCATTGTTTTAAGGCTAAAGTTTATGACCAAAATTTAGATGTGGAAGGTGATTTATTGCTCTAGTTTCTGTTAGAATATACATGTAAAATGTCTTCTATTGTTGTAAGTTTCTGTGCAGATGTTAGATTGCTAAATCCTATATTTCTGTACTGTACTGTACTATAATCCTATAATTCTGTACTGGTATCTATATGTGACTGGATAAAACTGCTACTGTTTAGCTCTTATGTAACTATCCACATGTGCAGTTTTTCTCCCCAGGCCTCCGCTGAAAATGGACCTGTGTCAAGTCGGACTATCCCGGTTAACAAATGTAAAATAAATAAAAATAAAATAAATAAATAAATAATGCAGTTTGTTTGCATGGGAAAACCTACGTGTCAAAAATTATGTAATTTGGGGAGGGATCCAGCAAACATGTTTGTTAGTAATGTTTAAATACTATTTCTCAGAAGAGACTAGAGAGTATTTTAACTTTGGACATCCAACTTCTCAGCAATCTGCCTTATGCTCATGTGTAAGTTTTAGCACTGTGATTTCTTGTAGGAATAGTTAAAGCTAGTAAAGATTGATTAGGTATTTTTCTTTGAAATCAGACCTGTCCTACTGTATTATTTTAAGTTTCTGTTTGATCTCTGAATTCTTAGATATCTCTGTGGTGTAGTAGTTTTGTCCTGTGTTTTAATTATTTATTATTAAATATTTTCAAAACCTTCTACCTGTGGCTGATTTGTGTAGAGATAAGCTCTAGAGTACATTGCATATTTATAGAGGTTATTGTAATAGGCCACTCTAAAGTAAGCCTTGACTGTTAGTCATACTACCATTGGATAATAATATTGCACAGTAATAATTGGACATCCTTTTAAGGGCCTTTTAGTAGCTGATATTATTAACTGGGTGGTGGCAGTAATTACTACCGTATAATATGGGTAAAGGGGTACAGTTGGAGATTCTGTGTCAGCCTTTCCCAGGAGTGTCTGTGAAGTTGTATAAATACTTATCTCAAAGTGTGTGTGTTGTGTCAGCTACTTGGCAGAGACATGAAGCACTGGTTGGACAGAGAGGGTACTGGAGGTTTTAGCTTGCCCAGTTAGGCTGAGACCTGGACCCTATAGCTGTGCCAGTGGGGAGTCTTATTGGGGACCTGGTGAGTAAGGGAGCAACCAGCCCCAAACTGACTGTGAACTCTGTGTGCACTTAAGGGAAATTGTACTTTACTGTGTTTATTAAGTATCATTTTCTCTTCTATGAGATGACCTCCCTGGTGTTAGTGGTGAGGACTGAGGCTCCTTGATTGCTGGGCCAGGACACGGTCGTCACACCCTCTACCCATCTTATTATTTCTACCATGGTTCAGAACTAATATTGTTAACTCCACCTGCCTTGCTATGTGTACCAGGGTCCAGGACTGCTATTGTTAACCCCCACCTGCCTTACCACCTTGCCAGAGTCTAGGACTAATAGCATTAACTGTCACCTACATTATTACCTGTATCAGGGTCGAAGACTATTATTGCTAAACCCCACCTACCTTAATACCTGTACCTGGGTTCATGACTACTACTGTTAACCCACACCTGTCTTACTGCCTGTACCACGGTCTAGAACTGCTACTGTTAACCCTCACCTGCCTTAACAGGTGTATCAGAGTCTAGGAATAATACTGTTAACCCCTACCTGCCTTACTAGGTGCACCAGTATCCAAGAAAAATACTGTTAACCCCACCTGACTTATTAGATGTACCAGGGTCCAGGAATACTGTTGTTAACTCTCACCTGCCTTACTACCAGTACCAGGGTCCAGGACTACTATTGTTAACCCCCATCTACCTTGCTACCTTTATGAGGGTCAAAGACTACTATTAACCCCCACATGCCTTACTATCTGTATCAAGGTTCATAACTAATATTGTTAAGCCCCACCTGACTTATTACCTATACCAGGGTCCAGGACTGCTATTGTTAACCCCCACCAGCCTTAGTACTTGTACCAGGTTGTAGAACTACTATTGTTAACTCTCATCAGCCTTACTACCTGAACAAGATGCTAGGACTACTGTTGTTAACCCCCATCTGCCTTACTACCTGAATCAGGGGAGAGGATGGGTCTATATTATATAAGCGAACGCACTAAATTGTGAACGCTATATAATCGACCCACTAAGAGCGAAAAAACAAAATGTCAAACAAACAGATCAGCGATTTTTTTTCCCAGGGAAAAAAAAAATGCTGATCCATTAAAAAAAAACACAAAATAAAGTGGGGGGCTGTGCCCCCACACCCCCCACACTTAAATATACCAACTCCGAGATCACACCACAATGGAGGAAATGGCAAAGTCCCAAAAATGGCCCAGTGATTTTTTTTTCCTAGATAAAAAACTTGCTGGTCTGTGCTTTTGAGATTTTGCCATTTCGGGCAAGTAGGTTAGATTATGCAACATTCGCAATTTAGTGCATTCGCTGACTTAATAGGGACCCGTAGAGGTCTACTATTGTTAACCCCCATCTGTATTACTAGTTGTACCAGGGTCCAGGACTACTACTGTTAACCCTCATCTGCTTCACTACCTGTACCAGGGTCCAGGGTTGTTATTGCCCCTCCTCCCCTCTTCTCTCACCTAGGTTTCATCTGCTCAATTACTGCATTAATAAAAAGAAGCTATCCTAATTTTTTTAAATAGAATCTTTGCCTTTTAAGGCTTTAAATAGAAATAAAGCTAATATTATTATACATACTTACCCAATGCTGCATAGCAGGACTCTGTACTAAATCAAATAAGCACAAACTATCTAGAGTAAGACGAGAAAAATCACTCACTGCTTGATTTAGCAAAATGCCTTTTGGAAGTTATAACATAGAAAATACATGGAATTCCCTCCCTACTGTTGAGGTTTATACTTTTCCTTCATGTCACTATTAGTTTTTTTGAAAATTTGTATCTACAGCCAAGAACTGCACCTGTAAAGACTGCAAGAAGAATGATTATGTTAATTCAACAATGCACATTGCTGATTTTAATAAAAATGTGGGGGGGTGTCCCTTGTACCTCCCACAGTTACAACAATAAATATGCTTAACCCAAGGCTTTATATTTATAACCTTGGAATAAGAGGAAATTTCTTTCTCCTACAGTTCCAGCATTTAATTGATTTTACTGGCAAAGCTACAACAAAAAAAACAGCAGTCAACAAATAGGTGTATATGGGTGTATGCGCATGTATAATACAGAAGAAAGGCCTAGCAATCATTATCTGTCCTCCCGTTGCCTACTTAACAAAGAGGAGGGCAGTGGCTGTTCACAGGGTCACCACAGGAGATAGTTGTGGCTCATAAATGTGGATGGATTCCCACATTGACATTACTTGGTGCAATCATAGGTTGGCATCTCATTTACTGGATGGATTCCCACATTGACATTACTTGGTGCGATCATAGGCTGGCATCTCATTTACCCTATCATGCTTTCTAAACTGCAATGTTGCCTTTTGTGTTGAATAACTCTATTAAAAAAAGTTCAACCAGGGGGTATTATATCAAGGTTAGGCATAAGTTTTCATTATAGACTTTATTAAAACAAATAAGGAAGAACAAGTGCTTATAACTCATAGAAAATCAAAACCTTTAAACACTTTTGCTCCATGTAGGGCCACAACATATTTTTAAACTGCACTTTTTCCCTTGTCAGTAATGAAATCTTGGGGCTCGCTACGCAGAGCCCTAAAACGCCAAATAAAAAAGACTAAAAATACAGAAAACCAAATATCAAACACTTCCCTGTCTCCAAAACTTATATATAGCAATTCAAGGATTGCCCTAGCTCAGATAAAATGAAATATTCCAAATATATGCAAGTCCAGATTTTTGGTATTCAGTCTCCACATTCCAATACATGGCATTGCAAGTCCTGACATTTCAAACAGTTAGCACTTTTGCATTGGGAACCTATAGTTCCTTAAGGGGTCCAAAAGTCAGTACTAAGCTGCAGTTTTATTTTGACCACGTTTAGACATTATTTCAATGGAGATATCCTAGCTAGTCATGCAACAGAAAATGTGTCATTGACCTGTTTCCATCTAAATAAATTACAATCAGCATTTTTACATTAGTCATAATTATTTCACAAAGCAACATCCAACTTCAAGTGAACACAGTAAGTATGCTTTCTTAAGTGGAAAAGGAAAAATCACAGCAAGGTCTTCTTACTGACTGTGCATGTAGTTTTAAAATAATGTGCTTGCTTTACCAAAATAATACATTATACTTTGCTCTCATTTGAACATTGCAATATAAAATATATGCTATGTAAAAAAAAACATGTAGGTCATGGGAGTGTCTTTTTTAATATATCCGTACTTACCCTTATACTGGCTCTACCTGTTGTCTAAGGTTCCATGCCCAACCAACCTTGCATCCTTCATTTGTTCCATTCAGGTACATCCTGTGTAACCCTTCACTGACTGGATACCAAACTCCTTGCTAAGACTACCTCAACTGTGACTCAATAGTAGGTCCAGGGCGTCAAGGATCCAATGCAGTGTTGCACACACAGAGCTGGGAACCTACAAACATGCATTATTTGCATATCTTGCAGTGACTGCTTATTGCAGAAAGCATCAGAACTACTTTGAGGTAAGCATTACTTTACATCTCTTCAAAGTTATTTGCTGGCATTTCTATTCTGTAAAGGATAAGTTACCAAGACTAATTTATTACCTGGGGTGAAAAGGCTTATATCCTGTTCTTTTTCATAAAAATAAAATACATGCATGTTCTATCATATTTAGCAAACACTGCATTACACCTTTCAGTTTTAAGGACTAATTTTCTGCAGTTGCAGGACTGACAGATTACCATTTGGTATGGGAAATAGAGAATTAGCAGTCCCAACTGGCAAAAATGTCCTAAACAAAATTATAAAATAAAAAAAGAAAATTATTGTTTGGTTTGCTTTGCCAGCAAACTGAAAGTTTGAAATGCTTAAAATGTTATTGCTATACCATGATATATTAATTAAAGCTAAAAGTTAAAAATACAGTGGAGTGCCTTATTAATCAAAGTTTTGCTTTATGTTACAGCTGTTCATCATTATCTCACTGCATTAGGCTGCTAAAGATACAACAGCTGGCCAAGCTTCCAAAGCTTCAAGGCACCTTCCACACACACAAACATTAGCCAGCTTGAGCGGAGCTGACTAAAAGTCAGATGTGAGCACCAAGCACTTCAGCGCTTTCCTGTTGCAGAAGAGTCTCCTCCTGTCCAGGCTGTCAACAATCGACTGCTAACACTGTTCCATTGCTAGAAACATACGTTCCCTTTGGGGAAACACATTTCAATTTACCTTTTATTATAGAAAACGTATTTTTTTATGTAAAATATTTATTTTTAAACTAAACAAAAGTGTTTTATGGATTGGCATGTGTACACTTTTAAATGGGAGCATTACTGTTTTATTTTTATGGTAAAAATTTATAAAAAGTGACCTAAACTACCCTTTCTCACAGGAAATTATTTTACTTTTTGGGGCTGGGGTAAGTGTTTAATGTGCTTTTTTACTATGTTTTATTGGAGAGAAAGTTACTTTTTTTTTTACTTCTTACCTGTTTTACCAACTATTGCTGCTTAGCTTCCCTGGGAATCAGGAACCCTTTTCAGCTTGAGCAATGAACACACTACTGGTTTCTTAGTCTTTGCCACCACAGCAGACTGTATTTTGTCTCAGCTACAGGTGGGTAACTCTGCTGTGACTAAGCTGGCCATCGGAATACTCACCTTTTTCCCTGGATCCCCTCTGTTGTAGTCCTTATAGTGACCATGGACCAGGGGTTAGATATGCTCTCTGCAGTTGTTAGTGTGTCCTTAATGAGCCAGTCTAGTCAGTCTTGGGTGAAGGAGCAGGGAATATCTCTCTGCCTAGACAGAAAGCTGTGTCCATCCAAAGGGAAGTTATTTCTGGCAATTCCGGGTCTGTTTCTTCAGAAATTCTTGTCAAAAAGAAACTTCTTCTTCTTCTTTCAGCTGCTCCCATTAGGGGTCGCCACAGCAGATCAACTGTTTCTATTTCGTCCTGTCCTCTGCATCTTGCTCTGTCACACCAACCACCTGCATGTCCTCTCTCACCACATCCATAAACATTATCTTAGGCCTTCCTCTTTTCCTGTTACCTGGCAGCTTCATCCTTAGCATCTTTTCCCCAATATACTCTGCATCCCTCCTCAGCACATGTCCAAACCAACGTAATCCTGCCTCTCTGGCTTTGTCTCCAAACCTTCCAACCTGGGCTGACCCTCTAATATACTTATTCCTAATCCTGTCCATCCTCGTCACACCCAGTACAAATCTTAACATCTTCAACTCTGCCACGTCAAGCTCTGACTCCTGCCTTTTTGTCAATGCCACTGTCTCCAACCCATATAACATAGCTGGTCTCACTACCATCTTGTAGACCTTCCCCTTCACTCTTACTGGTACACGTCTGTCACAAATCACTCCTGACACTCTTCTCCACCTACTCCATCCTGCCTGTACTCTCTTCTTCACCTCTCTTCCACACTCACCATTACTCTGAATTGTTGATCTCAAGTATTTAAACTCATCCACCTTCACCACCTCTACTCCCTGCATCCTCACCATTCCTCTATCCTCCCTCTCATTCACACACATATATTCTGTCTTAGTCCTGCTGACCTTCATTCCTCTTCTCTCTAGAGCATATCTCCACCTCTCCAGGGTCTCCTCCACCTGTTCCCTACTCTCACTACAGATCACAATGTCATCTGCAAACATCTTGTCAAAAAGAAACAAAAAAAAAATAAATAAACATATGGATTCTCCTGTTTCAGTTACCCTGGACAGGAGTAATTCATTGGACTTTGCCCAAGGTTTAGTGCAAGGTCTTGACAATTCTTTCAAGTCGGTTTCTGGTAAAACAAAGAGATTTCTCTTTTCATGAAGAGATTCAAGAGATTAAACTTGTTTAAGAATGTGAAGGGACAGATGTTGCTATGTCTCTAGTGATTTCTGATTCAGATTCCAAGGAAAGTGTGATTTCTGATAGTCCTGGTGAGGGATTCTCTTTCTCTGAGACCATATCCAGAATTAATCATTTTTTTATTTCCAGTGAAAAAACAGTGATGTTTCTCAGTCTCTCAGAAAGTATTATGATTTGTTACAAATGGAATTTCCAGAACCTATGCCTAATTCATCCAGTTCTCACTGTTTTAGAGATTTTTTTTTATTACAGCTTACAATTTCCCTGACAGTCAGCTTGTTGACCCTAAAAAACTGATTTAAAGTTTCTCAGTCTTAAGACTTTAAACAACAATGCCTGATCTGGCCAAGCAGCTAAAGCTTTAGTAAACCCAGCTGCTTCTAAGCACTTTATTCATACTAATCCCACTCCTTCTGACATGAATGGGAAGAAATTTGATAAGTCTGGGAAAAAGTGTATGCTTCAGCAACTCTTGTTTTTTAGAATTCTCAGTTGTCATGCTCATATGGGTTTATCTTGGCTAACTGTGCAAGTATGAGGAATGTTTTGGCATCAGTTTCTTCCAGTGAGGAGAAACGTGCATTGTGTAATTTGGTTTCTTCTGTTTCTCAAGTCCCCAGTGTTTGAAATGTACCTACAACCCAGTGAATACCTCTTAAAGAACTGCTGCTACTGGAAGTGTTTTAAGTATGCTTGCCTGGCTGTGTTCACTTAACCTCCCAGACGATGTCAAAAATAAAATTCTGAATTCTCCCCTGGATAGAGAACTAGTTTTTGGACCTCCTGTTCAGAGGCGTCACTTCTTGGCCTTTTGGCTAAGATCAAACATAGTAGTGTAGTCATCAAAAAGTATGATGAGAGAGGAAAGCAGATTCAATTAACCTCTCACATTTTTCAACCCTTCTTGTCTACGTTTTCCAAAGGATTCTTTTCTCCCTCATCTAACCTTAGTGAAAAGCAAAATAAACAGTCCCACTAAAATGCGGCAAAGCAAATGTTTAAAAAGCAGTAGTAGGGAGGTTCCAAAAAGAAAAAGTAACCCACTTTGGCGACAGATTGTTTCAGATAGGTTCTATGATCCATCAAGGCTAAAGATGGCAGTGAAATGCTCTCCCTCCTTTCCATGGGATTCTTCCTCATTCTTCAGACCTATCTCTTCACTTCTCTAACCTCACCCCCCCTCCCCAAGTCATACAGTGCATACTGTCTCAGGTTTAATAGAAGCTGTTCCTTTTCCTCTTGTAGGAGAAGAATTTTATTCAAGGATGTTTCTTGTGCCAAAGAAAGGGGACTCTTACAGACCAGTTCTGGACCTTTCCTTCCTGAACCAATTTGTGACAGTGCACAAGTTCAAAATGCTGCCATTTTACAACATATTACTCCTTCTTCCTCATTTCAGTTACTTAGTGACTCTAGATTTAAAAGAGATGTGTATCATCACATTTCTATACATCCAGATTTCAGGCATTTTTTAAGGTTGTGTGTGTCTGGATCACATTATCAGTTCTCTGTCTGATCCTTTCGTCTATCTACTGCTCCATGAGTGTAAACAAAGTGTCTATCTCCTGTAATAGCCCAATGCAGAATGCAGGTTATTCACATTTTAACTTATTTAGACAACTTGCTTATTTTTGCATAGTCTTTTTCAAAGTGTCAAGGCTCTCTCTCTCTCTCTTGGGTAAGGGATCTCCTACACAGGCTGGGATTCCAAGAAAATATACAGAAGTCTTTTCTGAATCCTCCTCACAGGATTTTTTCTTCTTGGGTTTTCTTCCACTAGAAAAAATAGATCTATATTTAGATCAATTTGCAGGGTTTTCCACTCAGATGTCAGTCTCAGCAAGAGAATTATTCAGGATTCTTGGTCTCATGGCATCTATGATTCTCATGATACCTCTTGCCAAATACCAAATGAGAAAGGTACAGTGGTATGATGGTATGATAGTATCTGAAGTCTCTATCAACTGTGTATCCATGCCCATTGACTTTTCAAATTCCAGTTTTAGGATTTGTAAAAAGGAAATTGTGTATTGGAGACACCAAATTTATCAGAATCCATTTCGCCCATTCTTCCCTTAAGCTCTGGCACAGTCAGTCACAACCAACATCTTAGACTTCACTTGGGGGCCAGTTTCAATGGAGATAAAAGTTCAGGGTCTTTGCAAGTAAAAAGAGAGATCAAAACACATCAACATAAAGGAGATGTTAGCTCTTATAAACACTCTCAACTCTCTGAATCAATGGTATTCCCAGGGACCTCTTCAAGTGTTTATGAATAGCACCACAGTGATGTGGTACATAAGCATAGGGGAAACAGATCCTACCCATGTGCAGACTAGCCATGACAGCACAGGATACATCTTTACAGGACTATCTCATTCTACAGACATCTTACCTCCAAAACCACCTTTACACCTTTGTGAGTCAGCTCCAAAGTGGCAAAAGTACAAATAGCTTTTCTATTACTTTCTCTATAATCTTCAAAGAATGAAAAATCCGTACAGATTTCTTAATATTCTGAGCTCAGAATTTCAACATGACACCTATAGTTCCACACCCCACCCCATGGGTTATGTGACTGTTATTGTACAATATGATCCCAAAAGGTGTTTTAGTTTGGTGAATCCACCAAATCATACATGCACTCAGGTCATTATGCCACAGGTACCAGTATGATCCCATCATAGTCCATGTAGGTATAAATGACCTGAGATGTACCACCCTGGAGTATATGAAGAGAGATATTATGGAGTTTTCAGGCTATGTGTCTCAGGCTGGTATGAGTTTAGCATTCAGCAGCATATTACTATTATAGAGGATGATGCCACAGTATGTGCAAACAAACATTGATTTTAACAATGGTGAGTCCTTCTGATGTCATTCTAAGGGAATCAGTATTTGACAGCCTGGGAGGGCATGGTTAACAGACCATGAGCTTGGGAGGGCATGGTTAACAGACCATGTTGTTTTGCCAAGGATGGTCTGCACTTTGCCCTCTAGGCTTTTGAATACTGGGTAAAAATGTATCCACCCCCCTAGTGCCAAATTGACAAACCTAGCAAAATCAATTCAGCTGAACCTCAATGTGTTACTGCGGCTCAAATGCAGGAGCCTAAATAAAAAGCTGCATTTCCTCCATGCCTCCTCACACCAGAATATAGATATCTGTGCAGGTCCAGAGTGTCAGAGAATAGCCCAGCAGTGCAATGTTTCAGTGCCATCCACACTTTTAGACAAGTACCTGCACAGACAAGGGCTAAAGGTGGAAGTGTCTCAATATACATCAACAACAAGCATACTTCTAAGTTGGTTAAACAGGATGACATGCTGGAGTTCCTCCACATGTAGATCTCTATATATAAAATCTCATACCCTATCCTAGCCAGCTCCAGGTCATCCTCTATGTCCCAAGAAGCTCATAATGTATACTTGGACCTAATGGTAATACTTACCATCCAACCTAACAGCCTATTCATAGAAGACTTTAATTACCCCTCCATAGACTGTGAATCCTGTGGCCACGAATCTACATTCACAGAGATTCCTGGACTTTGTAAATACAAATAGCTGGGTCGCATACTCACAAATATGGGCGAATACTGCCTCCCCAAATGCCTCGCCCTTCCTGGTAAGGTCCAACTATAAAAGTGTCTCCTTTGAAATCAAAATTAACTTCATAATCCCATTAAAACCAGTAGCAGTTAGAAACTATTCCAACAATAACCTTTTATTAAATTATGGTTTGTCAAAATTCAATGCCCCTCCAAACCCCGAGAACACAGCAGCCTAAGCTGAATTGCTTTCAGAAACACTGTATAACCATGTCAATGGACTAGCCCCAGAAAGAAACCTGATGTCATCCCAAATTAAACAGGATAAACAGCAAAAGGAAAAAAAATTGATGGCAAAAATCAGGAAGGGTAATTCCCATAAAGAAAACAACACTCTCATCTAAGTAAATAGGCAGCTAAGAGGACTGATTAGGTCAAGCAAAACCAGCTTTGAGGATAATATAGCCTCTGAGGTGAAAGATAACCATAAAACCTTATTTACCTATGTCAAAACCCTCAAGGGCAACACACAGCAATGTGCTGAACTGGTGGTCATTGGTGCTACATTCACCAAGCCTGCTGATATAGTGAACCTGTTAGCAGGCAAATTCATTTCCAAGTTTACCACACTCTCACTCTCAACCAAACCCCCCAAAAATACCCTCAAGTATAACCTCTCTGACTACAACTAGAGAGCATGTAGTGTCTGCTAAAGCACAGAACATTGCCTCAGTGGGCCCCAGTAACATCCCAGCATGCTTCCTGAACAATCTAAAATACGACTTATCAGGACAACTGGAGACATTATTCAACTATAGTCTTAAACAGGCTTTGTACCACATAAATGGAGAACTGCAACACTCATCCCCTTCATGAAATATGACAGTCAATAGATCTTGAAAAATACAGACCCATTAGTCTGACTAGTATTATTTGCAAATCAATGGAAAGAATCATGGAAATTATCAACAAGGACATTGGAGACCTCCATCTACTGGATCCATCAAGGTATGGCTTTATCAAAGGAAGGTCATGCTTGCTGATTCTGTTGGACTTCTTTGAGAAGGTCACTAAGATAATGGATGAAGGGAAAACCATGCATGCTTCCAACCTAGATTTGCCTAAAGCATTGGATACAATACCCCACTCAGGCATTGTCACAAAACTTATGGAACTAGGTATAAACCCCTTTATAACATGCTGAATAGCTAGCTGGCTCATTGATAGGACCCATTAGGTTACAATCAATTCATCCACCTCCACAAAGAGGCTGGTCACTAATGGAATCCTCCAGGGCTCTGTAATAGGTTAACTCCTCTTTAGCGTCTTCTTCTTGGATGTCAAAGCCAATGTCACAGGCCTCTGGCTAACCAAGTTTGAAGATGATTGCAAACAAGGTGCAGTCAATGAATTCCCTCAAGATGAGAACACCCTTCAGGAAGGTCTAACTCAGACAAATGCTAGGTACCAAAGATACGGCTTAAAACTCAATACCAAGAAATGTATTACATTAGCCTTTGGAAAGCTGGCCATCCCGGCTAACAACATCATCAATAAAACACCCTTAGAAGTCAATTCATTAGTCAGGCATCTTGGAACTCATGTAGAGAGTAACCTAGCTTTCGATCAACATATACAAGGTAGTAAAAAAATTCTTCTACGTTGCTCAACTTATAAGCAAGGGCATGGCATCTAGGTGCAAGCAGCAACTAGAACATCCACAAAGGGTCTTTACAAAAACAATATAGGGAGTGAACACAATGTCCTACGCTGATCACATCAAAGCCCCGTCTCTTTACTCAGTATCATACAGACTTCTGAAAGTTGATCTTTGTTTGACATGCTAGACATGCTAGGCATCCCTGGGCCCTGTTTTGATTAACCATTTGCATATCTGCAAAACAAACAGCATCAGAACTACTAGGTTAAAATAACTAAATTTTGCTTGTGACATAAATAAGAAAGGTTGGAGAGATAGATAAGTTTCTCAGAAAATCCCCATTCTCTGGAACAGGCTCCCCATCCATTTGAAGCAGAGCTCCTTCCTATCCCCTTTAAATGCAAATTGGACCATTGGATGAGTAATCTGAAATTCACCCTTGGTCTGGCACTTATGTCTGTCATGGACAGAGGCAGTCAGTAAATCAGCCCCATATAAATCAAATTTGTGGGTCATATCTGGGTTGCCTGACTAGGCTTATAAGAGCCCTAGTAATTGTTAGCCTTGTATACACCTGTGAACCTATGAATGTGACATCACATTTTGAGAATGACTTAGAGAATTGCATTGCACTGAAGTCCTCATGACAATCACCTCAGGTCATTTTGTAGCTGTATTGGAGAGACCCCATCCATGTAAAACAAAGCTCATCCCTGTCCTTATTCAGGCACAACCTGCATCTGTGGATGAGAAACAAAAAGATTTATCCCAGGACTGCCCCCTTTACTACTAATGGATAGCGGCAGCTCCTAAATACTTTGCCCAATGCATGGATCCCCTCAAATTATCTATGGTATGATCCCGGTTATTCTAACTAGGGATATTCTAACTAGGGATAATATATAATTGACCCTGAAATGGGTAAAGGCCAGTCTAACAACAAATGTGATAAGTTAATGCAAGCACCAAAATAACAACTGGCTCAGTTTAAAATGACCCACAAGAGCAGCTAGACTGATAGAGCCTTATGAACCTAGTATCTCTGAAATCAATAGTCTGAAAAGCTATCCTCTTGTAATAATATAATAATACAGGGGCACTTTAGTTAGACATGCAACAGTTCAGTCAAAGCAGAAATCGGTTTTATTTTGTTGTTTCACAGCCCTGTAATAATCTGTGTTTGTAATGCAGAGAGAGATAATGGAGCAGCTTTTCCTTACTCCCACAGTGGAGTGATCTCGGAGTTTGCATATTTAGTGACCTGGGCATATAAGTGTTTCAGGGGAGCTTGTCCCCCTTCAAAGACATTGCTACTGTATCTATTTTGTTTCTTCATACAAAGCATTAATATAGAATCAAAGTAAAACATATATATATATATATATATATATATCATGTACATTGAATTTTGAAAAATGTACAAATAGCTAGCTAACAAGTTGTTTGTGCTATAGTTAAGAATAACTAAAGAAAAAAATGCCACATACTACTGAATTAAAATATGCTATGAGGTTCCGCTATACATCCATTCCGGTTCAAAGAATAGAACAGCCCAACAGCAGGAATAAGAAACAGTTTGCTTTTCCCTGCTGCTGTTCTCAGAGTTTATAAAGTTAGAGATGTGGGGGTATAGAATGGTTATACCTTTCATCAGAATGGATGACAACAAAGGTTTCTTCTGATGAAGTGTCATGCAGTCAGTAAAATGCATACTTACTGTCAAATCTGATGTTTATTTTTAACATTTTAGGCTGTTTACCAAGTGCCGTCTATGGGGTTTGGGCTCAATAACTTTTCACAGTCAATACCCAAAATCTGCACTGAAAGCAGTTTTCACATTTGTAAGCACAAACTAGTATGCAGTGCCTGGAAAAATATATCTTCAGTGCACCTGAAAAATAGTATTTGAAATAATACCCTAAGACAATGGTAATGAAATGTTTAGTAAAATATCTAAAACTGTTGTACTTGGATCAGAGCTTTATCCCAGTGGGGAAAAAAAAACAACAAAGTAAATAAAACAGAGGCATAAATCCTTTTTATCATTATGCTCTCATGTAATATCTATATCTTTTCAGTTCCCATTTAAACCCACCACCATCTAAATCCATAGACTCTTGAATGTTATTATTCAAATATAACAGGTTGCTCAGATTCATAAATACATTCCTAGATCAAAAGCCAGTATTAAGCAACAAGTTCTCCATCTCACTGACTAAAAGATAATGCTTATACATTTCTTTTTTAGTTTCACTGCTAACATTTTGGTCTGTGTACAATTGTTTCTGTGTTCTTCCTGCCCCATGCATGCTGACCAGTGATCTGTCACTTACCATTAAAGCATTGAATGAGCCAGGTGACTGCTGGGTTCCATAGTCAATCAAGAAATAAGGCAATTAAAATACTTTGAGAGATCAGAACTGCAATGTACCCATACTCTTTCCATCTTTAAAAAAGCAACTAGAAATGAGTGGCAAAGTTTGTGATCAATACCTAGATACTGGCAAGAGCACAGACCACCTACGTGGCTGCCTGGAGATGGCACCTTCCTTCAACTGTCACCATGATACTGCAGATCCTCAATATAAAGGAATGAATGTGCTCAAGACTGCATGCTCTTTCCACTTTCAGAAATCCACATTGAATTTACCACATGAAGTCATTGATCTTGGGGAACTAACACACTGACAGTTCACCCCTAAGAGCTGACCCAGTCATTGGGATTTAGGAACTTATGTAGACAGTGACATAACTTTTGAACAACATGTATCCATTGTTATAAAAAGGTCCTTCTATACTGCACAGCTTATAAACAAAGGGATTGTACCTAGATTTATGGATGTCATTGTCCTCCTTTTCCAGTACTCCTTAGGCCAGTCATGAAGTATAATGCCCCATTTGGCATGTATCTGTAGTATAATGCCGCCTTTGGCATGTATCTGTAGTATAATGCCCCCTTTGGCATGTATCTGTCCAGACACTTGCAACAACTGGAATGCCCATGGAAATACCTTACCAAAAGGATACAAGGCCTAAACAGTATGTTCTACATGGACTGACTCAAAGCCCCTTTTTTTAAGATAAAACTAGAGCAAAACATACATCAAACACATGGCATAAGATGAAAAATGAAATTCCACAAGTAATTATGTGTAAAAAATATAACTGTCTGAGTTAACTGTGACAACAGACGGAAGTTCCATGTTAAAAGGATTGAGACTGCTTATCAAGTAAACCTTACACAACATACCATGAGAACTTGCAAAAGACCCATGAAGGTGTGGTTAGAGGCAAAGTAAATGACAGTGGGAAAATAAGGGTTCCTGACATTGTCAACTACACACAAAATATGCTACACAATTACGTAAGCTTGTTAAACAAGTACATCAATGCAGAAATTCAGTATAAATCCAGTAAACGCTTTCGTTTTTTCATACACAAGACTTCTTCAGACTGAATTAAAACCTCTCACTTCATTCATTAAATACGAAAAGATATCATCACATGACATTCCCAATTAATGTCTTAACCCTTTCTTTCTCAAATAGGCTACAAAATCTTCTCTGTTGTTTAACCCAGGGGGATAGCAGGCATTTAACTTAACCTGCCATGTATATTCCAACCATCCCAACTCCTCCTCAGCATTCAACTTGATCTTATAGTCAGCAATATTTCCCACAACCAAAAATTTAAAATTGATTTTACAACCCCCCATTTTGTAATGTTTACCTAAAGCATTAGCTTCATTGCCAGTTTCCACAGCTCTTTTATGTTCATACATTCTTTTGAACAGCTCCCTACTTCATAAATTAAATCACAAAAATTGCATGCCAAACATTTTTCCATCCTGCCTCTTGTACTAAAATAAAATATGCAATTTATGTGATTTAATTTATGGAGTCAGTGAAATTGTTATTAATGATGTAAAAATATATGTCAACAAGGTTTACACATGCAAATCAAAGTTTGTTGTTTATCTAATTGTATGTCAGTCTTGCAATGCATTATATGTTGGCCATACTAGTAGGGAGCTGTTCAAAAGAATGTATGAACATAAAAGAGCTGTGGAAACTGGCTCTTACTTGGCCCTCCCCCCAGATAAAATCCTCCATTTCTTTCTTAATTACTGTCCACATCTTCTCCTCTGGTTGATAAAAATTTGCCTGACCTGTATATAAAACTAAATGGACTAAAAATATTTTCACTGCTTGTATCTTGCTATCCATACTCATAAACAAAAGCTTCCAGTTTCTCAATTTTTGTATTATGTTTTTAGTCACTTCCCACATACTCTTAGCTGCCATAACATAATCCGTTTTAATCCATACTCCTAAATACTTCATTTTATCATGTCCCCATAAATATGGGTATTGCTGGACCAAGTTTTGTGCGGGTACATAATTTACGGCTATAGCCTTTGTTTTATCATGCAAATTATGCCAACTTTTCTTTTTTAATTTTTTTTTTATTATTTAGTTTTTATCAACAATCACAATATAACAAAACAAATATATTATTAAAACATAAGAAATAGAAGCCATTTACAATTGTCCATATCAAGCTTTTTGTTAAGAATTAATACAAGTATCATTAGTATTTTTCAAGTAAATTACTCAATTTTTTCCATGCTATATACTGATGTATGATGTTTAGTGTTCTTATCATCTTAATGGTTAACAATTCTTTCTTGTATACACTTTTTGCTAAATTTATAAATTCAGAGAATAGTATGGTATTTTTACATTTCCAAATTAAAGTAATGGCTTTCCTTGCAATCACTAAAATTAACTGTAAAAGAGACACTTGTGTTTTTGGAATAACATCTGTAATTGGAGCATTAAACAATATCAATGAGATCATTATTATACATTTATCTGGCCATTCTTGCAAAGAAAATTTAAACTCTTTCAAAAACAAACAAGTGAAGTGAAGAAACTCACACCTAGATTCCCTTTTCCTATCTCAAAAGACACTAAGCATCTTAGAGGGATCGTAGAGACAAATTGGGATCTCAGAACTGTGGGTGAGTACTAGGAGACACCCTTGATTTTTGCTACTGAAAAGACCAACTCCCTGAAAACTTTGTTAGAGAAAAGAGACAATGCTATCTTTAACCATGCCCACCAACTCAGTGGCATGAAGAAATGCAGTAGCTCCTACCCCTCCATCTTTTAATGCTCTGAATACAGGTTATTTAGCAGAAACACCACTATTTCTGTAAATAACACCTAGAACTGCCACTCCATGAACCAGGTTTACTTAGTTATCTGTTCCTTCTGTGATTCCTTTTATTAAACAAAACTATCAGGAAACTCATTGACAGAATAAAGGAACATAGACAGGCCATCAGAAACAGAGAGGAGAATAATGTGCTAGCTTGGAACACTTTTACCTGCATAAACAACCCTCAGTTCAAATTCCTTGTGTTGAAAAGCATAGACAGGTGTTTTGGGGACTAATAAACCTTGCTAGAGGTAAGAAAACTGTGGTGACAAATTAAGCTTAAAGCAGATACACCACCAGCTTTCAATGGGAACCTTAATATAAGGTGCAAACTAAAATGGAGGAAGTGATGCAAGCAATCCCTAGCTTCACACACCCACCTATTGTTCTACAAAATTCTGTATTCTCACAAATGTTGTCATATTTCTGAAGAAGTTCGACCTGTAACCACAAAATGAACAAAAGAGCTCAAATGTTGATGTAATATTTATTAATATTATCTTGAATATACGTATAACTTCCAAAACATAAGGCTTTTTGCCATTAATATATAAAGACTAATTGAAAACCAAATTACTGTTCTGTTGCATGTTTAGTCAACTAACTGAAGTAGTTAGCAAATTTCTAAGTTCACCTGTTTGTGAATAGAGTTGTATGTATTTATTTATTTTTTTATATATATTCTTTTACATTCTAGTATCATATGTAGCCAGTCTGCTTCTTTATTATTCTCACATCTCCAGCAATTAACATCTGATATTTTGTTTATTATTGTAACCTTATGGGGAATTATAAAAGATCTAACTTCCAGTATGTTGAAGATATAATTAACCAATGGGATAGAGAAGCATTTAGCTTCACTACTCAGACAATCTTTTAATATCCAATGGAATTTATTGTAAACAATTTGGATATGTGGATCAATCACTAATTTATTATTTTTTCTTGAATTAATTTCCAGTTAGAGTCACATAATTTAAATTATTGCATTCCTGCACAAATTCTATATCCAAGGTGATCGTCAGTGCTGCCCTAACCAGCTGACCTTTGACTATAGATCACCTTGGATATAGAATTTGTGCAGTAATGCAATCATTTAAAACAAATGTTTGAAAGAAGGGGCTATCCAGAAGTGTTACTGTAGGGACTCATAAAAGAATTCCAAATAAAAAGAGGGGAGGGGCACTTCTCACTCATTTTGGGACTACCAGCCTTATTAGCTCATACGCCTAGCCCTGCCACACCTGTGGGTAATAGTACTGACATAAATATGCCAATGCATAGTAATAACAATAGGGATAAGAATACATATATTGTCAGCTTGATTACTACATATAAACCTTATGGTGAGTCCATAAGGGGCACCCTGTTAAAAAAAAAACTTGTGTATCCTTATATCTCACATCTAAATTGGGCACCCTACCAAGAGTTGTGTATAGAAAAGGAGCTAACTTAAAAATATATTGGAGAAAGAGCATAATGGAGAAAGAGCACATTTAACCAGGAATGGTTAAATGTGAAGCATGTGCCTATTGCAGGTACATAGATATAGGTAGGGACTATACAATTGCTAATAGGCATTTTTCACTCACTGCTAGATACGAGTGTAACTCTAAAAGCATGATATATTTGGCAAGATGTCAACTCTGCCCGGTGTTTTATATCAGCAAAACTGATCGTAGGTTCAAAGAAAGGATCTATGAACACATTTATAGTATAAATAAAAAAAGAGAAAATAATGCTTTGGCCAACCACATTAGGGACAACCATGGACACCACTTTAAATTTAAGGTGATCGACCAGGTGATGGAGAGCCCTAGAGGTGGGCATACATCCCTATTACTCGAAAGACAAGAGTTATGGTGGCAACTTACTTTAAATGAGCATAGTTATCCAGGGTTCTGTTATGTGTTTACTCAAGCTTAAAAGTTTATTACGCTGAATGAATTTATGAATTTCAGTATAGAATGCTCTTATAACACAATATTTTATGTACTTATAGGTTTGTATAGATGCACCTCTTTGATTGCTTTTATATATTAATAATGCTCTAATTGTGCTTAAAAATTCTTTTAAAGTATATGTAAATATCTATATAAATATGTTTATGTCTTTTAACAATCAGTTTTAAACTTGTGATGCAATGCATTTTATTGGTCATGTGACTTCATGCTAATATAAGGAGGGGTTTTACTGTTTGAATTTCATTTGATTTGAATTAGTCTATCCAAACCTGGAGCTTTATTTATTTTAAGATTTTTAATTTGATTTTTAATTTCCTTAAGAGAAAATGTTTTATCAATACTATTCCTTTCTTGTTTAGTTATCTTATTGGTAATGTTTTCTTTTAGAAAGCTTGATAGACTATTGCTATTTATCATATTACTATTACTATTATTCATTTGTTCAAAATGATCCCTTAATCATTCTAATATATCATCTAAATCAGTAACTATTTCCTTGATATTAATGTATTCATTTTCTTTGATCTACTTAATCTGTGAAAACATTTAGAATTTACTGAATAAGATTGTAAATTTATTTTTCTAGATTTATAGAAATCTTATTAATAAAAATATCCACATATTTTTGACTTAAGGTTTTTAATTCTAAATTATTAGTTTGATCATTTGGTTTAGTTTTTTACTTTAAATTATCTGTCTTAGTTTATAACTATTAATTCTCTATTCCATTCTCGTCTTTTATATGCATACCAGTTTTTAATTTTACCATTTAAATGTACTTTCAAAGAATCCCAAAGAATGATCTTGGCAACCTTTACATTATTGTTAAACTCTAAGAAGGAGTTAATTTCAATAATAAACAAGTCTTTAAAACCCTTCATTTTTATTGTATATGCAGGAAATTTATTACATATTATTAATTTATTAGAATTCAATGTGAGATTAAAAATTATTGTGTTGTAGTTAGTCAATGGACAGGAAATAATTAATACATCTTCAGTTTTAGAGTATAAGTAATTTGAGACAAAAACCTTGTCTATATTGGTTTGAGTGCCAAATCTGAAAGAGTAATGTGTATAATTAAGAGATTGAGATATTCTTAAATCATAGCTGTTTCTCATGCTCACATATTAATGAAGTGATTAAAATGTTTTGCAACTGATGATAATCTAAGTTTCCTATTAGCAGTGGTATCATTCTCCGATAACACACAATTAAAATCACCCTTCATATAAACAGCTATAGTATCTAAATACTTTTTAGAGACTTTTGTTCCAATTCCAGGGATCCAGTAAGAGTTACCTAATGTACAACACCTTTTTTCAATTTCAGTTACCACCAAACTTAACATCCCATTCTTATCTGAATAGGAATCAGTCACTTTGGCATATTTACTGAATTTTTACATAATATAAGTGTGCCTCTTCTTTTTGTTATAAAGTGAGACCCAACTAAGATAGAATGTTCTTAAAAGATTATTTTATCTGCATCTTTGGATAGTGAATCTGTTTCTTGCAAAAAAGACAATAACAACCCTATGAAGTTTCATGTATTTCAAAAGACTACTTTTTTTTACTGGGTTATTTATACCATTAATGCTCAATGACATACATTTATAACCTGACATTTATAGCAGACAAAACTTTATATATTAATATGACTTTAGATTTAAAACAGATAAGAATATTTCTATTTATAACATACCCTGATATGGACAAGAACCTAAAGACTAAAACTAAATAATACTTCTTCTTCTTCTTTCGGCTGCTCCTATTAGGGGTCGCCACAGCAGATCAACTGTTTCCATTTCCTCCTGTCCTCTACATCTTGCTCTGTCACACCAACCACCTGCATATCCTCTCTCACCACATCCATAAACCTTATCTTAGGCCTTCCTTTTTTCCTGTTACCTGGCAGCTTCATCCTTAGCATCTTTTTACTCTGCATCCCTCCTCAGCACATGTCCAAACCAACGTAATCTTGCCTCCCTGGCTTTGTCTCCAAACCTTCCAACCTGGGCTGACCCTCTAATATACTTATTCCTAATCCTGTCCATCCTCGTCACACCCAGTGCAAATCTTAACATCTTCAACTCTGCCACGTCAAGCTCTGACTCCTGCCTTTTTGTCAGTGTCACTGTCTCCAACCCGTATAACATAGCTGGTCTCACTACCCTCTTGTAGACCTTCCCTTTCACTCTTACTGGTACACGTCTGTCACAAATTACTCCTGACACTCTTCTCCACCCACTCCATCCTGCCTGTACTCTCTTCTTCACCTCTCTTCCACACTTACCATTACTCTGAACTGTTGATCCCAAGTACTTAAACTCATTCACCTTCACCACCTCTACTCCCTGCATCCTCACCATTCCTCTATCCTTCCTCTCATTCACACACATATATTCTGTCTTAGTCCAGCTGACCTTCATTCCTCTTCTCTCTAGACCATATCTCCACCTCTCCAGGGTCGTCTCCACCTGTTCCCTACTCTCACTACAGAACACAATGTCATCTGCAAACATCATAGTCCACGGGGACTCCTGTCTGAACTCGTCTGTCAACCTGTCCATCACCATTGCAAATAAGAAAGGGCTCAGAGCTGATCCTTGATGTAATCCCACCTCCACCTTAAACACATCCGTCACTCCCACCGCAGACCTCACCGCTGTCACACTACCCTTGTACATATCTTGTACCACTCTTACATACTTCTCTGACACTCCCGACTTCCTCATACAATACCACAACTCTTCTCTAGGCACCCTGTCATATGCTTTCTCTAAATCCACAAAGACACAATGCAACTCCTTCTGACCTTCTCTGTACTTCTCCATCAACACTCTCAGAGCAAACATCGCATCTGTAGTGCTCTTTCCTGGCATGAAACCATACTGCTGATCACTAATCATCACCTCCCTTCTTAACCTAGCTTCCACTACTCTTTCCCATAACTTCATGCTGTGACTGATCAGTTTAATCCCTCTGTAGTTACTACAGCTCTGCACATCACCCTTATTCTTAAAAATCGGTACCAAAACACTTTACTAAGAACAAAAATATCCCCATTGTGAAATAACACATTCCTAGTTTGATTGTGTAATCATACAAACTCCTCTTTAGCCTTGCCATAAACTATCTAGCCTAATCTTATTGCTACAATATTTAAATTAATGCTAATATCAGTTTAAAATTATATATTCAAACTCACTCATTTTTAGTTAGTTCAAACATATTAACTTTACTTCTGTATATGTATCCACTATAGCTTACTGTGCTTAAAAATGCAAAATTACTTTTGTATATAACATTAATATTATTCTACATTTACAGAAACCAAATGTACAGATAAGAATATATTATTACTAAAGCCCCTCTCATAACATCTTTTATAGATATAAATGAATTGCATAATACATTTAGGATCTTTGGTACCACTAGCATGAAACATATAGGCTTATTTCCTTTGTATTACTATGTTGTCAAAACTTTTTAGATAATCATACATTTTTAGGCTTATATTAACCATAGCATATGAGTTTCAGTTCCTGAATTACCAATTGTAAGTAATACAGAATCTTTTTTAACATCACAAAACTATGATGTCAGAACTCCGTCTTATCTAATGGTAATACTCTCTGGTTTTATTCCTTTGGACTGTTTAATTGCCAGAATACCTGCAACCAAAATCATGGGAAACATAATTTATTATGATATAAAGCCATAATGTGATAACCTCAGCCTATAAAATAAGCATATTACACTAAGAGTGCATTATATCATATCCTTGTTATATCCTGAACTCTGATACTGTCAACATGAAATTAAACAGAAAAAATGAAAGATTAAAGTACTAATGAATTTAACCACAGCATACCTAAATAACCATAAATCTAACTATGCTTGAACTAAAATTAAAATATACCTATTATCATCTTATTATAATCGGTGTAGTATGCATGCCCCCATCTTTTTAGGGGGATTGTGAAAAGTCAGCTGAGTAGAGTCAGCAGACTAAATACAACAGAATGTACCTTCCAAAGTCAGATGGAAGTAAGAATGTGTGAATTTACTGATAGAGGCTATGATGGTCTTGATTTAAATAGTATAGCGGATGAAGTTAGGGATGAAAGGCAGACCAGCCTGACCCACTATTTTAGTAATAGGACTAATGTAAGAACTGACAGTGGGAGAGGTGTTAATAAATTTAGATATATAATGAATTTTAATACTAAGTCTAAGGAAGTGGAAGCTATAATAAGTAGAAACTGGAATGTTTTAATGTCCATGCCAGAAGTGAAGCATGTTATTGGGGAATCCCCTTTTTTTGCCTATAAAAATGAAAGGAATTTGAAATGGAGGCTGTGCTATAAAGGCCTACATTTAGAAAAAAACATGAATGAGTCACATAGACAAGGCACTTATCCTTGTACAAATTGTTGCTGTTGTGCTGATATTATTACTGAAACTAAATTTGTGCATCCACTCAAAAAGAACATCTATAAATTTGAATGTTATGCAAATTGTAATACAGCACAGATTGTATACATAGCCATGTGCCAAAAATGTTCCTGTTTTATGTGGGAAAAAGTACTAGAAGGTTGAAAGATCATGTAATTGAGCATAGATCTGATATCAGAAGAAATATACCCACTAATGCACTGGCTAAGCATATAAATGAGAAAGGTAATGACCATATTTTTAAATTTAGGGTGATTAAGTTAGTATATAAGAGTATAAGAGGGGGTGATGTTAATAACATGCTTAAAAATACAGAATATGCTTGGATTACAAGGTTGCAAGCAGATATATATCCTGGCATTAATAATGCGATAAGTATTAAACCAGTTTTATGTAAGAAGCAACAAAAGTTGCATTAATTATATAAATTGATGTACTTGCATTATGTTAATTGTGTTTTAACTAATTACTGTTTTTAGTTTATTTTATATTGGATGGGCTGTGTCACATATTTTATTGCTGCTACTATTTATTTGAATGGATAATTGATTTGTTATGTTAGCACTGAAGAAGGGGAAACCTGAAAGCGTTGCTGTCGTTGAAAATAAAGTGAAGAGAATTTAACTGAGCGCTTCTGTCATCCTTTTTTTCTTTGTTTGGACTTGTGGTTCATATTGGATGCAGTTTGCCACAGTAAAGGTATTTTTTGCTGCTTGAAATATGTTTACCTCATTCTTTATTAAAAACTAAAGAAGCTTTTTATGAGTTTCATCTAGACCTAATAATCTTTTTTTAACTTATTAACATTAAACATTTATATTAATGCTCACCTTGTTTAATTTAGTCAACTTCTCGTCTGCCTCTGAGACCTTGTGGAAGTATTTCTTGTTTCACAGGTTGTTTAAAGGTCAAATAGTTCTTCCTGAAGCTCATTGTGGCATCATTGTGGGGCTTCTGTGAGTGAGAAATATCTCAAGACTTTTTCCAAAGCTTGAAAAACATGTAATTATGCTTCAGGCAGGAAAAAACAGTGTTTAGCTTCACTTTTAAATTTGTAAAACATTTGTGACTGCATCAGGTGAGCTGATACAGTATAGAAAGCCATTGTAAATGGGCTTTTACATGAAAAATTAACTGTAAAGCTGTTTCATGAAAAACTATACCTCTCATTTAGCATCAGACTCACTCAGGGAAGCAGGTTTACCATTCTATATAAGCATATACTTTGCAAACAGCTATATATTTAGTAGGAAAGAGAAAGGAAAAAAAACAGATTAACACTAGATATATCACACAGCATTAAATATCATTGTTGAAGAGTTTGTCCTTCTTTAAATATGTAATATTTACTTATTATTAGTATAGAACTTATATGTTAGACCATTTAACTATACTATACAGTAATGAGATGCTTTAAGCTGTTACTTGAATATGCATACCACTATTAATCTCAAAAGGACTAGCTCCCTGGCTTTTGTTCATGTTATTCAACAATAACCCATATACAGATAGATTGAATAAGTAACTTTGTATTAAAACGTTATCTATAAGATCAAATAAAAATGTTTTACTTTGCTTCAGATGATACTCTTATTTAGAAGTTAATGAGAACAAAAGTATACTAGGAACTAATAACTTGTCCAATATAAGTTCACCTGCCTTTAGTTTTTTTTTTTCTTTGTTTTTCTTTTAAATTCCATCCATTTGTTCCGGAATGCCTCTTTAAACTTGTCAGTGTCCAATCCATATCTTCAGTCTTTTCCAAAAGTTTTGTCTGCTTCATTTAAGGTGTTGAATGTTTTTGTCCCTCAGATAAAACAATTCTTATTTTAGGCATGAATACAAGCTGTGCTTTGATGTTTACTTTCTTTAATTTTTTTAAGGGATCACACACCTTTCTTTAATCATAATAGAATTGGAATAGTCATTATCAAACATTATGGAGGTGTCTCTTATTTTTATAGGTGAGTTAGCCCAGACTGTTTTCAAGACTAAGTCCTTATCTTGACTTGACATGAATTTAACTATAATTGATCTAGGAGAAGGTAGATTTTTTTAGTGAAGTGTTTGTGAGAGATCTATGTGCTCCATCAATGCCAAATGAGAGAGTTTCAGGTACATTAGGGACTTAGGAAGCCAGTTATTTAAAAACAAAATCATGTCTCCTTCTTCCTTCTCTGGTATTCCATACATTCTTATGTTATCTCTTCTTGACCTACTTTCAAGAGCTTCTATTTTTTCTATAAGTTCATAATTCTGTTTAACAATAAATTGAATGTGATTCTCATTTTCAGCCACTCTCCCATCCATGTCATTTACTGCTTCTTTGATTGTTATTTGCTGTGACTGTTGCTTAATTACCTCATTCAATAGCTCCATCTGCTTCTTATTTTCTTCTTTAATAGTGTCTATTTTGAATGTGATTCTCATTTTCAGCCACTCTCCCATCCATGTCATTTACTGTTACTTCGATTGTTATTTGCTGTGACTGTTGCTTAATTACCTCATTCAGTAGCTCCATCTGCTTCTTATTTTCTTCTTAAATACTGTCCATTTTCATCTCCAGTTTATATATTTTTATGCAAGATCTTGGATAATAGTTACTATAGACTGCAGTTCTTTTTTTCATTATAGATTTTTGTGCAGCTCCTTTGGAGTGACTCATTTGTAATGTTGTTGTTGTGTCTTTCGGCTTTTCACGGTTAGGGGTTGCCACAGCGGAACTCCGGTCCGCTAATCATTGGCAGTAGATTTTTACATGCCAGGTTGCCAGCCCTGACGCACAACCTTCAACAGAGGTACGCCCATTCACACATGTCTCCACACAGAAGACACTCTAGCTGAGAATCGAACGGGACAAAGTCTTACTGTGAGGTGACAATGCTACCGCAGCACCACCACTGCAGTGGAGTGACTCATTGTAATAATGAAACAATACATTGTTCTGACAGGAAGAAAGCAACAGAAAAATCACCATCTGGATTTTTCTGTAAAAATATTATAGATAACTGCTTAAATATTAATTTTCCAGTGGAAAAAAAACTATAAGCTGAATTTTCTGATTAAAAAAAATCCTGTGAGATAAATCAAAATAAGCAGAGCAAAGTTTCAGTGCTGCTAACAACTTTCCATCTTGGTCACTCCCCCTAAGCCAGCTTTTCTTAATTAACATACCAATTATATTCTTAAAATTCTAAGTCCCTTATTTTCTTTGCCAATAGCTCTAAATATAAAGCAAACAACAAAGGGGAAAGAATACATCCCCTTCCTGGTTTCTCTGTTCAAACACAACTTGTCAGAAAGGATCACTCCAACTTTAATTTTTGCCTCTGATCCCTCGTATATCCTCTGTATTAACTTTATTATTGTATCAGGGAACGTAAATGCTTCCATTGTCCCACTCCCAAAATCCCAGCTTACACTGTTGAATGTTTTTGCTGCATCAACACCCAGCAACAACAGTGGTGTTTTCTTATACTGTGTTTTCTTCTGGATCAGCATTGTTCTATTAATGTTGTCAAATGTGTGCCTCCCCTCCAGATAACCATGGTGATCAATATCTATCAGTTTTGGCAACATGTTTGCCATTATTTTAAATGCTATAGATGTAAACACTTTATAAGCATGGTTTAAAATTGAAACAAGCCTATATGAAGCTGGGTCTAATGGGCCTTTTCTGTCTTTAGGTATTACAGTCACCATAACTTTGTCCCAGAATTCTGGCACCCCCTTTTAAAATACTGTTAAACAAAAATTTCCAGATCTTTTCTTCATTTTCTTCCCTCATACCTTGCAAACTTCCACAGGAATACCATCTATTCCTGGAGACTTTCCTACAAATTGATTGTATATTGCCTTTAATCACATCTCCTCCTATCTTAAATGTTGAGCTCTCATCTACCTCTAAACTTGGTATACTTAAATCTTCCATAAATATTTCCATATGTGCTTTTTTATTTCAACATTTCTCTGCCTTATACAAATTTTCATAAAATTTCTGAAATATCTCTTAATACCTTTACAGAATATCTGGTTATTTTTCTTGTTATTGGCTCCCTAAGTTTAGCAACAACCCTTTCTACTTTCAGTTGCCTAAGCTGTGCTAAAAGATTTTGTGCTCTGGTGATATTATTTGCTTAAAAGCAATTTTTCTAAACTCATGCATATTATCCAGACACTCCCTTATTTTCTGTTTAGCATTCTGCAGTTGTGCCTCCTCTTGTTCCATGAGATTTTCCCCTTATCCTGCAATACCTTAAACTTTGTCAGCCCCTCTAAATAACTCCCATTACATCTTAACCATCAATTTTTAAAATTCCCTTTCATTTTATTCCACTCACTAGTTATAGTGCTAGTAAATCTAGGTTAATTGGAATATCAAGAAACTAAATGAATAAAAATGCTGGCAGGTAGAGTTTCACAGGCACAAATCACTCAGGTGATGATAAACCAAAGGTTTATTTAATGATAAAAATCCACAAGAAAAACAAATAAAATGTGAGAGCTTTCGTTAAACACGTGTTAACTTCATCAGACACCATTAAAATGTAAGACAACCATTTATATACATATAAAAAGCACTCTGATTGGGTAAGCAAAGAGAGGCAGCTAGCTAAGCAACACTGAGATAAAACATTAATTAACCCCTCGATGACTGTTACAGTTGAAACTGTTACAACTTAAATACAACTAAAACTTGTAATTAAAAGATAAATTATTAGTCTCATACTTGTGTTATGACTGCCTATAAATAGAATAAAACTGAAACCAAAGTCATTTTTAAAAATCTCATGTTAAATGTTCACATAATGCTAAAATGTTTCCCAAAGCAAAATACATACAAAAGTATTTGTGCTTAATAAATGTTTTAAGATATTTTGTTCCTTTCTAGGGCTTTTAATTTCAATACAGGAGATATGGACATCCTGTCATTTATCCCTCGCCATCTTTCTGCCTGTAGTAAGATTTGCCACCTTAACTCCTTTAACTCTAACTGAAGTCCCCAAGGCTTTTTGTCACTGATGTCTACATGGTCTATTGCTATAAATGTGAAATTGTGGCCAGTGTTGCCTTGAATATGCCTCGCTAATGCATTCTTAATATTATTCTTTCTTATGGCATAGTTGTGTTCATAAATTCTAGCGTTAAATTTCCTTTCTGTTTTGCCTACATAAAATGCTAGGCATTGGTCACATGTGGCCATGTAGACCACTGCCTTGGAGTGACAGTTATATTTACCTTTTACATAATGGTCTTTACAATTCACTGTAAATGTGCTGCCCAATTTCACCTGATGCACCAGTTACAAGACTCACATTTATATACCCCTACGCGTCCTGTTCTAGTGTAGTTAGAACCTTTCCTAAGAAGGTCTTTTAAGTTTGAGCCCCTTCTGTATGTAACTATAGGTATTTCTCCTCTTTGTGCCCTGATGTCCAAGTCATCCATTAAAATGTCCCAGTTCTTATAAAAAATGGACATCAAGTGGTATGAGTCGGAGTTGAATGTAAGCACCATAGATCTACAAAAAGTACTTTTTTCCAACTCAGGTCTCCCCTCTTCAACTTCAAAGGGGCTGTTGTCTAGTGTGTTTTCCCCAACTATGGGCTTAAAATGCCCTACTCTTCTTTTCCTATCACTTCCTGCATAAGCTCATTAAGCAAATCTGCTGGTTACTCCATCCTCAAGAACATAGTTTTTAAGTTGCCACATTCTAAAAGAGAATTTTCTTCTCTGAAGATCATACAGGCTGCACAAACTAATTGCCCTTTAACTACTGACATCTTCTGATGCTTGGGGTGGGAGCTAGTGTAATGCAGGAACGAGTCTGGGTAGGTATCTTTCCTATGGATCCTAGTAGCATACTTTGCATTATGTATGTCTTTGTATAAATGGACATCAAGGTAATTCATATGATCCAGGTTAATCACCCAAGTGAACTTCAGGTGTTAAGGTATCTCAAAAACTCTTCCAAATCAACCAGTGACCCATTCCATATCAAGATGATATCATCTTGCTATCTATAATACAGTTTGACCTTGACCTTAGAGTAGTACTGAGACTGAAATACATAATTTCTTTCTCAATATGCCATTGCCATGTTTGCGAATGCCCCACCACACACTGAACCCATTGTCACTCCTATGGTCTGCAAAAAGTACCTGCCATTAAATGAGATATAGTTGTTTCTTAAAACAATTTCTAATAATTCCAAAATTAGATTAATTTTCTCCTGGTTAACTTTGTATAACAACAGTAGGTCATCCACCCACTCAAGACCAATTTCTTGTGGGATGACCGTGTACAGGTCTTTTACATCTATAGTAACCATGATGTCACTTGCGTCATACCTGGTTTTGTTCACTTGTTCTAAAAAAGCCCAGGAGTCTTTACAAATTTGGGTTTCATTATGCAATATTTTCTTCAGCTTGTGGTCTAAAACATGGGCACAAGCAGTGGTAATGGGGTATCTTCCATCCACTAAGGGCCTCATAGGTGGATCTGAGAGGCTCTTGTGGATCTTGGGACTACCAAAGAACACTAGTATCCTTGGGCTAATGATGTTAATATAATTATATAAGGAAATGTCAATTCTTCTTTCTAGAAATATATCAGTGAGTTGGATGTAGATTTTTCTATATGCTGCATTTAATTCATTAAGGGACACTTCTGTGTAATTTTCTGTGTCTAACATAGCCAACATTTTGCCACTGTATGTGGAAGACTCCATAATTACAACCCCTCCCCCTTTGTCAGGTTTCATAACACTGAGGTCATGTGCTTGCAGTTCCAATAAACAATCATGTTCACTTTGGTTCATGTTGTGAAGTGTTTGAGCTGGACTGTATTTGTTCTTATTTACATTATACAGATCTAGTTCACAAACTTTTTCATACATTGATAGTTTCGGGTGCAAAGGGGGTTGTAAGTAGAACTGATCTTAAAAATGCTGCCTTCACTGACATTAGTTTGGGAGGTAGTACCATGTAGTAAAGTCAAATTCAACTTTCTTAAATAAAGTTTCAGATCTAACATGGTGTCTACAACATTAAATCTCTTACCAGGTACAGAAGACATTCCCTTAGACAATAAGTCAGCTGTAATTTCATGTATACATAAAGTAGAATAATTGTGTACTGAAAAGTTTTTTTGGTGGTTAAAAACCACTGTATAGGTACTCACTTCTTGAACAGAGTCCACTGGTGTTGGGGTGCTTACATTAATGAAGGAATCAATAACATTAACATGGTGACCAGAAGGCACTAGTGGAGGTGCTAAGCTCTCCAGTTCCTGTTCTTTGGCCTGGCCCCCTGAAAAACCTGTGGTTGGTAGCCACCCTGTGGTTGCTGCCTATTGTTGTAATGGCTTTTGTTCCTAATTCTTTTGCTTCTTCTGAGTTCTGGAAATTCAGCATCATAGTTTAAAATCACATCGTCAGTCTCTTCAAACCTACATTCATCATTGCCAGTTACTTCAGCCAGGAGGGTGCGGTAATTGCTTGTTGCTTTTCCCTCATGGGACTTTAATTTTTTTGTATGAAATAGGAGGTTTAGGGTAGGCCATACCATTAGCATAGTCCTGGACATCCCTGTCCAGCTTGTTCAGTTTACCAGTTTTCAGTTTTGTTATGTGCTGGTCAATGCTAGTGTAAATCCTGAAATGTTCAAATCTCATGATCCTCATGGATGGCAGAGTCTAGAATTGCAAGGTCTTTGAATAACAGTTCCAGTTCACTGTTGTTATGTTTTATTAAAAGCTCTAAAAGGTCGAGCCCACATTTATCAAATAAGTTGACTAATTCAGTGTACAAAACAGAGTCATGCTGTAAGCCAGTAGGAAAGCGCCAGAACCTTAAACCTTTGGGAACCACTTTTAGTCTAGTGCATTCCCTTAGGTAGGCATTTTCCAGTTGAAGTTTCTTGCATCGAGATAATTCAACATCAAAATCTGTCAGCTTACATTCCAAGGAAGGGCTATTGTGTTCAATGCTTCTGTTAAATGAAATCCCATTCCGCAACACTCCTCCAACTGTGGAATGTCCTTGCTAAGAGTTTCTGTTAGTCCATTTCTTCCTGCAGCATTCTGAAAGTTCGTGTTGTCAGAAAAACTAATTCCTGACATGCGCAGACGCATTGTGCCTTCCTGCCTCAATTCACTTTGCTGTGAATCAGAAATGAGGCATAAAGCTGTGTTTTGAAAGTTAGTAGCATGCTCGCTAGCCTCCTCATGCTGATTTGAGTGTGCAAGAGCAAAAGAGGTACTATTCAGTCCCACATGTTCATACAGACGATCCATCCCCTGGGTTAGTTGTAGAATGAGAGCAGTAAGCTGTCCAATCTCAGAGTTGTTTCCTTCATGCTCTTTGTTAGCTGTTGGTTTGCCAGATAACTCCATGCTGCCAGAAGCCATAAACAAACTAAAAAAAAAAAAAAAAACAGAAACAGCAAAACAAATATCTTAAAACATTTGTTAAGCACAAGCACTTTTGAATGCATTTTGCTTTGGGAAACATTTTAGCATTATGTGAACATTTAACATGAGATTTTTAAAAAATGACTTTGGTTTCAGTTTTATTCTATTTATAACCATTCATAACACAAGTATGAGACTAATAATTTATCTTTTAATTACACGTTTTAGTGTTTTTTATATGTATGTAAATGGTTGTCTTACATTTTAATGGTGTCTGATGAAGTTAACACTTGTTTAACGAAAGCGCTCACGTTTTATTTGTTTTTCTTGTGGATTTTTATCATTAAATACACCTTTGGTTTATCATCACCTGAGTGATTTGTGCCTGTGAAACTCTGCCTGCCAGCATTTTTATTCATTTAGTTTGCTTTGCTGTTTCTGTTTTTTTGAGTTTGGAATACCAAGAAAATTTGAAAGTATTTTATTTATTTATTGCAGAGTTTGTTTATGTCGAATTAAAGAAGTGGATTGTAATCTACTTTGACCCATTAAAATTACAGTTCACCGAACTTGCCCCCCTGCATAAAAGATTTATTGTTTTTTTTTTATTCGAACGCACTTTAATGAAAGCGCTTTTTTGGTGAAAGACCATCACCAACCATCCTAGAGAACTTTATCACCCTTTATTAAAATAATCACGCTTCCCAGTTTTAGTCATTTGCATATCTGGTTATCCGTAGCAGATTTATCACTCTTACATATAGCAGGAATAGTCTGAAAAGTAGCTCCAGTTGCAAGCTCTGTGAAACATTGCTGACTACCCCAGTTGGAATGTATATGTAGCAGCTCACCAGAACATGATGTGTCCTGTTACTTAACCAGTTTTACTCATTGAATTACACATGGGTTGACATGTAATGCCTTTATTTTGTCAATTATTCCCTTAGCAAGAACAAGATAAGCAGTATGTGTTGTCAGCCCTTCAACAAGTGTTGCTATCTGCTCTTCAAATAATGTCACAAGATTTTCCCTTAACAAATCGTAGTATTCCACATCTGAATTAAGTAGGTCCTCTGTATCATTCTGGATAAACTCCACTGAGATATTCTCCATGATTTTACTTAAAACACTGGTCAAGTTGATAGGTCTATAACTGTTTGGAGCTAATTTGACACGCATCCCCACATTTGTGAATTGATACCACTACAGACAGTTGTCAGAGGTCAGGGATGTGTCAAAATAATAACCAAACAAGTGATAACATGTGAACACTGTTGGTGGGAGTTAGTTGTTTCTCTGATTCTGTGTATAAAAGCAACAAGAATGTTGTTGGACCACCAAATCTCCCTCAGTTGGACTCAAACCCATCTGTGACCTTGTACAGGGTGTCTCCTGTACAAAAGGGATGTTACAGCCATGTAGAGGGATCATCATTTAGACAGTCATGAGGGCTGTTTGTGTCTCTGCAGCTGCTCTGTATTCTACATGCTTGCTGTAGGAATGGGAACACTCAACCACCCACCCCAGATATATGCAGTCCACCTTTCTACAAGCAGCAGCTCACTTTATGAAGAGTGGCAACAATAAAAAGTCACTACAAAGTGCTGCTGGCAGAGCCAGGCAGAGAAGCAACTCCACAAGTCATAGGTCTAGCCTTGCTAGATGGACAATAAGGACATCCAGCCACTGGTCCATAAGCTCCCCCGGTACCATCACCACCACCAGCTGCTCCATGTGGATTACATACTCACCACCCCTGCTGGAACCACTGATAGGAATGATGGAGCTCCCAGGCAGTGAAGCACCAAGAGGGACAGGGAAGGTTATCACTTCACTGTCATCATATGCAGCCAACAGGGAGGCAGCCCATGATGTTTCCAGGAGTGATACAGGGGCCATTTGGTCCCAGTGGAGGAATGTGGACCCAGACCTAGCCACCAGAACTGCCACACTAGCTGCTGTATGTAATTGAAAAATAAAGGGAGGGAAATAACATAATAAACATAAAATAAGTAAAAAAAAAAAAAAGGCTAGTGACAAAGAAACGGAGACAGACTGAAAAAAACTGATATAAAGTAACTCCAAAAGACAAACTTATTACTAAAAACATTATACAAATTATAACTACATCTGCAAAAAATCTAAAAAGCTGATTAGTAGCATGGATGTCAGATATGTAAAGCATGCCATGTTATGGTATGCTATGATGTGCTATCTTAAGAAGGTGGTCACAGGTTAACATCATCACTCTGAGCCACTGACCACTTTCCTCTCTATATCTATCATGTACTGTAACATTTGCAGGGGTATAGGCATACAACTAGAATGGTCCCACACTACCTGAATAAATGCGGAGTTATGCTCAGAATGGCATTCAAGGCTTAGTTCCAATGCCTATAAATGCTTACATACCCATACTTTACCACACTAGGGGTAATGGATATTAGCACTACTGCCACATAACTAGTGCAACAATACAAATTTCAAAAGCAAGTATGTTTAAATAAAGACATACACAAAAAGCCAACTACAAATGTGTGGCAAATGTGTATTGTCAAGGGTACAACTTCAAATTAAAATGCCCATCACCCACTTTGCCAATCTGTTGCATAATGGGAGTATGACCCAAAAAAACAAACTCTGACTAGAAGCCAGGAAGCAAGAAGAGCAGGATTTGCCCCCTCCCCCACCCATGGTGAGGGAGTGGTGGGTCCAAATGACTGATTACCACCATCCAAACAGAGACCTGCATTATTTCAAAATGAGCATGATTGGGGACATAGCCTTGGTTATCCCAAGGCCACTGACAGTAGCCCTCCAGCCTGTCGGGGGAAACACAGACAAATAAGGGAAATGTATAGCATGCCCCATGGTGATGTGGTACTCCTACTCATCCACCGGGGTAAAGGTCTTAATAGAAATATACTGGTGAGGGAATAAACCACCTCCATGGCTATCTGGAAGATTATTCCTTCATTCAGCTGTCACCCCAATACTACACTATCATTCCACCAACAAAGAATCCATAATGAATGAACCAAGTGAGCTCATCTCTAGTGCATAACCAGTAGTAGGTAAGTATATATCAACAGCAAAACATATGTATATTGTGTATGTTAAACTATATAAAAAGCACAGTGCGATAGGAGAAACATTACACATTGCACTAAATCATCTGATTCACAACTCTAAAAATCCTGGCACAAATGCATTTTTCAGTGCTCTATACCAGAAACTGCTTACTATAGCAGCAGCCCCCCCCCCCCAAAAAAAAAAGAATGGTTTGCTCTATACTTTGTGGAAATCAATGGAAAATGATATACTGAATAATTACAGGAAAGGTTGTGGTTTGTTTGAGTGTGTCTACTTAAATGTAGTAAACAGACAAGTAGGGCTGGATTATAATACCTAACCTAATATATATTAATAAGGGTCAAAATTTCCAAATACAATTTGATTTTGTTTAAGGAATGCAGTTCTGTTAATTATAATTGCAACAGCTCACACATAATGGTCATAAGTTCAGATAAGATTTAGGATGCCTGCTGCAACTGAAGCATGTAAGCATTTGTCATGTATACAGTGATAAGGGTTCAGATTCAAATTACATCCAGATTCATTAGGAGACAGACAGACAGATGCCACTTAATATTTAATACATAGGTTATCACTTTATATTAGGCTGTAAATGCCTTAGTGTTGCATCAGGAATGCAGCATGCAAAATACTCTGCAAGAAGTTCAACACTGCGCATTAACTTAACTTTAAATTTAAACTTTAAAAGTTAATAGTAAAGCTAACAATAAAAGTCATTGTCAAGATGCAAGAGAACAGAAGTAAATAAATATACGTGCTGTTTAGTATGTTTTGATGCAGGATTGTGCAATACAGTTTTATTCCAGGGAACATTTGGAAGTGATATGTACGTGACATCAAAGCTGTATTGCTCATTCCACAATAATTGTTATCTAATTTAATCCACAGCACACTATAAATAGTAATGGTTAAAGAAAGTGCTGTTCCAAAGTGCTGTAACCTCGTTGTCTTCGTTCTCAGTGTCATCATTAGTCTTTTTTATAATAATGTTTACCATGCCATTGCTCAAGAAGAAAGGAACATTTACATTGAACAGTGTAGCAATTAAGAGAGTATTAATGCACAAATCCACAACTGTGTGAAGCAGAAAGAACGTTAATGAAATGAAGGTTAAGTTGGAAGTTATGACTAAAGTATGTTCAGAATGAAATTGTCACACATTTACACATTTAGTTTAATGCGGAAATGCGTAATACATAAATGTGTAACACGTAGGATGAGACAGGACCCAACCAATGAGCACATAACTAGGAATCAGCACTAATAAGTCAAACTGCAGGAGAGGACTTGTAAACTAGCAAGAAAAGAAAATGAAATGGCCAATTAGCATATCTAATCAGTCTTTCAAATGTATTTAACATTCACCCAGCCTTCCTTGCCTGTACCCTTTCTCCACCTGTCAGATACTTTCTTCAATGTCTCCATGGATGTTCTATTCAACACTCTCTAAGAGTCTACAGCTCTCTTGGAGAAGTACTGTAAGGGGTCAAGGTAGTACTTGGTCTCCAAAGTGTGCAGTGTGCTTCCTGTACCTCTATCATCCCTTCTGTTTCTGTTCACAGCAACCTGTTGATGAATTACTTGTTCCAAACCAGCTGTTCATGGGTATCTTTTTTAATATAAACCATTATGGAAGTTATAAAACATGTAAGACAGAAAAGCTTAGGCAAGTTCTAAGCATTAAGATTAGAGTAAATATATGTTAAATGCTATTTATAGCTTCTAAGATACCAGAAGAATATTTTGACTCCAAGTTTTTTCGCTGTCTCTTAACAAATAACTTCCTCTCTCCTTCGGAGCACTGTTTTCATCCATGCCACAGTACAGATATTGCTCTTATATCATTCATTAACTTGATCCATTACCAAATAACGATAACAACAAAGTCTCATCCATATTAGTTGATGTATCAAAAGTATTTGACAGTCTCTTATCACAAACTACTACAAAAACTCCCTATTTCAGGATTGTCTTTTGAGTCTCTCCTATCTGTCCAATAGGAGTCAATATGTAAAATGGTAACAGGCCACATCCTCTGTTCTTCCTGCATTAGTTGTAGTGTCACAAGGCTCCATCCTTGGACCCTTATTATTCAACATTTACATCAACAATCTCACTCTACATTCCAACAATACCATCATAATTCAATATGTTGATGACTTTGCTATCATCTGCGATGCCACATCAATTTATGAATTTCAAACCCTCACTCGACACACTTTCAGATCTATAGAAATTTGGCTCAAATAATCTATTGTTGTGCTCAAAGGTGAAAGAGTATATATATCCTTTTATAATGCAAATAATCTCAATAAATGACACAAGAATTGATGTCTCCCAAACCAATGTACTAGGGCTAATGACAGATAAACTATCAATTGATATCTACACTCAAGATGTAGCCAATACACACACACAGACACACACACACACACACACACACACACACACACACACACACACACACACACACACACACACACACACAAAAAGCACATCAAAAATTAGGAATGCTATAATTTGACTTTTCTATAGTCTAATAAATAACACAAGGATTGATGTTATCTTCCAAGCCAAACTACTAGGGCTAATGATTGATGATCACCTGAAATTTGATATCCATACTTGTAGCCAAATAGGTATAACATACTCTTATGCAACAATTATTCTTATAAACCTACACCCAGCAAAAATCTCAAAACTTGTGCAAACCTACAATAAAATTGCTAACTGTTCTACCAATACACCCCAGGGATCACTTCTGTGTCTCTGCTCGACAGTGGCACAGGAAAATAACTTTCTTGGGTGGAGTAAGCCAGGGAACCTTATTGGCTAGGCTTACGTGGGCACTTGGGCTGATAGCCTAGTACCTATTTATGAACCTATAAACCAACACCTCTGCCAAGACTCTCCGCTGTGACACAGTTAAGCAACTACACTAGCATGAGTTCTTCAATTTCCTCAAACTAATCCACTTGAAACAACTGCACAGAATTCTTCACCACTGTAATACATACCCAGCACTCAAGTTTCTCATGTTCTGGTATTCTGTAGTTAGGCTCCTTAGATCCTCAGAAAATTCCTTAGTCACTGTATCCTCAACCATCAAATCTAATGGCCAAGCCCTTCACCCTTGCAATGCAGCTAATTAAAAATCATGTCTCTTTGCCAAATGATTCTTTCATTGCTCAACTCAGTCATGTGAAGGATCTTCTTACTCCAACCTACCTACCATACTAACCACTCTTCCTCAACTACCAGCCATACTGAAATTTATTTACTTGAGGCACCAGAATGATTACCCCTCTAAACCTATCCACCCTTCTGTCCCTCTACTATCTATAAACACTACCTAGACACTAATACTATCTATAAACACTACCTAGACACTAATATTCTCAAGATCTCATCTCCAGAAACACAAAACAAAACTTTTACTGCATCATCTAACTCTACTTTCTCTTACTAATCTTCAGTGAATTTCTCCTGTCATTCCTACTTCATGAACAACACTTGCTAGATATTTCACATTTGTCTTGTCCCTATTTTTTCTATATAGATCCATTTTCTCTGTTGTTGTATCAGAATTACTGTTTATGATTTCTTGTTCAGCTCTTTTGTTGTAACATATATTATAGACATTAATGTCTTAATGTGTTGACAAATGTATGAACAGCAAATTAATGTAAAGCAAATTTGTCAATTAATGTATGCATAAATTATGTCAACTTTTCACCAGACTTTCATTGAAGAGGGGTGATTCTGTGACCCAGTTGTACGTTCCCAGAAATGGAAATTAATAAATACAAAAAGAGACTTACACACCTGTACAGACACACATTATATACATACACATATAGCTATAGATAAATCCATATAGTATTTGTAAGAGAGAATTGTCAATCTAAAGCAATTGTTTACCTAGTCAAGTGCTTAGGGTAACCAGCTTTTTATGTGGGCAAAACGGAGAGATCTCTCTGAAAAATAATATATGATCATATTTATCAAATAGGCAAGCACAACAGTACTTTCTATAAGCATTGTAAAACATGCACCCATTTTAAAAACTTTTATTTTGGCATATTGGAGCAAATTAAAGCTAACCTTAGGGGAGGGGATATGAAGGGTATTTTAGAAGAAAAGGAAGTGAAATGGCAACTTAGATTACATGATTCACAATATCCTGGTATAAATGAAAATATTTCTCTACAACCATTATTTAATAGGAGAGCAAGTATATTTTAACTTTTAATATTAGTTTTTAACTGTAAGTAGATATATTTTGTGCTTCTTATATACTTGTATGTATATTAAAATTATGTACTGTTTCTTTAAGAATGCTTCCCTATTTACAAGTAATTAGTGATTCACTCAGGAATAAAAAGTTGTGCTTTTTTGGTGAATTATGATTCTGATGAAGTCTTACTTTGTGAAGGATGAAAGCACTTAAACACTTAATCAATTTTTAATATTTTAATTTTGTGTTTGGATTAAAGTGTTTTTATTAAGAGGATGTGAAGTCCAGTTTTTGACTACAAGCATTATACTTTGTGGAGATTAGTTATTTATTTATTTATTTATTTATTTATTTTACATTTGTTGACCGGGCTAGTCTAGCTGGATATATGTCCATTTTCAGTAGAGGCCCGGGGAGAAAAGCTCCAATGGTTAGTACAAGTTTAAACAAAGATCAGCAATACAAGATTAAAATTTATAAACAGAGGTAGGTAATACACATATTACACAAATATGAAAGGAGCAAAAACAAAAAGTGGAGTAATAAAATGTCTTAAAAATGTAATAAGTTTTTTTTTTTATGGATTACAATAGTCATACAGTATATATGTGCAAGCATATATTGACATAGATGTTATATAAACGGAGAGCTATTAAGGGTGCAGGGAGAAGAGAACGATAGAATTATGGAAGAAGAAAAGAGAGAGAGAGAGGAAGAAGGAAAGTTAAACTGGGTTGGTGCAGGAGCAAAGCCAGTGTTTATTGAGATGCATTTTTAGTTGTCTTTTAAAAAGTGGGAGAGAGGACAAAGATGAGATATCAGAGGGTGGTTTGTTCCACATTTTTCCAACAGAGTTGGAAAAGAGGCAGTCGCCTGCAGAGTTATTGGGTTTGGTAATATTAATCAGTAGTTTGTTTGATGAACGTAGATGTTTCAGGTTATTGTATGGTGAAACAAGATTAGATAGTATTGGTATATTATTTGGTTGGTATAGGATCTTGTGAGTTATTAAGACCTGTTGAAGTATGAGCTGGTTAGGAAGTTCAAGCCAACCTAGTTGTCTTAGGTTCAGGCAGTGATGAGTTCTAAAAGGGGATCCTGTAGCAAATCGAGCAATATTATAGCAAGATGTTGCTAGTTTCTTGAGGTTGTTTTTGGAGAGATTGGTGTACATGGGGGAAGCATAGAGAAGAGTAGAGATTAGGTGAGATCTGGCTAAGGTGGTTCTAGCTACAGGTGTAAGGAAGGGTTTGATTCTGTAAAGGGATCCAATTTTTTTATTAACTAATTTTATTGTGTTGTTGATGTGAGAGTCAAAGCTGAGATTATTGTCAATAGTTATTCCTAATAATTTTGTAGTTGAATCCAAAGAAATGAGAGTACTGTCAGTGGAAGTGAGAGTGAAGTTTAGTGGGGTAGATTTGTGGGTAGGTGAGAACAGTAACAGTTTGGTTTTCTTGGGGTTGAGGAGTAGGCAACAGTCTGAAAACCATTGTTCAACAGTGGTAAAAGCTTTTTGGGTAAGAGACTGGAGTTCAGTTTCAGAGGTAGCAGTGCAGATTATGGTAGAATCATCTGCATAGTGTATGCAGATAGTGTTTGGGATAGCTGATTGTAGGTCATTAATAAAGATAGAAAATAGAAGGGGGGCCTAGGATAGAGCCTTGAGGTACACCTAAAGAGATAGGAAGGAGATTAGATAGTGAGTTTTTCCAAAGTACTGCCTGCTGACAGTCTTCTAGGTAAGATGTAAACCAAGTTAAGGAAGGAGGATCAAGTAAGAGAGATTTTAGTAAGGGCAGAAGAAGTTTATGATTAACCATGTCGAAAGCTTTAGATAAGTCAATGAAGACTGAAGATGATAGATTATTATTGTTGCGGTTATAGTTAATGGAGTTAGTAAAGGAGAGTAAAGCAGTGGTACTGTGGGAAGGTCTGAATCCATGCTAACAGTTGGCTGTTATGGAGAAGGTGGTTAAGTAGTTGTTTGTGGATACATTTTTCCATGATTAGATTAGATTAGTTGGTTCAGTAACTCTACACTATTGGTGGTTATAACTTATAGCTTCATAGCCAAGCATCAGGTGTCTGACAGTGAAGAAGTCCATAATAGACAGTATAAAGTAGTTGAAGGTTATGTCCACGTCTTTTTTTACGTTCATTTCCAAAATCCCTTATTCTACAAAAAGTTAAAACTAGAACACAGCACAGATTCACCACACGGCATAAGCGGAACACTAAAATCCTGTATGTAATAATGCATAAAAAATAAGCCAACTATTAACTGCGACAACAGACAGAAGTTTCATGTTAATAGGATCTTATCTCTTTATCACAAAAGCTTTACACAACACACCATGAGAATATGCAAGAGACCCATCAAAATATGGTTATAACCAAATCAACAATGTGAGAAAAAAAGAGAGTTCCTCTGTTGGTGCAGAGGTTTAAAACTGTGAGCTATAGTGCCTGTGGTACAGGGTTTGATTTCATCAGTTTACATTCACATGTGGTATAACCTTGAGCAAGTCACTCGACCAAACATTGCTCCCATGTCGCCCCTGATAAGGGACTCTGCATTAAATGAGCCTGCCTGGTTAAAAGGGTATTATTAAAAATGATTTTTTTTCAGGGGTTGGGGACTGGCATAATGGTTGTTCTCACAGATACAAAGTACAGAGTTTGCTTCTCACCTTTGAAAGGGAAGTTGGCCAGGTTTAAAATGGCCTGTAGGGCCAGCTAGCCTGGTACTTGCTCATGAACCTATGATATTGATAAAAGCACAAAAAATATCTTACACAATTGCCTAACTTATCAAACAACAACATCAAAGCAAAAGGCAGTTCCAATAATTGTGTTACCGTTATCTGCAAGACCATGGATTTAAGTGATGTTTATGGTACATAACCAACAGAGGACCTCCTGTTAGTGCTTATAAATGAAAAGAGGAGACTTCCAGTTAACATCTGCATCAGCAGTAATGCAAGTCACAGTTGACATTTTCGCATTTTTTAAATTGGATGTACCAATGACATACAGTATAGTGCTCTTCATTTAATGCACAACAGGATGCAAATATGGTTATTTTAGGTTTTGTAACTTGTATTTTTGAGAAAACCCTGTGTCTTTGTTCCATATCAAAAAGCACAGCAGCTGTCCTGTTAATGGCCATGCATAGATTATTGCTATGAAAGCAGTGCTGAACTTCAGAAGTCTTTTCATAGCTCTAACTTCATTGGGATGCTTTAACAGATTTGTGAAGTATAAGGTTCTACACTGACATTGATACCAAACCATGAAGTGCTGGTATGAAACCATTTATGAACAAGGAGAAGAGGACTGAACCCAGAGTGGATCCCATGTTACTTGAACATTCAGCATTCCCCAATCAGGAAGGGTAACATTCATTACCACTTTGTACGTTCGGAGAGAGAAATAGAAGTTTTTATCCACTAAAGACCACCACCACCCAGAGCAATGTTTTGATATTTAGTAGTAATAGTGACTCAAGTACACCTCTTTGGAGACCATACCTCTCAACTGTTCAGATTTTTGCAGAATGGCCATATTTTTGGTCTGTTCCTCATAAAATTTCTGATTTTCTGGCAAATCAATGAGGATCAAAGTCACTAAATAATGATGCACATTTTGTGTTTCAGACTTTGTATCCTTAAAAAATGTGTGCTAACACAAATCCTGTTATTCTAGCAGCTTTCTAAGTTTATAGGAGCAATATCTGAAAACTCTCCTTATTTTTGAGCCTTTGTCCCCCTATTATTTTAAGCTTTGTCAGATTTCTTACACTAAGAGGTTGAGAGGTATGTAGAAGACCCCTTTCTATATTATAAATGCAATCAGTAACACCACAGAAGGCAGTCTGGGTACTGAAGCCATTTCTAAACCCATGTAGTGACTGCAAAGAAAGACCACATTTGTTGGAATTTTCCACTAACTGGGTGTACACAGTTTTTTCAAGGAGTTTATCAGTGGTCTAACAGCAATTATGGAATGGACATCCTGACCGAATGGAAAAGGTAAAATTAGTGATCTTTGAGGTGGAAGAGGCTATACAGAGGATAGAAAATGACATGTTATGGTTTTTAAAATGATGGGTGCAGTTATTTTATCTTATGTAGAGTAGGGTATAGGAATGAGTGCAGTTGATTCCATTTTAGTTGAAGGTTACTGACAAGTTTTGACACTTTACTTGCTGAGCTTATTATTTTTTGACTGTTCCCTACCCTAATTATTGAGATCTGTTTTCTGGCTGCCATAAGCAGGTGAGAGTCAAGCAAGTTAGGACTGCAGAAAGTTGGGTTTATACTATAAGCCTTTACCATGCCCTATGCATATCCATAACATCCAAGGGGTTGGCATCAAACTGGAATTATAATACATTATATTTTTCAGCTATGTTTGCAATCTCATAGGCAATACACAGCACTACACAACAATGTGGCAAACTAATTGTAAATGGTACCACCTATACAGAGCCATAAGATATCTACTGGCTCATAAATTTAGGTCCAATATTGCCTGTCCGCCTACCCACACATAGACACCCCACAGGAAATAGCCTCAACTATAATTTGGCTATCAGTAGGGAACAGGTCCTCAATGCACTCTTCAAGGCCAAAAACATTGCATCAGTAGGCTCAGGATGCCTCTTAATAGCATGGAACTTGATTTATCAGGACCACTAGAATCACTACTCCATTAACTGTAGCCTCCATACAGAGGTCTGCAACTGTTACATCACTCTGTACATGGTCAGGCCATCTATGGACCTGCATAACTACAGACCCATAAGTATGACAAGTCTCACATGCAAAGCCACAGAAATTATAAATAATAACATAGGAAACTAGGTATAAATTCCTATGTTACAAGATGGGTTGCCAAGAACCCACACTGTGAAAGTAGTAGACTCTAAATCCAACTTCAGACCAGTGACAAGTGGAGTACCACAGCGTTCAGTCCTAGTTCCTCTCCTGTTTGGTATCTACTTCTCTGAAGTACAGACTAACACAGAAGGTGTTTGGCTAACAAGGTTCACAGATGACTGCAAACTAGGAGCCATAATCAAAACTCTTAAAGATGTGGGAATCCTACAAAAGGGCCTCACTGAGATGCCTGGTGTCAAAGCCATGGCCTCAAGCTCAATGCCAAAAAGTGCATTGTTATCCCTTTTGGTAAAAACTCTGTACCCATGAACTACCACATAGGTGGTATTCTACTTAACACTGAAAGTGTGATAAGAGACATTGGGACACAGGTAGACAGTAGTCTCTCCTTTGATAATCACATCGCCACAGTAGTCAGGAAATCCTTCTATGTGGCACACCTCATAACAAAATGTTTCTCATCCAGGAAAAAAGAGGTCATTGTACCCCTCTACTCATCACTCATTAGACTTATTATAGAGTACAATTCTCCTTTTGGTATGTACCTCACAAGGCATCTACAACAACTGGAAAGGCCACAGAAATACCTCACAAAAAGGATTACCGGCCTCAAACAAATGCCTTACGCAGACCGTCTCAAAAAACTCCAACTTCACTCTGTCGTGTATCGCCTACTCAGAGATGATCTCTGCCTAACATACAAAGCTATGTCAAACTCAGAGCTGTTGGACATGCTCCACTTAAAGAAATCCCAATCCCTCTGAGCTACATGCTCTAGGGCCTAAACCTTGTCACCACAATAAACAGAACATGCTGGAGGGATAGATTCTTGTCCCAGAGACTTCCCATACTCTGGAACAAACTACCTATCTGTATCAAACAAAGCTCCTCATTAGCACTCTTCAAGAAAAATCTTGATGATTGGATAGGAGAGAGGAAATTCATCCCGGGGATCACTTCGGTGTCTCTGCTTGACAGGGGCACAGGAAAATAATTTTCTTGGGTGGAAAAAGCCAGGGTACCATTTGGATGGGCTTATATAGGCCCTAGGGCCAATAGCCTAGTACCTACCTATGAACCTATGAACCTGCAGACACTGGATTCAACTCAGTTTGGTTTCATCAAGGGCAGGTCATGCCTACTCAGCATGATGGACTAGTTTGAGGTCACCAAAGCAACTGATGAAAATGGTGCACAATGCCTTCTTTGACCTGGCTAAAGCATTTAACACAATGTCCCACTTAGACATTGTAAACAAAGTCATGAAATTATGTATAAACCCCCTATTTCACGTGCTGGATAGCCAAATCGCTCACAGATGTGACCCAAGAAGTTAGGATAAGGGGGGTGGTCTATGTCCGCAAAGAGGCCAGTCACCTCAATGCTCAGTGCTCAGGACAGTCCTTTTTGACATCTATTTCTCTGAAGTCAAAGCCAGCATCAAACCTCTAGCTAACTGAGTTTGCAGACTAATACAAACTAGGCTCAGTCATAGAATACCCCAAAGACACAAACACCCTTTAAGAAGGCCTGATACATACTAATAACTGGAGAAAGAGCCACAGTCTGAAGTTCAGTGATGAGGTGATCTCTGCCTAACATATAAAGCTATGTCAAACCCAGAGCTCTTGGACATGCTACACCTAAGGAAATCCCAATCCCTCCAAGCTACATGCTCTAGGGACCTAAACCTTGTTCTGCAATAAACAGGACATACTGGAGGGATAGATTCCTGTCCCAGAGACTTCCTATACTTTGGAACAAGCTACCCATCTATGTCAAGCAAAGTTCTTCATTAGCACTCTTCAAGAAAAATCTTGATGAGGGGATGGGAAATAGGAAATACACCCCAGGGATCACTTCTGCATCTCTGCTGGACAGTGGCACAGGAAAATAACTTTCTTTGGTGGCGTAAGCTATGGAACCTTGCTGGCTAGGCTTACGTAGGCCCTTGGGCCGATAGCCTAGTACCTACCTATGAACCTATGACAGTATCCTTTGCAAAATGGCTATGTCTGGAAATCTACATCATTTATAATACCCCTTAATAGTAAACCAAGTGGTTAGGGATTTGGGGAAATATGTAGACAGTAACCTGGCCTTTGCCCATCATATGTCTACAATAGTAAGGAAATCATTCTATGTTGTACAACTTATAAGAAAGGGTATGGCATCTAGGTCCAAGGATATCATTGTTCCACTGTACTCTGCCCTCATCAGACCAATTCCATAAAAAAAAAAAAAAACAAAGAAAATTAACTTTCAATAAATTTAATGTATCAAGATGCAAAAATTGTCATCCAGTAAGTGCTTTCGTCTATGGTTATACTTCTTCAGACTGAATGAAAACAAGTAAAACAAAGCATTATATGCTTCCAACAACTAAAATCACATCATTAGAACATTTACTTAAGTCACCTAAATAAATCAATTATTGCTTGTATTGTGTGCTTTAGCTTCTTATGCTTTAAATAAATCTTAAAGTTTTCTTTATCATTTAATCCTGGGTGGCTACTGGCATCTAATTTAGGTATCCAGCAATATTCCCTCCAGTCTAACTCTTCTTCAGCATATAACCTCTTACCAAACTCATAACAATAAAACTTTGGTGAATCACTACATTTAGTTACAGAATAATGCTTTCCACATGCATTATTCACGTCTGTTTTATTTATAGCATATACATGTTCATACACTCTTTTGTATAACTCTCTTGTATTGCTGCAGGGCAAGATGAACAGACAGAAAAAATACACCATAAATTTAGATCTGCATGCATAAATGCCCCTAACTAAAATGTTAATATTACCCAAGTAAAAAGTAAACAAACGGTGGAACGAAGCAGGGTTTCTTCTTCATACACAGAAACTCTGAATGCTCTTAAGTAAAAACAAGCAGTATTTAATGAGGTTAGCACTTTCGCCCCCAAGCAGGTGGCTTCTTCAGACCATATAAACAAGGATAGAAAAAAACATTTTATATACTTACAAAGTTAACACATCCACAAGTGCATCTAATCAATGTGGGAAGCAAAACCAATTACAGTGTCATAATACGTGTTTATGTAATACGTAGATATGACAAACCGTTTAAAGCAATATCACAAAAAAAATTTTACTTCATCTTCTGCATGTTACAACTAATCAAATCCTATGTTCTATAAAAATACAAATATAAATATACATCAATTTTATGTAACATATAAAATAATTCTATACGTAGTCTTATTGTCGCATCAGCACTTGATTTTTATATACATTCATTTCATGTGAACCAGCAAATAGCCCTTTCCGTCATCATGTTGCATATTTGCACTTAATATAAACAACATAAACCTATCCAGAATGTTCTCATCTCAAAAGCACATTTCTTTCTGCTTATCATTAACAGGTAATCCACTGATCACATACCATAAGTGCTACAAAACATTAAAATAATGAAACTAACCACAGACTGTGACAACTGACTTTGCATAGAAAAAATAGCTGGATAAGTCATTTACTCTATTTCAGAGAGTACAATCTGCCTTATATGTCATATAGCATGATTCTATATGTAGACACCATACTACATCTACAAATGATTTCTAAATATACTACATATTGCACAACAACATATAATCCTCTCAACAATCATATTGCACATAAATATTCTGTGCAAGCAGCACAAGTCCCTTCGGAATAATATCTACACAAAAACAAATATTCCTTAGATAAGCTTCACTGATACGCAAATCGCTTATCAGATCATAAGATAGAATAGGACAATGAGAAATGACAACTAATCCGATCAGTACTAAGACGTAAAAACAAGGTGGTAGTAATCTACATCTACACTAAATAAAAACTGCATAGACTTACTACACATTATAATAAAAGCACTCTAAAGCTATATAATAACATACACAATAAAAACAAAAATACACACATTATAACTGTGTGCATTTGTACAAAATTATGCTAATACAGCAGACCTAAAAGCCTATGTATATTAGATGTTCATTCAAACATATATGCACAGACTAGTTACCATTCAATTAATATAAAGATCCGAATAATGCTGCTATAATATGTGTATACATCCTCCAAATGCAATAAATATTAAGCCATACCAATGTGACTACCTATATATTTACAATAATGCAATCAAAGGTATGATGTGGGTTGTACATCATATGTATGCATGATCAACTACACAATTCGTAGAATCTTTATATTAATTGAAAGACATCCACTCCTAATCCCACTTTTTTTCATCTGTACCCATTTTTAATTCTTCCATACAGACATGCTTTTAAAGAATCCCAGAGAGTTACTTCTGAAACTTCTCCATTATTATTAATTTCAGTGTACTGATCTATTTCTTTTAGACACCATTCCTTAAAGTCTTTTAGTTTTACTATATAAGCAGGAATTCTCTGATAGTAAATCAAATTACTTGGCTTTAATGTTAACGTAAATGCGATAGCATTGTGTTCAGAATCCCCTCCAATAATCATTTCACCGTTTGTATATAAGATTATAATATTCAAATATTTCTTATTAAGTTTGGCTCCAATTGAAAGTATCCAGCAAGAATTCACAAAATTGTAAGTTTTTTGTCACTTTCTACTACTGCTAAACCCACCATGCCATTTTAACTCAATAGGTATTTAATATTTTAGGCATAGGTAATGAACTTCTCCAAAGAATAAGACTGCCTCTCCTTTTTGATTAAAAATGAGAGCTCACAAGAGTTGAATGATCTTTTAACATCAATCTCTCTACAACTTCAGATAACAAATGTGTTTCTTGTAAGGAAATTATGTGAGCTTTATGCAGTTTTAAATATTTGTTTAAGCTACTCCTCTTCAGTGGATTATTAAGTAAATTAATGTTTAATGAGAGACAATTATATGCTGACATTCATAAGAACATGTAAATGCACTGACTTAAGATGATTTAGCTTAAAATATAATACATTTTTGTCCTAGCACCTGGAAGTTCCTATGATCAGAGCAGTACCCCAAGCCTCTCCCTTGCATGCAGCTTGTACTGATACCACCAAACCAATTTAGATGTGTGTCCAAATAGCTTTAAGCTAATCGAACCAGCAGATCAAGCTCCAAGCTTAACATAGATCTTAAGAGATTTTTATTTTTCAACATGCTGCAAAAGATTCTCCTGTACAATAAAAAAATGACACAGTGAATCTTGGTTCTTCTTCTTCAAATGAGATTCTCCTTTAGTGTGCAATTTTTTCAGAAGGTAAGTGAGCGCACTTGTTACACTGGAACAGGTGCACTCACCTAATGGATGGGTCAGTTTTAAACACCTTTGTGAGCACCAAGTTAATATTTTACATTTCATCAGTTATAGTAAGAAAGGCACTAAAAAGTATGGTACTTGTCACCAATGTCTGTTTATTTTGGAAGAGACAGTGTTATCAACTGCTCAACCCCCTGTGAAAATTACACTGAGATATGGTAATTGTTCTACTGGGGAGGTTGTTTATATCACAGTTTGCCAAACATGTTGTAGTTACTATATTGGTAAAATGGAGTGTCAATTTAGAAAGTGAGTGTATGAGCACATTTATGATATTAGAAGGGGCAACACAAACAATACTTTATGTAAACACATTCAACAGTGTTCAGATTTTACCAATTATTTTTTTGGGGATTGTGGAAATTGTCCTCCAATATATTGGGGGGGGGATTGGGCTACCATTTTGGGTATGAGAGAACTATATTGGCAGCTTAGATTGAACACTGCCTATGGTAAAGGTCTTAATGACCACATCTCTATTGCACCAATTTTGAAATATAAAGCTGCTCAACTTTAATTTCACTAATTGTTTGTAGTTTTTTACCATGCTGAATTACTTTGTTTTATATACTTTATCTTTGTTGTTTTAATAGTTTATAACAGAAAAGTATGATTGGTATGTTTATTTTTTTTTCATTTTAAATTTAATTGTTGGATAATTGATTCAATGACTAGTGTATAGGATTAGGTGTCTATAAATACACATGATTTATTGGTTTAGATGGTTCTGAAGAAGTCCATTTTAAATAAGGAAGAAAGTGCTCAACCGTCTTGTTTGGTTTTATAAGTGCTTTATATTAAAATGTTTTTTTATTTCATTTCCACAAGTTTTTTGGATTTCTACAGTGCTTTACATAGTGACGGGTGTACTATGTAATATGTTTTACCACTGTGGGTGTTTTTTGACCATCTGGCAGGTGACACACCGTGAGCTTTACATTTATTCTTGGTTTAGTGTGCCACATGGGGTTCACGTTTATTTACTTGTTCATGATAAAAGGAAAAATATATAAATTAATTTGACAAATATTAATATTTAAGATCACAGAAATATAAAGTTGGAAATGTTAATAATAAAGAATCATATTATGTATTTCTGAATATATCAAAAGCATCCCAGAGATAATGCATTTCACTTTTCTCTATTTGATCCAGACATTGTATATGGCAATTTCTTCTAATTAATCCTACTGTAGAAAATACTATAAATAGCCTAGTGTTTAAGCATTTATATGGAGGAAATAAATAAAACTGACAAAACCTATAACACATTAACCTACAGACATCATAACACCAATACATATAAAGATCACGTATCATAAAACTTTTAAAACGTATTTAATAACATGGGTGAAAAGGTGAAAGTAATAGAATATGGAAGTATAATTAAAAGGTGCTACAATATAAAATTACATATTTGTGTATATTGTATGTGTTTACACATGCAAAACATATTTACACAAATGTGCATATATATAATTGTGTCTGTGTTTGTAAATTATAAGTAGGTGCTTGATATATCTATTAACTATTAAGAGTGAATATGTTCTATGTATCTATGTATGACAGAGACCTGGTTCAACTCCAGAGAGCACCCCTGCATTACCAGGCTATAATGCATACCACACCTTTCAGTCACCTAACCTGGACCAAAACACTAAGGGCGAAGGTGTGTCCATATTCATTAAGGATACCCACACCTCCAGGCTAGTTGCTCAGCATAATGCATCCGAGATTATCCAAGTGCAACTAGCTTTGGGCAAGACCGCAATCCAAATTGTAACTTGCTACAGATCCCACACCATGCCCCAGGATTCCCACTCCTCGTTTCTTGATACACTGGAAAATATTAGGGTACAATCCAACACCCTAATAATGGGTGATTTCAAGTACCTCACCATTAACTGGGAAAACTACTCCTGTACCAACTCTTTTGCTCAATGTTTTCTGAAATTCATAAATTCCATTGCCTTGGATCAACTTATCCACACCCCCACCAGGGGCAGCAATATCCTAGACCTGGTCATTACCAACACGGGAGACCAGTGTTCCACACCAGAGGTCAATTCTTCATTAGTCAGATCCGATCACAAGCTAATCACCCTAGATCCACATCCCGCTCCCACCCCCCCTTAGGGAAACCACCGTAAATAATTTCTCCAAAGCTAACTTCACGCTTCTTAATACAGAAGTGGAAGACTTTATGACACTCATGCAGATGGACAATAGAGGTATGACTGCTGAATCCTACACAAATGCACTTTATAAGTACTTACACAAGTGCATGGATCGTGTTAGATCTAACAGAACCAAGATGCTATCCTCCAAAAAAAGGAAGCCAATCTGGTGGTCCTCTGCCATAAACAAACTCTACAACAGAAGAAAGAAACTGTTGCAAAAAAAGAGTAAAATCCCATGACTTTAGGAACTCCCTGGTCAGCCTCAGTAAGAAGCTGAGATCCCTCATAAAATCCTCCAAAGCTAGTTATGAAAACAAAATTGCCACTGATTCTAAAGACAACCACAAAGTACTCTATAATTATGTCAAGAATCTCAATGGTAACACTCAGATTTGCACTGAGTTACAGCACAATGGCACTAAATATAGAGAACCAACTGATATTGTCAACATCCTGGCAGATGGGTTCAGTGCTAACTTTACCCCCCTCTCACCCCCTAAAGGGCCCATCTCTATACCGGAAGAATGCAAAGTTCCTGTCATCACAGCTGTACAGGAAAAAAACACACTCTCCAAAGCCAGGAACACAGCATCCATGGGACCTGACAACATCCCAAGCTGCATTCTACACGAACTACAGAATGAACTGGCACCCACCTAAGCACCATGTTCAGTCATAGCCTCACCTCCGGCTTTGTGCCCACTAAATGGTGCACAGCAACAGTTATCCCACTCCACAAAGGGGGAGCCACCACTGACCCCGAGAACTACCGCCCCATTAGCCTAACGAGCCTGGTCTGCAAGGCCATGGAACATATCATCATGGAACTTATAAACAAAGACATTGGTAATCTCCAAACTCCGGACCCCACCCAGTTCAGGTTTGTAAAAGGCAGCTCGTGTCTCCTAAACCTGATAGACATCTTTGAAGTAGTCACCAAAGTCATAGACGAGGGTAAGGTGGTTCACTATCTAGATCTCGCCAAGGCTTTTGACACCATCCCCCACTCTGGAATTATAGATAAACTCACCAAACTAGGTATAAATCCCTATGTCACAAGATGGGTTGCCAGCTGTCTCACTGACAGAACCTACACTGTGAATGTAGCAGACTCCAAATCCGACATCAGATCAGTGACAAGTGGAGTACCACAGGGTTCAGTGCTGGGTCCTCTCCTGTTTGGTATCTACTTTTCTGAAGTACAGGCTAACATGGCTAATGAAGTTTGCAGATGACAGCAAGCTAGGAGCCATAATTGAAACTCCTAATGATGTGGACATCCTACAAAAGGGCCTCACTGAGACAGATGCCTGGAGTCAAAGCTATGGCCTCAAGCTCAATGCCAAAAAGTGCATTGTCATCCCCTTCAGTAAAAACTCTGTACCCATAAGCTACCACATAGGTGGTAGTCTACTTAACACCGAAAGTGTGATAAGAGACCTTGGGACACAGGTGGACAGCAGTCTCTCCTTTGATAATCACATCACCACAGTAGTCAGGAAATCCTTCTACATGGCACACCTCATCACAAAATGTTTCTCATCCATGAAAAAAGAGGTCATTGTTCCCCTCTACTCATCACTCATTAGACCCATTATAGAGTACAATGTCCCTTTTAGTATGTACATCAGAAGACATTTACAACAACTGGAAAGGCCATAGAAATACCGTACAAAGAGGATTACCGGCCTCAAACAGATGCCCTATGCAGACCATCTCAAAAAACTCCAGCTTTACTCCTTCACATATCGCCTGCTCAGTGGTGATCTCTGCCTAACATACAAAGCTATGTCAAACCCAGAGCTGTTGGACATGCTCCACTTAAAGAAATCTCAATCCTTCTGAGATACACGCTGTACAGATCTAAACCTTGTCACCACATTAAACAGAACATGCTGGAGGGATAGATTCCTGTTCCAGAGACTTCCCATACTCTGGAACAAACTACCTATCTATATCAAACAAAGCTCCTCATTAGCACTCTTCAAGAAAAATCTTCATGATTGGATGGGAAATAGGAAATTCACCCCAGGGATCACCTCTGTGTCTCTACTCAACAAGGGCACAGGAAAATAATTTTCTTGGGTGGCGAAAGCCAGGGTACCTTTTTGTCTAGGCTTATATAGGCCCTAGGGCCAATAGCCCAGTACCTACCTAAGAACCTAGGAACCTATGAGAGTAAATATATAAATAAGTGAATGTTTGTATTATGAATGTATATATGTTGCTATCAATACCTCTAGTACTTGGAATATACATTTAACATTTAACTTCTGTACAGGAAGCATTCTTTTATAATTATATTTTACGTATCAAGTACTTACAAATTTGCTTATAGTATTTTTCATTGCCATATTCTGAAATGTGCAGATCAAGCTTTTGGATTCATCTTAACAATTGGAGTTACACTGGAGATAAAAAAGGCTTGAAATGATTCATTTAAAATGATTTAAAAGCCAGTTAAGTATTAAATAAAATTACATATTTCACTAACAGATACAGAACATTTTGAAGAGTTAAATCTGCTCATTATTATTTTCCAATAATTAACAAAGCAGCTTTGAGTAATTAAGGTAACAGATGTTAAGCAGATTGAGGTGTTTTAAATTTTTTAAATTAAGAGTAGCAAGGCTTTAAGTACTGTAGTATCTTGAATTTTTGTTTTTTAAAGCTAATATGTCTTTTTCTCCTTTTAAAAATGTGCTCTTTTTAAAACATGAAAACGACGAAAAAAACATATTTTAATATTTTTATTTTTTATTGTCTATTAAGATATACATATAGTTATATTTATATATTTTAATTTGAATGCATATATATATTTTTTTACTTATTTATTATATATTTCTTATATTTCTATGGTGATTTGCCAGTTTAGTACTCATCTTATGCTTTTAGACTTTTATATATGCATTTTTTCATATTGAATAAGTTTCTTTTGCCTCATTCACACACTTTCATACTATTTTAAATGTGCCTAACCTAACTTTCACTGGAAACATTTTTCAATGTGCAACATTTTGTCACTAGATAGTACTGTGTATCTGTTGAGGAATCTGTTTTATATGTAAATTCTACATTGAAATGTTGTATTTATATATTTAATCAGTGTACTAGGTGACTGAATTTTCACCAATGTTTTACTTTACATCATTATATTTTGCTCATTATACTGCTTTTTAACATTGTCCCCGGGATTCATAAAGCTCGGTGCAAGGACGGCGTTAGCCTTGCGCCGACCGTGCAGTGTAGAGATGGAGCAGCAGCACCACATGCATATTAATGAAGGCATGCTGCCAAAATGGCCACATGCATAGGAAACGTGTATGAGTGCAGGGGGCATGTCCAAGCGCTGCACGGAGGCGTGAACATGTCGGCTGCATACACGCAACCTAAAATGTTGACTAGTACAGCCTGCCTCTAATAGTAATCACTCCTGTCAGTGTCCGTGGATACTGAAATGTATGCAAAGCATACAAGACATCATTGCAAACACCACAATAAGAACTAAACACAAAGGCACGTAGCTGAATACTGAGTCCCCATCCCTCGAACAAAGGTATTTAAAACCCCGTGCCCGTATTCCATTGTAGTGTCGCTAGTTATACCAAGTGGAAGTGAAACGCATCGTGTTAGTGTGCCGCCAATAGCCAAGCCTAGCCCAATGGTTTGAGTTACCACCTGTTTTACATTGTGAGGGACAGTCCCCCTCTAGGTAGGTGTGTCCATACCAAAATCATAATAAATGTGAAATGTCCTGCGATAGTAGGACATAATTATGTCCCATATGTTATGTAATAGTCCCATACAGTACATATGTCCATATATAAAATATCTATATGTTACAAGAAACAGAATAATCAAGTAAACAAAACAAATAAGCACCTACACCGCTACAACAATAAAAGCTTATATGTAGGCATGAAACTAAAGTACTATCCTTTGTAATGACTGTGGGTATGTGTTGGCCTGTAAACTCAGATGTGTGCCACGAAAATGTCCCATCCAGGTCATATGAAAAGGTGGTAACCCTACCAATGGTCAGAGCATTCACCCAATATCTGCCCATTCGCGGTCCAAGTTGTCCTTGTCAGGACGGCCCATAGATGAACGAGTATTACCCGAGTCTTACCTACCATGTCATGAAAGATAAGTATTTACGAGTACCTATGTGCGTGAAGTACAGCATGTGGATGATCTGAAATATTAATGTAGACCTCACAACCATATTGGTCCCAGAAATATGTAGTGTACGCAATGTGTTCTGTTGACTGTGCCATGGGCCATCAACTAGAGAAGGGATGAATGTTGTTTGTGGAATATGGGGGTGGGGGGTGACGAGTAATGCAATAATTCACCAAGGTGAGGCTGAGTTGGATGCACAATAGGTGAACTGGAGGTCTACGTGGGTGATTCAGGAAGATAACCTAAGAAAAAATATACACATCTGCTATACAATCCCACAAACATGTGAACATTAAAATGTGCAATAAACATGTACAGAAACGTTATCGGCACATACCCACATAATGGTCTGGCCTGAACTGAGACATCCAAGCCCAACACACCTGGATACATAATTGAATACCCATCCCCTTCACAGCACACCCCCCCCCCTTCCTGAACATCCACCAAAACCAGCCATACTTGGGCTACTAGATAGGTGCGGCCATATCTGCACATAGTGATGCCTACCCATATCTAGTAGGCAGTCTCACCCTAGGCAGTCTCAGGATTGCAAACTATGTATCCCTTGCATGTATAATCCTACCTTACAGCCGTAAAGCAAATATGGTCATCGGTCCCCACAATTTTTGGATATCTTTCATGGGATATGCATCTGTTCTAAACATTAGACTTGGTGTCACGACACAATGTCCAGTCCTGTATACATCTGGACACAAGTTGTATGAGCAGTAGTTGTCCACAAGACTGCTCAGCCTCCAGCCAATCCTGCAGAACCTACGACTCGGGATTAAACACCTGACCATGATGCACATCTCCCCATGTGCATTATCAGGAATATATACCTTACACATTTGCATAGTGGCAGTCAGATATAGGGTGCTTAAGGTGCTGTAAAGCAGACGTAAGTAGGGTTACCACCTGCCCCACCTTGTGAGGGACAGTCGCTTTTTGGGCAGTTGTGTCCAGACCAAATATAATACAATGGCAAATGTCCTGTGATTGTAGGAAATATGTCCCATATTTCATGTAACAGTTGCATAAAATAGTTATTTATGTAAAATACTCAAAGTTACAAGGAACATATTAAGAAAACAAACCGCTACAAGAATAAGCATTCATTTAGGCAAATAAGTAAAGTTCTAACCTTTGTACTGTCCGTGGGTATGTGTTGGCCTGTAAAATCTGATGTGTGTCCCGAAAATGCCTCGCTTTGGGCATATGAAAAGGTGGCAACCCGAGACGTAAGCAGGTATGGAAGCGTGTATGTGCGACGGTAGGTGGCAGTGATTCAACGGTATGGGAAATGTAAATGAGCATGTAGGTGTATATGCATGTGTATGTACAGACCAATATATAAACACACACACACACACACACACACACACACACCCATATAGATATATATAAATATATGTGGATCTGAAGAATGAACATGGTCACAATATAGGAAATCCCCATAATAGTTAATGCTGTTATATATCAGGATGGCCATATGTGAGCACAGCTCTGCATCCCCAACCACAGGTAGGATGCTAAAAGTGGAACGAACGATCTCCCCTTGCTAAGTCTGACTTTCAACTAGGCACAGGGCAATCCCGGTCCCCAGTCAGACAAGCCTAAACCCAGAAGACCATATGAACACCCTGACAGACTATAGGCTTTGGAGGTCTGAATATCCTCGGAGTGAGTCAACATGCGGCACGAGTCCAGAACAGTAGGGAATAGGGAATGGTGCATGTGTAGTAGTGCATTTTTCCCAACAGGTAAATGGATGCCTGCTGTGTAAATGAAGTGATGAGGCGTGTGTTCAGGTAACTATGCACCATGGGTATACATATAAATGAGGCAGAACACCAATAGTGTAGTGGTTAGAGCATCCGCCTAACGAAAAGACATTCGTGGTTCAAGGTCGACTATAGCACATATCATTTTCCTTGTGGAATGAATGTTGCTCTGCTGTAAAGCTGACATTTAAACATGTAAAGGTGAACATGTGTATCGCATGGGACTGTTAAGCAGATCCTTTCACTCAAAGTGGTATTGTCATAATGTATAAGCAGAAATAAGCACAAATAAGTGACAGTAAACATATGTAACGCACAGTAAGCATAAGCGAGTACACCTGCACGGGTGTAAGCAGCTCCCAGCATAGGAAATGTATGTTTGCATGTGTGTATATATATATATATATATATATATATATATATATATATATATATATATATATATATATAAAAAACAGCAAGATATGAATATACATGTATGAATACATATGCAGATATGCCTGTATATATTAATGTAAATAGATATAAATATAAGTCACAGTAAATATACACATGTATATACCTAGGTTATGTTACACCAGTTACTGGTAACATGTTTAGACTGGGCATATGTTGGTGGGAGGTCCACTCAACAAATGTCTACTTACCACCACCCCCAGCTAGGCTGGTGAGACATACAGACACACAATAAAGGTAAATACAACACTGCTTCCCAGACCACCGGCAGGAAACTACCAGTGGGAGAGATCTACAAGGTCTACACTTTAAACATGGACAGCAACGTCCCTTGCGGGATACGAAAAATTTGGTACCTTCAACCAATGGGGGAAAACCATTATGACCAGGATGTAGCTGTACACGGAACAGTAGGTTGTGCAAGCCTGATAACACATGGGTTGACACAATGTACGACATGTGTCCCGATACGGGGAGAGTGGACAGTGTGTAGGGGTGTATTCATACCCCACCTGCATCCACAGTAAGGATGAGTGCTGTAGAGTAGTGGCAGGTGGGGGAACCATGGGTATGCGATTATGGGGGCTAGGCCTGCAGGTGTTGGCTGGCAGACACGTATTAGGACTGCCCTGTGGGTGTAAGTAATATTCTGATGTGGGTATAGCAGACGCCCATACCTCCCAAACTGTAAGAGCACATCTCCTGGACAGCCCATAAACCAGTGGGGGAATACATAGGGACCATATCATTGAACTGTCCCCGATTACCAGGGACGTCCATGATTACGAATCAGAATCTTAACACAGTGCCAACTAAACCATCCTACAACTAGTGATATTAGGAGGAAAGGTGGCGGAATACGCGTAATGAATAATGGCAACATGTAAAAGTCATAAACTGCATGCACCTCAGACAATGTGCATGAATACATATGTGCTCTGTATCCATCAATGTGTCAGGTTAATAGCACCAACCTTCTAAATGTGTCCCTGAGGTCATTATGCAGTGTCCCTGATTCAGTGTTTATTCTTCCCCATTCGTATGAGAGGTCTGATAGTGAGAGAAAGTGCATGTTCCGCCGACTACCTTAGAAAGTTGATAGAATAATAGGTTTGGGGTTACCACCTGTCCACCTTTGCGAGGGACACTCCCCTGTGGGCAGTTGTGTCCTGCATAATAACTGTAATTAAGGCAAATGTCATGTGATTAAGGGCAAAGACTATCTATAGTGTCTGTAGTAGTAGCATAAAACAATTAATGTTCCTCTGAAACACCTAAATGGTATAGGTAACAGTATAAGCAACTGTAATGCTACAAGAGTAACCTTTTATTTAGGCAAAACAGTGAAGTACACCCCTTTCTACTGGCTGTGGTTGTGTTGCCCTGCAAAGTCTGACATCTCTACATACAGATCCTATAGGGTTGCCACCTTTCCAAATGGCCAGAGTGAGACATGTTCTGTAGAAATGTCAGACATTCCAGGACTAAACATACCTACAGCCGTGCATAGTACAGGATTACACTTATTTGCACAAATAAAACTTAATCTAGTTGCATTTGAATTGCTTATGCTACTTCACATAACATATAGAAGTGTCATATATAAAATAACTGCTGTATGCAATTATTAATGAAACATAGAATATAATAATGTCCTGTAATCTGAACATGTGCTATGTCTTGATTATTTTTGCACAGTCCCTTGCAAAGTGGGATAGATGGTAACCCTAAAGTCCTACCTTGGCCAATTGAGAAGGTGGCAAACCTATAATAGGTATGCGGTAGCATGACCCGCCCGACGGATGTGGCTACCACAACCCAACTACTCATTTGTAATGCAGGGTCTCGGTTCCCATATATCAGCCAGATGGGAGCAGAGTGTATGCAGAACACACAAATATGATTAATTCACTTGACAGGCTGCTGATTCCGTACAGTTGAACGCCATGCCATCACCTAATGGACAGCCATTCCCAATACTGTAGTCATGTAGTCCGATGTGATAGGCATTACAAGATGGAAGCAGATCGTAAGAGGAACACACAATTATGAATGATTCACCAGACAGGCTGCTGATTCCATACAGTTGAACACCATGCGGTCGCCTTATGGACAGCCATTCCTGATACTGTAGTCAGGAGTGGCCTTAGGTCAACTGGTGCCCTAGGCAGAGGGCACAATGGCACCCCCCACCACATCACCCAGTTCCCCCATCCTGGTCTACCTACACCAAATAAATACTGGTTAAGTGCCCCCACTAAAGCAGTGCCCTAGGCAGCTGCTTAGTTGGCCTATACCTAAGGCCGGCTATGACTGTAGTCATGTAGTCCAATGTGATAGGCATCACAAGGTATGCCTAAGAGGAACACATGAATATGAATGATTCTCCGGACAGGCCACTGATTCCGTACAGTCAAATGCCATGCCGTCGCCTAATAGGCAGCCATTTCTGATACTGTATTCATGTATTCCAATGTAATAGGCATCACAAGGTGGGAACACATTGTATGAGGTACACACAAATATGATTGTGTCACTGGACAGGCCACTGATTTTGTACAGTCAAACGCGATGCCGTCACCTAATGGGTGGCCAATCCCAATACTGGAGTCATGTAGTACGATGTAATAGGCATCGCAAGGTAATATTGTGGTCCTTGCTCACACCCAGGGGTGTGAGTGACAGATGCAAGCACCAGTGCCGGTGCATTAGCAAGTGTAGGATCGAATGGGTGTAAGCGTGTTTTGTCTACCAGTATGCGAATATTGCATTGGTTAAGCAATGTAGAGGCTAATCGAGCGTCAGAGGCTGTAACCAGAGGATATCATACAGCGCAGTTATTCAACAGTATAGGAATGTATCCCATCATGTAGATGTACATGTGAATGTCTATATCCAGCATATAGGTACATACGTATATTGAGATGTATCAGGGACATACCATGTGGCAACAAAGCATTACAAACGAATGAAACAGTAAACACCAGTGACGCCTGTATTATGTAGTGGTGTTGCTCTATGTGATCACAAGACTCCCTCAGACAGAAGTGCTAGTCATACACGCAAATAGTTGTACATTGGCTGTATACATCACTCTGTGCATGTAATGTATATTAACACAACAGTACCTATCCAATCATTATGTGTGAACAGTACTCCTGCAATGTGCTGTGTGCAACATCATCATCATGATAAAGGTAAATGGGGTAACCATAGAGAGACCGTTAGTGTTTTGTGTACAATGGGGTCATCCTCCTCACATGTACCTGGACCATGTAGGAGTGATGTGCATACCAGGACCGTGCGCCTGAGGGACAGTGGTGAGGATAACCGTAGTATGTTATGATGCATATTACAAGGGTTTCATGTGTCCAGTGGGCATGTGTGTGTAATGGACAGCTATGTGTAGGGCAGATGGTGTCCTAGGAGCCAAATGGCCTTATATGTCCGTAGATGAGGGTCAGATGTTGGGGAAGGAGTGTAGGTATGGCCGTGGAGGATAGGTAGGAGCACAGAAATGACAGCATACAGGGTTGGTATATGACACATGTGGGGGGGATACACCCTGGGTGGGGATGGGTCTTTGGCATTCAAAAGCCCATGGGAACAGTGGAACGGAGGTCTCCAGCCATGGGCAACTGCCACTGCACCTACACAGCTGCAAAGGAGGCAGGGATGGGGGCTGTTCAGGAGGGGCAGCATCACCCTGTAAATGTGACACTCCACCCTTGAACTGGCATATCTGGCTTCGTAACCCCTTAGGGAGCCACCTACACAACATGTCCGGGACCGCACAACAGCAGATATGTACCTGTCTGGTCCCACTCACAAGGGGGACATGCTCCATCCTCAGTGGTGGTACCACCAGAAGGTGGTGCAGAGCCAACAGAGGATGATGTTAATGGCTGGGCCCCAGATGTGCTAGTGCCCGGTGCCATGGTCAGCTAAAGTGGGACATGAGGATCTGCTGGGACCTACCAACCCATTCAGCCTATGGTGTTGCGTTTTAAACCCACATATGGCTTAGTGATAAACGACAGCATACAGGATTACCTACTACAGTATGCATAGATATCACCAGCAACGCAACACAACAGACAGTATACATTTGCAGAGGGAGCAGACCACATGCATATATACCGCATGGCAACTGTACAATGTGTAGTAGACGTGTGACCACAGCTATGAACAGTTGCCCATCATTGGCTTGTCACTGGGAATCCCACACAGTGTCAGTCATACCACTGTCTCGTGTGACACATGTCCAGTCAGGGATGTGATGGCAGTAACACATCCCTATCATCATGTACTGTCTGCAATCCTCACACCATGCTTCTGATGTGCACAGAAGTGTGTTCTGTGTGTAACACAGGAAACAAATGGTTGCACACACTGACCTGTTCACAGATGGCCCTACAGATGGGGTTCCCTCATGAAAAGAGTATTGTCATGTCAGTATTTTAACATGCAGACTAGCCATTACCACACACATGTTAAACAGGCAGTAGTCTCAATGCAGCATAGCTACACTTACATGCTGTAGTTGTGTGGCACATCACCCTCCTGTCATTAGGCTATTTTCCACTGTGGAAAATGATTGAGGTACATCCAGATATCATCTGCAATGCCGTGTCAGAACACCACATCCAGGTACCACTCACAACGACTGTCATGGCCAGATAATAATGTTTCCCTAGATAGTGAACTGTGTTTATCATGTGGATGGCTATGGGAACACCATCACAGCTGTACCACATGCAATCAGCTAGAGGAGGACTGCAATAGGTGCAGAGGACATCACCTGACCATTTCCATTTGTTACAATACACATGCTGCTGCTGTGCAGGTGTACACTTTCACATCCACCAGAGAGTGTGTGTGCGGGACAGGCAATGTACACCAGGGAAGGGCTTGGAGACTTAACTATAAGCATCATCTGCCACACGCTGAATAGTACAGGGGCAAACCCCTGACTACTCATTACTATTACATGTGCATGATGTTACTACATGTGCCACAGAGGCGGCATGTTGCAGTGCTGTAAGAACATGTGTGTAGGTGAGTAAGTGCCATCTGCAACAGATATAGTAAACATACATTAGGTGTGGCACACGTCAGTCCACGCGAACAGATGCCATTATCACCACAACCACACTCTAATGGACATGCATTGACACCTTTGCCAGGGTGGCAAATACACAATGTAACTACTTAGTTTGCCACACCGCAGTAATGCACAGGACCACATGCACCACAGGGGATATCTGGAGGTTCTATGGGCTAGGGCAAGTGAAAGTGCTTGACAACTGTTGGTATGCCAACAAGGTTTATACTGGGAGTGACTGTGGTTGGGAGCATCACAACCCATATGCAGACACAAGGTGCCAGTACTGTCATGCAGGTATGCATTGCTCCATGGGTGTGTAGTGATTGGCTGTGCAAGATGGCTGTACAAGGCTGGGTGAGGGGTAATCCTTGCCATTGTGTCACCTGAAATGGTGTGCAATGCTAGGGTGTAGTGTCTGCAAAGTCTCACACAGATGGGTACTGCATTATCTGGCCTGACATCCTGGTTACCAATGTGTAGGGCCATAGCTTTGCAATGCATGCCATGTCTGTGTTTGATAGTCCTTCACATGGACATTGCCTGGGATGTGCATGTCCCACAATACTGTACAGTGACATGTACAGGTGTACCTGGTTTGGCAGACACATGTAGTGCACACAGCCTGTTATACCCCAATATGCCAATACTGGCCTGGTGTGGCAAAACCTGCTTATAGTGAGCATGTCTGCCCTGCACCTGCATGGATAGAATGGACAGGTATTCCGTGGTGTCAGTGGCATGAGTCCATACAGGGCACATGTGTACAGCATTGTCTGGCCTTAGTGGATCACATAGGATGGCACCGCATATGTTGCAGCCATTCAGTGTGAAACATAGTGAAGGTACAATGTCCACATATATGTGCCTATTGTACCACTGTATAGGGTGCCATGTCCTCTGCAGGCCACTGCAGTCACACCATGCCTACTATCTGTCCTCAATGTGCATGTTACTAGCAATGTATTGGAATATCCTAGGCAAGGTTGTATGTGCATGGCACATGGGTGCGGGACATATACCGGGTACTAGTAGGGCTACATACTTAGTTCACCAGCCCTTTTGCCAGATGTATAGGTATGGCTTGCCAACACAGTGTTGTGGCTGACTGACAGCTGAACTCCTCGTAAGGTGGCCAATGTGTCATAAGACGGATACTATATAGGAAAACAACAAAACCTGCTCCCAAACATGTCGAATGGTAAGACAATCATGGCCACCTCTACACAGGCTCTGACAGACAAACACACACTTGCCATGTCCTGTATACAAACCCCTACCATATCACATGTTTAGGGCACTCGCTACAGTGAATACTACAAAGCACTGTACTTGTCTCACGTAGGCAGACACACACACACACACACACACACACACACACACACACACACACACACACACACACACACACACACACAGTTGGCATGTCTGGGATTAGAACACCGACCTAACTACTTTACTACGCTATAGCATTACGCGTTACAGAATGCACTACCGAGATTACTGGGAAACAGCACTCCCACAGGTGTATTTGTAGATGGGTGACATCATCGGCCTTGATAACGGTGGGTATAAGAAATGTATGGAGCGTGAGCAGTATAAAAGCATTACTCAGTCCTCAGGTAAACGGGGACACACACGGCAAGTGTGGGACTAGAACACCGACCTAACTACTTTATTACACTACAGCATTACGCAGTTACAGAACGTGTTACCGAGATAACTGGAACACAGCACTCCCAGAGGTGTATTTGTAGATGGGTGACATCATTGGCCTTGCTAACGGTGGGTATAAGAAATGTATGGAGTGTGAGCAGTATAAAAGCATTACTCAGTCCTCAGGCAAATGGGAACACACACACATGGCAAGGGTATGACTAGAACACCGACTTAACTACTTTATTACACTACAGCATTACGCAGTTACAGAATGCGCTACCGAGATTACTGGGAAATAGCACGCCCACAGGTGTATTTGTAGATGGGTGACATCATTCGCCTTGCTAACGGTGGGTATAAGAAATGTATGGAGTGTGAGCAGTATAAAGGTATTACTCAGTCCTCAGGCAAATGGACACACACACACACACACACACACACACACACACACACACACACACACACACACACACACACACACACAGCAAGTGTGGGACTAGAACACCAGCCTAACTACTTTATTACACTACAGCATTACACAGTTACAGAATGTGCTACTGAGATTACTGGGACACAGCCATCCCAGAGGTGTATTTGTAGATGGGTGACATCATCAGCATTGCTAACGGTGGGTATAAAAAATGTATGGAGTGTGGGCAGTCTAAAAGCAATTTAGAGTCCACCGGCAAACGGAGACAGACATACACACACACACACACACACACACACACACACACACACACACACACACACACACACACACACACACACACACACACACACACACACACACACACGCGCCAGTGGTGGGTACGGAACACCTGCCTATTTACAGATTACTATTATAATACTACATACTTACAAATCGTGCCACACAGACTACACATGTCAAGGCTGTCATTATGACCATCTGGGAGTGCGGACATCAACAGGGATGCTGGCAGTTAAGATGTACATACCTGTGAACCTGTGTGTTTAAAGTAGGAATCCATCCTGACCTGGAGTATGCCGATCTGTGGAATGGATGACTACTACCACTATACAGGGTTACAATGGCCATGCCCATACATAGAGGCACATAGCCGACACAAGGTATGGGCATGCTCACACACTAAGTAGCACAGGGCTGTTCAGAATGCACTATGTGTCCATCTACACAAGTATATACTGGGCATGCGCACACTAAGTAGCACAGGGCTGACTGGGATGCACTCTGATGCTAAACACGGAGGGCCACAGTGGCTATGCTATTACAGGTAAATGTAAAGAACACATTGCAATGGGCTCTGGTGTTAGTAGTTGTTATTGTTAGCGGGAACGCTGCTCTACATATATTTGACACTGGTCTTTTACACAACATCAGCTGTCATTCTGGGATGACATGGCTGACAGTAGGCAGGCCTTTGTCACATATCACATGCATCCATGATACAAGGGAGTGTGGATATTACCCAAGCCTCATCTGCCCACACAGTGCCATTCCAAGGTAAATGTCCTAAACACAGGTTAACTCCCATACACCTACAGGACAACTGCATTGTTTTCTTATGCTAACCAGTGCTAGATGTGTAGCATCCATATTCACAGCTGGTCATTGTAGATCCAACAATGGGGAGTACTGACATCTGTGCAGTGAGGAACACCTGGCTGATGTCTCTGTAGTGCACAATAGCACTACCGCCATATACCTCAGAACCTTGCACTACCACCATATACCTCAGAACCAGACATGTGGGCCATAACACAGGTACGGACCACTCCAGGTGGTGTACCCACATACATAAAGGCCACTCAGATGTACTGACCAGTCCCCCCATGAAAGGCATCACAGATGAGCCATGTGCAGGACACAGTGTCACATGTTGCATTCTAAGGATGTAAACTGCAGACACCACCATGCCCTTGGACCGCCAACATGCAACCATACATGTATGACATAGATGAGTACACCACTGTGTAACCCTTGACCTGTGTACTGTACTAAGCTCTACATCAACTGTAGACAGTACACATGTACTGACACAGTTGCATCATGTGTTATGAAATGCAATGATACCACTGCCTGTGACCAGGTCAGCTGTACACATACCAGGGGCCCTCGGTACTTTCCACCATTAGCAGATGTCTGTTGCTGTACACCAGTACACACCCTCATGTATGGATATGACATACATGTACCTGCCCTGGGTATGTACATGCCACACACACAACATACCTTTAAATAGCATAGCTGTTGTAGTCCTTTGTGCAAACAGGTGGCTACAGCCATTACACACATGCACATGGAATGTAGGTCCATGGCTGCTGAATGCTAACAGTACATAAGGTGTGATATCAATGTTGACAGAGGTAACATCCCCTCTGTACTGGTCACCCATCATACCATACAACAGTCCATGTGTCATGTATGTCATTACACATATCCACCAATTGCAATGCCTACAAACATGACTAAATGTCAGGATTGTAGGACCTACACACCTGTAGGTGTGTAGGTCCTACAATCCTGACATTTAGTCAGGATTGTAGGACCTACACACCTGTACATGTAGTGTTGTGCATTCAGATAACATGTGTGTGCAGTTGCTGATGTATGCAGGTGGCATGTATCCAAGTACATCATGCAGCTGCAATGCAGCCCCAACATTGCCAACTGTATATGGTGATATGCTGAATGCACAGAAAGATGTACCACAGGTATGGACAGATGTGTTGAAATAACTAAGTGGTGGGGCATCTTTGCAGACAGATATTTGCTGTGGACAGCTCACAGGTGTGTCACAAGTGGTCCTACAATACCCTGTGTAACCAGTAAGCAATGGTTTCGTTAATTGAAGGACATAACACACAACTTAGACAGCGGTCAGGGTGACAGCAAAGGTAAATCACTTGACACTTGTTAATAGATATGACATCCCTAGTGCATATATCAGCACTATTGGCACAGGAAGCATCAGTACAGTTTGTAACAAGTGCAATACTGCTGTACATCTGACATACATAACATGAGCTAGGCAGGTCTGAGATTCACAGTACTGGCATGTGTGGTTGCGTGTGTGTCCATATACGTCACATATTGTTGGGAATACATCTCAATTGTTACTCACTCTCCTGTACACTAGTGTACACATCTGTACAGACTGCAATGTAGAAAGCAGGACATAGGCAGGGGCATGTATCTCACACATGTGAGGTATCTGTATGTGCATGACATAGGTGTATTAATTACTGAATGCCACAGTGTGTGTATGTAGGGCTGACTGATCCCTGGGGTGAGGATGTATGTTACCATACTGAACTGATAAGACCCCTCCCACCATCCAGGCGATGCATTCTACTATCCGTGTTGATGTCCCCGATATTAGGCCGTACTGACTACCTGTACATGTGCATTCTCTGTGGTGTGTCATGTAGGTGCAAGTACTGTAATGATGATTTGCACATAGGCAGGGGTCCTCATCCCACCAGTAGCAACTGTGTGCGAGTGTGTGTTACTGTGTTGGTGAAGTCGTGAGTGTGTGTGTGTTACAGTGTCACTGAATACATGAGTGTCAATACCTGAGTGTGTGGGTGCAGTTGTGTGTTGGCATCCTGTTATGGGAATGTGTATTACTGATTCCCATTTTCGGCATCACACTTTCCACTGGCCTCTACCCTTGTAATCAGCTAGACCACTCTCTTACCTCACCACTCCATGTGACTGTACCTGTGATGTCACCCTTTATGGATGTCACGTCTGTGGCCACAGTAGCTTAATACACAGCTATCATGCTCGTGGAACAGTAGATGTGTTTGTAACATGGGACATTCTCACTGGTATGTGGCAGCTACACGGTGCATGCTGGTATATTCATACATACCTGTGAGTAGTCCACATTGACATATGGGACACTTAACTGCAAACACTGACATCCCCCAGCACATGCAATTAGACCTAAAGAAGGATAGCAGAACATCATGACAAATATGCATTTACTGTTGTTACATAAGACACATACTGTTAACAGTATTGTACACCTGTACTACATGGTATATCTGCTGCCTGTCAACAGTCCTCAACATTTGTAAACTACACATATCATCCTAGCCTGTTCACCCTGTGCATCAGACCATATGAGCATGTCCCTGCACTGATGGTATGGATGTCAGGGATGTGGCACAGGCATCATCATATGCACAGGGTATTATTTTTTGCTGGAGGCCTAGGCTGCACTGTTGTTACAAAAGACACATACTGTTAACAGTATTGTACACCTGTACTACATGGTATATCTGCTCCCTGCCAACAGTCCTCAACATTTGTAAACTACACATATCATCCTAGTCTGTTCACCCTGTACATCAGACCATATGAGCATGGCCCTGCACTGATGGTGTGGATGTCAGGGATACAGCACAGGCATCATCATATGCACAGGGTGTTAATGTTTGCTGGAGGCCTAGGCTGCACTGTTGTTACACAAGACACACACTGTTAACAGTATTGTACACCTGTACTACATAGTATATCTGCTGCCTGTCAACAGTCCTCAACATTTGTAAACTACAAATATCATCCTAGTCTGTTCACCCTGTACATCAGACCATATGAGCATGCCCCTGCACCATTGGTGTGGATGTCAGGGATGTGGCACTGGCATCATCATATGCACAGGGTGTTGATGTTTGCCAGAGGCCTAGGTTGCACCATTGGATGACATCATGTGTGTGGGTATGGGCCTATGATCTAATTAGGAGTGTGTGGATGTTATGCATGTGTGTGTTGCGGTACCCTACATATGTGTCCAGTGTGTGCGTGTATGTATGCACACAGTTCTCCCATGTATCTGGCCTACACAGGGGTATTATTGATAGCTGCAGACTGTACAGGTGAGGTTTTCCAGTTCACAGTGTCCGGCCATGGACATGTGACCTGCGCCTGCCAGGGGTTGCATGGGCACTACCAGACAGAGGTGCAGATTGGGTACTCTCTGATGTCACTTGTCCACTGGAACTGTATCCCTGTTGGGACGATCCCAGGCCACATGCACGTGGCCTGCTGTGTCATGGTGTGGACAGCACAGCATCAGATGCACTGCTGCTGCTACCGCCACTATGGGAGCGGGCATGTGAGGTAGCTCATACACATAGACCTGACACAGGTGATGTAGCAGGCCTACGTCCGCATGCCCGATGCCTCACTCCTACCAGATGTTCCAACACAGACAGCTCACACTCGCAGATTCATGCCACAGTCAAGGGCTTCAACCATGACACCCAACCATCTATCCAAAGCATCAGCAATCTGCTGTTGAGCATTTACCATTGCCTGGATGCTGTTGTTTAAAGAACAGACAGCAGCCCTCTGTAGTCTCTGATCTTCTCTGTTGTGCTGTTCAGCACGTGCCTGTGCCTCCATTACAACCTGAGGTATGTATCTGGTGACACCAGCTGCTGTGCTCTGTCGTGCAGGAGCATGTTGGCAGAAGGTCCTCCTACAAGCAGCACTGGCAATGTGCCTGTGTGGGGCACCACCAGTAGTTTGGCTGACACCATGGTGTGCAGGCACACCTTCCATAGCCCCCACACTTTCCTGTTCCAAGCTACCACATGCCAACTGTCCTTCCTCTATGGCCACTGGTGATGGGGTATGTGCAAGTATGGGATCTGTGTGCGGGGATGAGGTGGATATAGATGGAATGGCAACCAATGGCACAGTTTCAGCCCCTGACAACTCTGCCTGTGTCCCAATCATACGTTCATCACTGTAGAGTCTGTGGGGACACTAACATCTGATGTACCGCAGGAGGGCAATGCACCTACATCACCTGTGAGGGCAGACAAGAACTGTACATTACAATCTATACAATAGACACACACACACACGCATGTGATATGACAGAAGGCATGCAACACACATGTGATACCGCAGACAGCATGCAGCGCAGACAATAATAGTGGTAGTTATCATACATCCCTAGGTTGCACACAACGGCATGCATGTATCATAGCAGATGGCATGCAAATTACACAATCATAGTAGTGGTTAGCATACATCCTTGTGTTACACCATGTGGACCTACACAGGTTAACAGTACATCTGCCTGATGTGTGGCATATGACCTTGATAATCACATGTAGTATGACATGTGATCTACTGACGTGTGCAATGACACGCATACCTGTTTAACACAATGGTGTCCTGTAAAATATACAGTGGGGCAATGGTGTACCAATTCAGTGTTGTCTGTCTGTCCTACAGATATACTGCAAATTTAGCTGATGTGCATGGCCATTGCAGGGAATCATGAGGCATCTCTAGTGCTATACAGTGTAAGTTACAGACAGGGTTCATAGCCATGACTGTGTTCAGATAAAATTCATATATATATATATATACTGTGGAATGTGACCCACGTCACTGAGGTGTATACACACTAAACCATGATGTGGAAGTTTTGACACAGGTCACTGATGGCTATACGGATGACACCCCTGCACATCTGCAACCATATTGCTGCATCCTGGCAACTATGCCCAGACATGGCGAACAAGTTGGTTCACCATGTCCCACATGACATCTGTGTACCACACACACACACACACACACACACACACACACACACACACACACACAAGGAGCTAGTATGGCATTTATGTCCAACACCAGCAACGGGACTGTACTGTATCTGTGGCCTGATGTGGATACTGTACAGGTGACTGCTGTCATGTTGCAACACCCTCAAGATGTACAACACATCTTATGTGGTGGATTGATGTTACACCTACACAAGATGTGCACAGGCCTGTAGGATGCCTAGTGTTCCACATCTACATTATGACCATTATATAAAGGCCATGGTTGAACTATGTGTAGCCATTGTATGACAGGGTATACACACAAGCACAACACGTCTACTGTGTGTGTTGCTCCATGTCTCTGGCCATCCACCATGGCCATGTGTGTACATGTGTTGTCCAAATTATTGTGATGGGCATCTATTTCACATGTCTGTGTTGTCCCATATGACATATATGCTCTACTGACAACAGGGTTATGCAGATAAAGGGTGGCATGTGGGATATGTTTTCAGGTTAGGTAGGCAGTGTAGCAGCCAGGCCAATAGATGTCATGGACATGTCAAGATAGCACATCACATTGTGTGACATTCATAGCAGGGCTATGATCCACACTGGTGAAATCTGTGTGCTGGCCATACTCCAGCCCACTGTGTAGTACTGTTTGTATTCACCATATGTGTAGATCAGATCTGTTGTACATCCCTAAAGTGATCAGCACCTTCACCATTGTATGCACAGCTGTCAACACATCTGGCAATAAAGTTTGTGAGGATTCATGTCGGTGAGATGATTCACATAGTTTGCAAGTGTTACACATGAGTAGTCATTGTGATGCATTGCAGGTCCAACCTGTATATTGTGACAGGACTATACATTATGTGTACATGTTGTGAATGGCCACATGGCAGATAGATTTGTGAATTACGGTTCCTGATAAATAATAACACTCTCACCTGCAATGGGCTGCTGTCGCAGCGGAAAGCCAGAGGTACCTAAATAGGAGTAACACAGCAGTATGAGCATAATCCACCGCTGTATAAAGGCTACAGGGAGCAATGTGCATAACACATACACCAGTACATTAGACTATGCTATGGTGTATGCACGTGTGCATACACAGAGTAGCATACTATAGTATGCGGCATGTGTGTATATATGCCTTGCATATGATGTTACATTACATATTGTACAGTGACACATGCAACTATATGGAATATAGTTGTTATAGGTGCAGTACTGACTTACCAGGCAACTCCAAGCTCAGTGGTTGAGAGACACCCACCTCCAGACTATCGCCTAAGGCTTGTGGATGTGGTTCTGCAGGTGTACCCAGGTTGGCCAGTAGCTCCTCAGTATGTGTGAGTGGGGGCTGGGTTGGTGGTCCACCACCTGTTGCACCTTGTTCCCTGGCGATTGCATTCACACTTTGTTTCACCCATCTAATGAGGTCTGTGCATTGTCTGTGCACCTGCTGGTATGTGCGGTTGTGGCCACCCACATCATTAACCCTCCTGCGAAGTTCCATCCACAGGGCATCCCGCTGCTGTGCATCCTGTGGCACATGGCTGAACAGGATATCGTGATTGTTGAGTAGGTATGGGATGAGGGCCTCATCCTCCAAGCGTGTAAAAGGGGGAAACCTTGCATGCGGCATACCTGGAAGACATAATGATGGAGACAGGTCACAGTAACTCACAGAGACATACAGAGCTACAGCTGAACATACATGTGTATCGCATTAATTCAGTTTAAATAGTTGTATTTGCAAACCTACATGACACTGACATGTTTGTGTCACACACACATGTGACACTCAGTGTTGAGTGGATATTATCACCATATATATGTGTGTGTGTGTGTGTCACCTGATTACATTGTTCATACTCCATGTGGTTGCTGTCTTGATCTGGGCATGTCTGTTTGCCTGTACTGGTATTCCTACCTATCAGCACATGGCTGCATGTGTCCACATTAATGCAATTGACCTTGATGCAGTGTATATGTCACATATAAGGACTTACACTGTCTTAACCGACATGACCTGTGACCCTGCAGACATGCTCACATAAGGTTTTACATGTATGTGTTCTGCCATATACATCTAAATGGCACTGCACAGTGATTCAACATCCTGACATGTATCACCTGTGTTGCACATGTGATACACATGGGACACTGGCTAGCCAGATGGTATTTGCAGGGATGGATATCAACTGTAGCATGTACAGTCAAAGTCAACTACTGGGCTATATGCCATGGGCCATGTATGAATCTAGGATGAAAGGTTACCTGGCAGTAGCTGACAGGCAGGTCTGTGGGGCCAGGTGGAGCAGTGCCACATTACTGATCCACAGGGTTAATGATACATATACCATACATTACCATGCGGTCATCACACCATGTCTGAGAGGGGAGCAATGTGCAGCTTTGATGGATAGGAATGCATAGTATGGCAGGACTATGTCAAGTGTATGGGACAAGGATCTGTCCAGCATGTGGTAGGTGGATGTCCATGAAGTATGTGTTCGAGATCCAGATGAGTATGTGTAGCATGTCCAACATTACTGGGTTGGACATGGATTTATTCAGGGCATGCATCATGCTACATAGTAGAGATGGGGAATGGGAAGGCTGGTGTAGGCCATCTGCACATGGCCAATACCCCTTAAAGGAAATACGTGATCTGATATGGGTGACTTGAGTGTTCTGTATGGCTGAACAATGATCTCTATATTCATGAATGGCACCCTAGCATTATTAGGGTTGCCACATATGACTACCTGACAGGTGTGGTGATGTAGCTATCACAGGAAAGACAACTGCCCAGCTGCATCCCTCACACACAAGTGTCCATTTTGTTGACCGCTGCCTAGGTGGAAGTTCATGTGTACAGGGTTATTAACACAGGGGTGACAATGCGAGTCAGCTATTGCTCCTAGGTCATAGTCATTCTCATACTTCAATAGGCAGATGCCTTCTGTTTGTCTGTGAGGTATGAACTACAATGAGGGGGAATAAAATTCATTAACCCTGACATACTGTAGCTGTCACTGGTATGATGATCACATATTATTCAGACACCTTCTGTAGTGTTGGTTCTGCCAGCAGTCCTGTTGCAAAACACTCCTATGACATAGGAATGCACATCTAGTATACCGAGTGTAGGTGATACACAGTATGGGTGATGATGTCCTATGACCTGGCAAGGTTATGATATGCAGTGTGACATCAACCATACTGTCATCTACATCTGTACTGCTGACATCACTTAAGTGATCGAGGTTCATGGGCTTTCAGACCAGACTCAGCAGGGTAGTAGTAAAGTACTTCCCATTATCAGTGGTGTCTCCCCCTTTGTGGGTTGTGATACCTGTTGGTGTGCACCATTCAGTGTGTACACAACCTGATATGGAGCTATGTTTTACATGATGTGTACGTGGAGAGCATCTTGTTTGACCATATGTGAATGATACAACCTGTGATGTGGGCAGGTCCCATGCAGACTGAGAGCAGCTTGTACCTGCATAGTTGTGGGTACAGGGGCCCTGTGGTGTACATGGATATATGCTTGTGTACCTGTTGGGGGGAGGGGCTGTGTGTTTATATTATCCAAGACCCTATCTGGATTGCTTATTCATGCTAAGCACTTGTTCAGGACTTGTAAACACTACGTAAGCTAATAATTACTATAGCCCTCAATCTTCCTCATTACCTACAGGTAAGGGTGAACAGGTTTTGTACATACATTTCTCACTTGCATAGAGTAATGTAGCTCTTGTACTCACTTTCCTCACTTATCTATGTGAATGTAGGTCTATATTCAGGCATGTCCAAGAGTCAACTGCCAGTATTCTCACCTGTCTATCTGATGAATGTGGACATCTTGAGGCAATGTCCGCATTGCCTCATGTACACAGACAAGCCTCTCCATCTACCACCCAACACTACAACCTGTGAGAAATGCACTCATCTAGCCAAACTGGTGGTAAAGGTCTCTCCAGCCAAGTCTGACCCTGACTGCCATGTGGAGAAGGTACACAGTTGCACAACACCAAACTCATCACATAAGTCTCACTGAATCTACCCCACCATTAACTGGGAAAACTACTCGTGTACCAACACATTAGCTCAACGGTTTCTGGAATTCATAAACACCAATGCACTGACTCAACATATCCACACACCCACCAGGGGCAACAATATCCTAGACCTAGTCATTACCAACATGAGTGACTGGTGCTCCACACGTGAAGCCAACTCCTTGTTGGTCCAATCAGACCATGTGCTGAACACCATTGATATCCACATACCGCACCTACCCCCCATTAAGGGAACCACAGTATAATATGTCTACAAGGCCAACTACATGCTTCTTAAGACAGACTTGGTGGACGTCATGACACCCATGCAGATGGACAGTACTGTTACAACTGCTGAATCCTATGCAAATGCACTCTATAAGCACTTACAGGAGTGTATGGCTTGTGCTAGCCCAAAGAGAACCAGGAAGCTATACTCCTATTTAACTAAACCAATCTGGTGGTCCCTTGCCATAAACATATTGTACTACAAGAGGAAGACACTGTTGCAAACGAGAGTACAATACCATGTATGGAGGAGATCCCTGGCCAGCCTCAGTGAGAAGGTGAGATCCCTTATAAGATCCTCCAAAGTTAGCTACGAAAACTATAACGCAACTAATACCAACAACAACCACAAAGCATTCTATAGCTATGTCACATATCTCGATGTCAACAACCAGATCTGCTCTGAGTTACAGCACAAAGGCATGAACATTACAGAAATAATTGATATTGGTAACATCCTGGCAGATCCCTCTCAAAGCTGCACATTCTAAAGGCAATATCACAGCATCCATGGGACCGGACAACATCCCAGGCTGCATTTTACATGAACTTCAGATCATACTGTCTCCCCACCTACGTACCATGTTCAATAATAGCATCACATCGGGCATAGTGCCCCCTGAATGGCACACAGCAACAGTTATCCCACTCCACAAAGGTGGCACCACAATGGACCATGTGACCTATTTCCCTATAGGCCTGACTAGCCTGGTCTGCAAGGCTATGGTGCACATCATGGATCATTGTCACAGAGACATTGAGTACCTCCCAACCTTTGACTCCTCCCTGTTTGGCATTGTTAAGGCCGGACCATGCCTCCTAAACCTGGTGGACGTCTTAGAGACAGTTACCAAGGCATTAGATGAGGGTAAGGAGGTCCACACAGCCTACCTAGATCTCTCATAGGCTTTCAACACCATTCCTCCTTCTGGTATTATCAACATACCCATCCACTTGAACATTAACCCCTACGTCATGTGATGGTTTGCAAAGTGGCTCACGGACAGAACCCACACAGTGGAAATTGCATACCCTAGGTCCAACTGTATACCAGTTACAACTGGCGTGCCCCAGGCCTCAGTCCTAGGACCCTTCATGTTCAGTATATACGTCTCTTATGTACAGACAAGCACAGGAGGGCTTTGGCTAAAAAGGTTTGCAGACAACTGCAAACTAGGGGACATAATTGTTTCCCCAGCTGTTACAGACACCCTCTGGAAGGTTCGCACTGAGATGGATACCTGGTGTTAATATCATGGCATCAAGCTGAATGCCTAAAAGTGAACAGTCATCCCCTTTGGATATAACTAATTACCCGCAGACTACCACATAGGTGCTAGTCCCCTACATACAGAAAAGGTAATACGGGATCCGGGAACCCCAATAGATAGCAATCTCTCCTTCGATACCCATAATGACAAGATGGTTAGAATATCCTTCTACATGGCCTCCCTAATCTCTAATGGTTTCGCATCCAGATCAGAGGGGCCATTGTGACTCTACACATGTCATATTAGACCCATTAAAGGATACAACACCCCATTTTGGATATACCTTACAAGACAACTGCAACAGCTTGGAAGACCACACAAGTACCACACCAAGAGGATTACTGACCTCAAACAGATGACCTATGCAGCCCAACCTACGAAGCTCCAGCTGTACTCAGTTGCATACCACATACTCACAGGTGATCTCTGCTTGACATACAAGGCCCATGTCCAACCCTGTATTGCTGGATATGCTCCAGCTAAACAGAAGCCCCTGAGAGCCACATGCTCTAGGGATATACACCTAACCACAATGATGAGTATGATGTGCTGGATGGATAGATTCCTGACCCGGACACTCCCTATGCTTTGGAACATGATTCCAATGTACATCAGGCAGGGCCCCTCACAAGCACTCTTCAAGGGAAACCTTGACGTGTGGATGGGAGTCAGACATGTACCCTGGGGATCACTGCAATGGCTCTACTGGACAGAGGCACAGGGAACTATTGGCTCTGCTATTCAGAGGCACAGGAAACCAACCTATGGGGGTGGTGAAAGCCAACACATGCTAGCTAGGCTTACAGATACCCTTGGTAAGACAGCCTAGTACCTACCTTTGCACATATTACACATCTTATGTGCATGGATAGTTAAATAGCTCTTCCATTTTACTTTGCTATCATGCTGATAAACTGTCGGCTCACTAAAAGACATATGTATCCTGTTATTGTGTGTTGTAAATGCCAATTAACATAACTAATGTTTGCCTAACATTACAGTAATGCTATGTAGCTTGTAATACATATCTTCCTACAATACTGTACATTACACAGTTATTGGCACAATATCCCACAATGCAAATCATACTTGCACAGTGGCCCAACCTTCCACATGTTATTCTCTGTAATACACCCATACATATGGCTACAGTTACAATATATCGACATATACTATCCCCTGTTATAGCACATACTTGTTGGACCAGCCCTGCCACTGACACCGGCTGGTGAGGAGTATTTCTGTTCAAAGACCTTATATAGCATCCCTTGTGGTGTATGCAGTGTTTGTCTTGTGACCTACAGCAGTACACACAAATACTACAAGCATTACTATGCTCAAAAATACATCACTACAAGATAACTGTTTCTACTATATGGATTGGTGCACTTTAAATACTACAGAATAGTACAACATACACAGACATACTGACTGTTCTACATACCTTATTAGTAACCCGAGGTGCTGTTAACTGTTGATTCAGTCCTTTTCAGTTTGTATTTCAATGTTCTTTGTAATGTTCCGCTGGTATATACAGATGGTTTGAATGTGTGATAACACATCCTTTTCTAGTTACACATCGGTAACATGTGGTATCCTGTCTACCAATTGCTGTTCCAAAGTAGTTAATTGGATGCACATCAGCTGTGCAGCTACTCGATTAGCCAATACCATGGCAACAGTGGTGTATAAGTGAGTACTCCTTTTGGGCATTGTCCGTTTGCCTTACTGTTGAGGGAGACTGCCTAGATGTGTTATTGCGATATATTTCAACAGCTATACGGAAACACACAGAGATATATTAGCTTCATGACTCCTGTGGACTGTGTGTAATGGCTAGATGATTTAGTTCTACATGTGAGTGCAGCTGTTATATTTCGGAACAGTGCTACTTATGCAGGGTTTGTTTTTACCTGATACTTCTGCAGATGTTTAAGTCTGGCAAGGATGTTTGGCAGCTCAAGGCCGTATGGCTATGCATGGACTGTTATGTGGTGTACAGTGTGCTCACCAGACATCCTTGATTTGGTGTACAAGTGTAGCATACTGTGCTGTTACTCACTAATTGCTAACACATCCCGGTGTACGTACAACCCTCTGAAACGGGATTAGTGCAAACAAACCCTATTACATCAGCAGCTGTTCCATTGTATAACAGCAGCTATTTCACATAGGGCCATTTAGTGTGTCCCTGACAAGGTATGTTAAGGCTTCTGCAGATGTTGTACAGTGTGTGAATGATTTGTGATGCTATTACAGTTTGTATTGTAATATGTTTGGGTGTGGGAGTGATGTTGGTGGGTGTGCTTAGCAGATGCAGGTGTGTAGGAACTGCTTTTATACATAATTGCTATGTACATGAGGGTTCCTTCCCTATTTGAACACCTATGCTTTTGTGGACTAATACAATGGTAATTGCAGGCTGATTCATTAAGGCACTGTTATGTGGTTCCTGTATAGCATGCAGGTGATGTTAGTCCTTGAATCCCATCGGTAATACATCTGAACGTAATAACGTGTTGCTACATGATAGCTGTGTATTTCTATCATAGGTATTTGCAGTCATCGTAGTTGTGTTGGTGACTGACCCTCTTTGGCTAGGGTTGCCACCTTTTCATATGGCCATAGGGGGACCTTTTCGGGACACACATCTGATTTTACAGGCCAACACAAACCCACGGTCAGTACAAGGGATAGAACTTTCCTTTCTTGCCTAATTAAAAGCTTATTCTTGTAGCAGTTTAGTTGCTTATCCTGTTTCCTGTAATGTGGGTATTTTAGATACAGAAATAACTATTGTATACAACTATTACAGTACATATGGGACATAATTATGTCCTACAATCCTAGGACATTTGCCACGTTTAATATATTTGGTCAGGACACAACCGCCCAAAGAAGAAGTGTCCCTTGCAAAGTGGGACAGGTGGTAACACTATCATTGGCTCATGTCCATAGCACATATTTGTAATAGTGTATAGGCATATACTCTCCATATCCTTTGTTCATAAAGGTTGTTAGTGGCGAAATGTGTGATTGCTATGGTCTATGTTATACACATATAACACTTCAACCGCTGTATACGGGAGACCTACGGAATCCCGAAACCACAGTGTTCTGACGCACACAGTACCAGGACCAGACTCCCATACCCCACATTACCAACATTGACAGCAACTCACAAAGGAAACACGAACATGGAATACACACATGCACACACAGACACACTGCTACCCAACACATCCAAACAAACCATCCTACACTACGTATGAGCAGGTGGCCAAGCCCCCCCACACCCCCCATGTAGGTGTCTGCACCCCCCACACCACCCCCTACTTTAATATTCTACATCCTAGGTCACACAGATGCACAAAGCTAACCACAATCACACATTACAGTCCCCTAAGAACACACACCACACACAGAACACACACTTACATACACTACAGCCCTAAGAAACACATGTACACACAGTAACCTACTCAAACCGCAACACCAGAAGCACTGACTAACTGTCCATTAACATTGTGAGATTACACCTCGCCCATCTGTATTCGATACTGTGTTCTTTCGGACCTTAAGCCTCGGGATTACGCGTGTCGGTATGTAAAGCAGTCGGTATGTGGTAAGTATCCCATTTATATGTACCGCCATGGTTATGTAGATGTTGTTAACCTATCTATATATCTACATATATATGTATATCCCCATATATCGACATCTCTCTCTCTCTCTCTATATATATATATATATATATATATATATATATATATATATATATATGATGAGATGTATATATATATATATATATATATATATATATATATATATATATATATATATATATATATATATATATATATATATATATATATATATATATATATATATCTAACATACACCATTCATTGGGTACATGCCAGTTTGTCCTATTTCAACACATTCCTACCTGTCAGTATACACAACTGCCATTGGTACATCTCAGGTAGCTTAGTGGTATGTTATTGTGATGAATGTGTACATGGTTGCATGTTCTAATCCTGGCAGTGATATCTTACCTCTTAGAGCAGGCACTGGTAGTGCAAGGGTGATTAATGCACATTTCAGCAGTTGTGTGTTCCACATGTTTATTATTCTGTGGAGAACTACCTATATATGCAAGCTGTGTTTAAGGTATACTATGTAACATGTACACATCTGTGAAGATTCCTGTCATGGATACTCCCAATTTTTTGGAGCTACATCCCTGATTACATTATACAAAACCCCTCACTGACACTCTGGGGAATTCTTGCAGAGTGGGTGGTGAACAGTAACTACACCCCAGGGATCCTGCAAGTAGCTCTGCTCCACAGAGGGAGGGACAGTTAGTTGATCGATGGGGTGATGACAGCAGACACGTTTTGCCTATGCTTGTGAGTGGCCTTGGCGGTTGGGCATGTACCTACCTATGTATCTATGAACCTGTACATACAGTATGGACACATGCTGATAGCTTAATTTACTGTTCAGGTATTGACTTACCTTGTGCCAATGGCGGTTGTGTGTACAATAGTTGAGGGCTACCCATGTAGGGTGCACACAGTAGCCCACCTATACATGACAATTTACAGGTGGTCGTGTGTGTGTGCCATCCAGGTTTGCTGTGTGTGCAGGTGGAGAAGGCTGTCAGTCCATGACTGCCCACACTGCCAGTGTGTGTGCTATATGTTCCCTCTTTGCCAAGGCATGGGCATACTGGGCACGCCTACGTCTGTCTACTGGGGCTAGCACAGGGTGTTTGTGGTCTGAGTCCCCCTGTGCCTGTGGGTCCCTTGGCAATGGTGGTGGGCTGTGTGGGCCTTCACCACTCTGTCCCTGCTGCAGCTGTTTCTGCAGGATCATATTGTATAGCATGGGACATACTATGAAGATGTGGGCACACGTGCCTGGAGAGTACTGCAAGGCTCCACCAGATATGTCCAAGCAACAGAACACATCCCAGACATGTACTCTATGATGATTCTGGTTTTTGCGTGTGCCTCATTATGGCATTCTTGCATGGCTGTGTGTGCATTTCTGATGGGAGTCATCATCCACGGTTCCAGTACATAGCCAGCATCCCCCACTAGGTGGCCATATGGGATGTCCCCCTACCTGATACAGCTGTGAGGCATGCCAGATGTGGGGATTGTGATAGCTTCCAGGGATGCCAGCACACACGTCCATGATAATGCCCTGGGCATTGCACACGACCTGGCATTTGATGGAGGGGAATCCCTTGCAGTTTATGTAGCACCTACCCTGCTCACCGGGTGGTGACTTGATGTGTATGTGCGTGCAGTCTATTGCACCCAGTACCTCTGGGTAGTCTGCCACATGGTGGAAGAGACACATATTGCTGGCCAACTCCTCCTGCATTCGGGGGAAGTATATGCGCTCATTGGCATGTGGCAACATGGCATCCAGGAACTGGTGGAGTACCCTGGATGCTGATGCCTGTGAGATCTCCATGATATCCCCAGTTGGCCTTTGGAAGGTACCTGTGGCTAGTATTCTCAAGCTTACACATACCTTCGTGTCCACTGGGATGGGTTCCCCTCTATTACTTCTGGCTCTGAGGCAGGGCCAGCACAGCTCAACAAGTTGCTGTATGATGACCCTGTCCACCCTGTAATGCTCTACTATCTCCAGATCATGTAGCCGCTGGTAGCTTACCCTGGGTCTGAACACTCGTCTCCTCCTCCGGTGCCTGAGATGGTTTTCAGCATCATCCTCCACACCACCGTCAGTCTACAACACATGCTGGTGAATCAAAGCTATGGCAGCCCCTAACATATACATATTAAAAGTTCCCCATCTGTATACACCAATGGTGCAGAGTGTCTGGGAATGCACAAGTGTGTGTGTGTGGGGCTTTCACACCTTATACTATTGTACAATGGATGATGCTGGTGTAATTGGGTGTGTTTGTGCAATTCCAGCTGCATGGTATCTTAATTATTGGTTTTACAGCAGGTACTGCTATCGTGGGGCCTTTGGTGTTGACTTACACTTGTCTGCCATGATTCATCTATTGCCCTTCACTTCTATTTTCAACCCAATTCACCTCTCATTGTCAGGCATGCATTCAGCTGATGCCTTTCTTGTTTTGTGCTTCCACAACCCAGGATTGTGTTGGGAAATGTGTTATGTAGCTGATCTACTGCAAGTTTGCTTTGTTTGGCTGTGACAGTTCTCTTTTCTTTGCTGTACAGCACCTCCACTTTCCTGTTCTGCAGGTAGCTGCTAGCAGCCTTGTTAGCTGTTGTCTATGGCCCACTGTGAGTTCCTAGGTGTTAATTACTCATTTGTACTTCAATTACCATGCTGCAGCATTTCCTTCTTGTCTTCCCGTATCCTTCCTGTTTCGGCTGTGGTGCGCACTGCGCACAACCATTTACCGGGTTTTGTGCGCGTTTTCATCCACGTTCACATGAACTTTTGGTTACCTTGTGTGCTCTCAACTAGGCAAAGCTATGGCTACTTCCACACCCCTATCCTGCAGCTTTGCTTAGCAACACGCAACACGGATTAGCAATGATCCAATGTGCTTACAGCTATGGAGGCGCACCCCTCTCTTGATGTCATGTTTACCTCCAGGCCACTCCTTGGTGTTGCAATGCTATGCCATATGGTACATCCTTACCCCATCGGGGCATTTGCGATTCAGTATTACTTGACTCATTTGCATGACATTGACTGCTAATTCCTAGTTACCGCACAGAACACTGTCACAGACCCTTAGCAACCATTGCGCCATGGTTGTGGTGTAGCATGCGTGCCATTGACTATTATGGGGATATCATGAATTGCGTTACATTACAGTTTTATGACATCTAAATATATTTTCATTGTGATCCTGTTTGCGCACCGATGCACTGTGGTTTTACTTTGTGTTGGTGTGGCTATGACATTAAATGTTATTTTTTATATGTTGTGCATGTTGTTTTATGTCATTGGCTATATATTTAGCCATTGGCATATATTAACATTATAATACATAAGTCTGGATTACTTTCATGGCTCCAATTTTATGTTTGACAAAATGTAAACCTTTTTTTTTTTTTTGTTTACATTTCTACATGCTTACACTATGCCTGCACAACTTCATGAATTGCTGTATACCTTCATTTGCATGCTACACTGCTGCGCATGGGGTAGTTAGCATACATGTACCGGGAGCTGCGCAGCTCTGGCATATGCTGGTAGTGCATGTGGAAACAGCTCTTACCTGAATCACTCGACAGCCATATTTGGCACTAGATCGCCAATACTACTCCGGCGCATGGCGCAAGCTTCATGAATCCCGGGGTGTGTCTTTTGAATATGTGGTCATTTTATAGTTTGACTTAATTACTGGGTGGTTAACACTTTCATTGAGTTCCTGTTTAATTGATTTTTAAGGTATAAAAGGAAAGAATGCATTAGGTATTCATTATCTGATGAAGTCCTGACTGGAAGGGACAAAAACACGGTGCTTCATTAAAGTGTCTATATTTTTTCAATAAAGTGTTGTTTGGCACTTCTCTGTGTGTTTGTGGTTCACAATGCTCTATCTGATTGGATTTTTGGTTGTCAGATTGAGGTGTTTTAAGAATTGTCTCCACTAAACAGTTTCATGCAGTAGCACAGAAGACAATAGCTTATATTAAAGTATAATTACAGTAATGTATATAAATGCTGTTATATGCAAATTGATATCAATATAGAAGTAAAAAATAAATTTCTCTCAGAGCAAGTTTCTAATCACTGTTAATAGTTTCCAATCAAATGTCTGTAAAAATCATTTTGTACAAACAACAATTTTATAGCAACCAGTGTACATAGGTGTGAACCACATGTTATCCCATAAAATATATGCGACCTTTCCGCATGCTTGTTTTCTTTGCATTTTAGTAATGAAGTGTTCTCTGTGTTTAACCTTACATTTTTGTTGCATTGCACGGCTCCTTTGGGAATCACATTAGGTGTTAGATTTCACAATTGCATTTCATGGAAAACATTAGGAAAACTGTATACTGAAGTAATACCAAAAGGTTCTGCGGGTATTTAGTTTTGTACACGGTTGGTTATACCTTCTGTAAATACATATGCAGACCCCTTACTTATGAACAGACAAGTGTGGTTTGTGTAAATATATATTCCAATTTGAGTGTGGTTTTGCATGTGGATGTCCTTATGTATATAGAAGTGCAATGTAGCATCATTTATTTAAGTACAGATGCTTAATCTGTATCTTACCAACTTCCAGATGATTAATAGCTCTCTATAACAATATTTTAATACACTGCCAGATGTTATGTATAGCATGTGTCATTCTCTGTTTACAATGCTATCAGCCTCATTCATGATATGCATTTGTAAGTATTCTGTATTCCACCAACAAACTTGATGCTTAACTACATCTTTGTTTTATATCTCAGGTCTTCCATTATCTGTGGATCATCCACGGTCTATGTATTTGTTGCATTTTTTATGATATTAAACCTTTAGGTGTGCCACTGCCTGCTGCCAGAAGCGGATCAGTTATTTTACTTATTACATCTTATTTAATGAAACTATCTATTCTTATGAATAATCTGTATTCTGAGGGACCCAAGTAGAAAATACCAGAGAGCCCTTGAACAAGGCAAAAGTTAGAAAATGTCAGAAATATAAGACATAGCTAGCAAAGAAGTTAATGGTTTGTACCTGCATAAATGAAATGTAGATATGAAACAATATATTAGGTCAGTGCCAATAAATCAGTTAAGGAAAGTAATATTTTAAAATATCAGGACTCACAATGCCAAGTTGTGAAATGTTTAAATCGAATAATCAAAAATCCAGTCTGACAGTGTGTAAATATTTGTGTGTACAATATAACAAGTAGCATGTTACACAACAAAAGAAACTGTAGAAGCAATTCCATTACTGTAATAGGTACTTCTTTGTTTATCAGAATTATTCTGCATAGCAGTAAGTGTCTAATTCATTATTATTAAAGATATATTCATTTTTTCAGCTTCTTTCATGACACATTAAAAACAGTAATATTGTTTTAAACAAGCATTTTCTTCACTGTAAATGACATATTACTCTGTTCTGTGATGATCTGCTGCATAAGTATATTATATTTGCACTGTACTTATATAAAAGCTACAACTTTCACTGAACTATAATTAGGATGACCACAAAATGTCACTAAACAGAGATTAGTACCAGGTGTCTAAGTCTGAAGATCTTTTCTTTTTCTTCTTCCCACTGCATTCTTCTTTCATTTCCTTTTCATTATTCCACTTTTTAAAAGATAATAAGTATAAGCTACATAGATATGTTTTAGAATTAACTAGATTAATTGTAAATGTTCTATATTTGTGTTTTTGCTGCTTGTTTTAACATTCTAAAAGTTTACTTCCAGTAAATGCGAGTTAAAGCTCAAAATGCATTTTCTAAACACAGGCAGCTTGAATATGGAATCTACACTGTTATAAGTTGAAAAACAGCTTGAGGTATCTGAAAACATTCTAAAGCAATTTAACACTAGGTGGGAAAAGGAGCTGAAAAGAATGAGTTACCATAAAAAGCAGTCAATAGCATGTCTAATTCTTTGAATAAGAGCTCAAGTAATGAACAAACACCACAAAAGTTAAATCTATTAAAAGAAAGTGAAGTAATGTATATAAATGATTTTCATGCAGACAAAACCACTCAACACAACACCAGTACACATAGATAAAGCTTATCACATACACCCACATTCACCAGAAAGACTAACCAAAAATAAAAACAGATTGCTTAAAATTATGTATAGAAAGTATATATAAATTAAGTGGATTAGTCTCCATCACCAAGGCTAACAATAATGCAGGGAAAGCACTCTACTCCCACACCCTTGCCAGAAATTGGAACTCTCTTCCCCTCTCCATGTCCATTGCCCCCTCCACATCCATATTTAAAAACTCCCTCAAATCACACCCTCTTAGTACCTGGTTATGCCCTTGTATCACATAACCCTACCCATACTACTATTAACTCCCCAAATTCCTCTCTGATCTCATGCTGGAGCTCTGATCCCCTGTAGGCTTGGTCATCTGAAAGGGTACTTTTAACTGTAGAATCTTACTTGATATATTTTCTTTTCTTACCAATGTATGACTGACATTGTCTTTTTACCCATGTTCTATATCTTCTTTTACCTGGAGTGTTTTTATTAATTTCTTGTTATATTACTATGCTCAGCATACATAATGTAACCTGTTTTGTGTATTATGCTGTATGTACTGTAGTTGTATAACTTGATGTTAGAGCTTTTCTCCATGGGCCTCCGCTGAAAATGGACCTGGTCCAGTTGGAATTTCCTGGTTAACAAATGTAAAATAAATAAATAAATATGTTAATATACCCCCACATACACACTACTCTCTATGTTAAAAAAGTAATGTTTGAAAGGATTTAAATAAAATAATAGAGAGACGTATAAGTAATAGCAATATTAATACACACACACAAACACACATAAACGCACACACACACACACACACACACACACACACACACACACACACACACACACACACACACACACACACACACACACACACACACACACACACGCGCGCGCGCACACGCGCACACACTATCTCAGATACTGTCAATACACCCCCACCACATACACACACTACTCTCTATGTTTGAAAATAATGTTAGAATTAAAATAAAATAATAAAGGGACTTATAAATAAAAGTAATAACAACACACACACACACACACACACATATATATATATATCTATATCTATACATATATATATATATATATATATATATATATATATATATATATATTTAAGTCCAAACAATGCAACACCAAAATATGACAGGAGTGTGCTGTATAAAATCCAAATTATTAAAACACCAACAAACAGCACAATAAACACAGCCAGGATCAATCAACAAATCCAATGCGCTGTTCAAACTTTTACTTGTTTCAAAATACGTTCAAATCACAAGCAGCTACGATAAGCGATGAACAGCAAAGGTGTACTATCACACTTTTAACTTTCTAGAGCACAGCTTAGTAGCTCCGTAGCTCCATATCATTCAGACATGCCATACGCAATATATTTTCTATTGAAGCATATACTAAAGCCAAGCACTAAATAGTACTAAATAATCCATACATTTATTAAAATAACAATAAAACAATAAAAAGGAAGAACATAAGATAAGAGCTTTCGGGTCACCACCACGGCCCTTCCTCAGATCCTTATAACTGATATTACATCATTTCCTTCTTTTAAAATGTTAGGTTTACACCAATAAGACAATCTATTGCATATTAATGATATTACATCATTTCCTGCTTGGAATCATATGTCACATCGAAAAGAATTGGAACTTTTCCTTGTAGAAGATGCACAATGTGCAAATTTATATGTACTGATAGCTGCTTCGAACATCCAACTACTAAGAGGAAATATACTACTAATTTTTATGCTGACTGCACAACCAAGAACATTGTGTATTTGGCTACATGTTCTGCATGCAGCAATTTCTATGCTGGAAAAACTGTGAGACAAATGAAAGAAAGAATGTCCGAACATGTTAGTGACATAAGGTTAAGGGATTATAAAAACCCACTTGCAAAACATGTTAGAGACAATGTGGGACACAACTTTATGTTTAGAGTTTTGAAAATTGTATTTGCCTCAAAAAGGGGTGTGATATTAACACCAGACTTGAGCAGGAGGATGTGTTTGGATTGGAAAGCTTAGAGCAAATCAGAAACCAGGACTTAATACAGCATTCCCTATGAAACCCGCCTTGAAAAGGCAGAGACTGAAGAGGTACTTATGACACACCTGCCTGTGTAGGTGTGACTATGCAATAGATTGTCTTATTGGTGTAAACCTGCCATTTTAAAAGAAGTAAATTATGTAATATCAGTTATAAGGATCTGAGGAAGAGTCGTGGTGGTGACCCAAAAGTGCTTATCCTACGTTCTTCCTTTTCATTGTTTTATTGTTGTTTTAATAAATTTATTCATTATTTAGTACTATTTAGTGCTTGGCTCAAGTATATGCTTCAGTAGAAAATATATTGCGTATGGCATGTCTGAGTGATATGGAGCTACGGAGCTACTAAGCTGTGCTCAAGAAATTTAAAAGTGTGATAGTACGCCTTTGCTGTTCATCGCTTATCGTCAGCTGCTTGCAGTTTGAGCATATATACCAAGAACTGTGTAGCTGCTTGTGATTTGAACGTATTTTGAAACAAGTAAAAGTTTGAACAGCACATTGGATTTGTTGATTGATCCTGGCCGTGTTTATTGTGCTGTTTGTTGGTGTTTTTATATATATATATATATATATATATATATATATATATATATATATACCTCTCAACCTGGAAACATCAAAAATCTGGACAAAGCCCATGAAAAATAGGTACAAATCTGTATGCTGATTAACATCAAATTTGCATACATAATTATGTAATCTCACCCATAGGTTCATAGATTAGTACTAGACTAACTGTCCTTGCTTGCCATTTTAAGCCTAGCCAATTATATCTTGTGAGACTCAAGTCCTGCACCTCCTGTTTGTAAGGGAAACACCTTAACCATTAGGCCACCCTTGAATTCACTAAACGATAGCTATTTAAGTTTTCTTATTTTTCAGGAAACTGCCTAGCCAATTATCCCTTGTGAGACTCAAACCCTGCGCCTTCTGTTTGTAAGGCAAACACCTTAACCATTAGACCACACTTGAATTCACTAAATGATAGCTATTTAAGTTTCAATTTTCCTATTTTTTAGGAAACTGCCTAGCCAATTATCCCTTGTGAGACTCAAGCCTTGCACCTTCTGTTTGTAAGGCAAACACCTTAACCACTAGGCCATCCTCCCAGCCCTCCTTTCTTCCCAGCCCTCCACACTTGAATGGAATTGTGGGATACAAACTTTCAAATGCAAACTGACGAACAGACAACCAAAATATGACACCAGAGTACCCCTGCAGCCATTCCAATGTCCCATTACCTGTCTATTTTGCCTCATTTACCATAAATACCAACGTGTGCATACTGCTTTACTTCTACAATGATTATTTGGATTTTATTTTTACATTTTATAGCACAATGCACAAACACTAAGACATCTGCTAAATAAAGCTGCTAAACAAAGCAATACTGTCTCACAAGTCACAATGAAAATAGACTTGGCATTAAAACTTCTCTGCCATTGAAACTCACATTCATTGAAACAGCATTGAAACCCACACACCACATCCAAAGAAAATGCATCTGACCAATGGTGGATAAAGATTACCTTTGGTCTGTTTTCAAATCATTGGCTCATTGCACACAAAACAAGAAACATACATGTGTTCTTTGATACACCTTCCTCACTTTATTAAATTATATTCCTTCTATAATACAGCACACTTGTTAGACAGAACGCATTTTAAACTTATAGTTTGAACATTTTCCAGTAGGCAATGATACAAAATGCATGAACCAATAATGACAAAACTGCCCAATTGAGAATATGTCCATCAAAAAAGTCTACTTCTACACCCACACAATATATATATAATATATAATTAGAATGACAATAGTGTATGCCATAGGCATCTTGCACAGCTTCTCACACTTATTTTCAATCTCATTTTTTTTTTGGGGGGGGGCAAACATTTTGGAAAGTTGTTAGAATAAAATGGTGTGTTACCACAATGCATTTCACTGCCAAGTGTTGAACCCAGGCCCCTGTACACTACAGTCAGAGCAACATACCACTATGCCAAATCAACAGTTTCCTAAAAAATAGGAAAACTGAAACTTAAATAGCTATCATTTAGTGAATTCAGTTGTTCTCACTTCTCACCATAGCTCTAGTCTCAACCTCTTAGCACAAAAACCTGGACAAAGCCAATAATAGGGGAATGCAGCCCCAAAATAGGGACAAATTTCAAATACTGATCTTATAAACTTACAAAATTGCTAGAATGATAAGACAAAATCTGTGATAAGAGACCTTGGGACCCAGGTGGACAGTAGTCTCTCCTTTTATTGTCACATCGCCATAGTAGTCAGGAAGTCCTTCTATGTGGCACACCTCTTCATAAAAGGGTTCTCATCCAGGAAAAAAGAGGTCATTGTTCCCGTCAACACTCATTAGACCCATTATAGAGAACAACACCCCTTTTGGAATGTACCTCACAAGACATCTGCAGCAGCTGGAAAGGCCACAGAAGTACCTCAAAAAGAGGATTATTGGCCTCAAACAAATGCCCTACACTGACCATCTCAAACAACTCCAGCTTTACTCTGCAGCATATTGCCTACTCCAAGGTGATCTCTGCCTAACATATAAAACTATGTCAAACCCAGAGCTGTTGGACATGCTACACCTAAACAAATCCCAATCCCTCTGAGCTACATGATCTATGGACCTAAACTATGTCACCAGAATAAACAGGGCATGCTGGAGGGATAGATTCCTGTCCCAGAGACTTCTCATACTCTGGAACAGGCTACCCATCTATGTCAAGCAAAGTTCTTCATTAGCACTCTTCAAGAAAAATCTTGATGAGTGGATGGGAAATAGGAAATACGTCCCAGGGATCACTTCTGTGTCTCTGTTCGACAGTGGCACAGCAAAATAACTTTCTTGGGTGGCATAAGCCAGGGAACCTTGTTGGGTAGGCTTATGTAGGCCCTTGGGCTGATAGCCTAGTACCTACCTATGAACCTATGAACCTATGAGAATAAAAGGTTTTGTGTTACCATTTAGTTTATGAAGAATATGAAGTCTGAAATTCAAATGCCTGTCATTTACTGAATTCAATCCTTCAGTGATTTGCCATAATCCTGAAAGAAAACACATATTTTATGAGAAACAGATCAAAAATATGAGTCTTTAATTCAGAAGTGGTGGTGGCTAAGGATTTTAGGCTCTTTTTACCCTGTACCCAAGGTACAGGGTTTGAGCCTGAGTACCTCTAGCCACCAGGTGTAGATATATTACATTGGGGGCATTTACACACACACACACACACACACATAAACACAAGCACTGACTTGTCTGAATTAGGTTTACTCACAACGGTTACAACTTATTAGACCTTACATTCCTGGACCTCTAAGGGTGAGAGTGTCTTAACCCATACAGCAATCATTGATCTTTCCTTAGATAACAAGAAAGTACTCTGAATCCCAAAAAGAAAAACATGAATATGCTGCAATATACAGAAACAGCTTGACCCCCTTTTCCAAACATGAATATGCTGCAATATGCAGAAACAGCTTGACACCCTTTTCCAAACAAGCCCATTTGAGAAAATACAAAGTTAATTTGTAAATGACTTTTAGTGCTGATTTGCAGTCAGCTACTCATGCTCATTGAATCTTATCCTTCTTTAGTTATGCTTGATCCCACATAACACCAATAATGAATAGTTTTAACATTTTATAATGTGTTAAGCCACTAGTGAAACAGCTTATACCACACTGGGAAAATGGATACTCTATTAGAAAAATAAGAACACAAGTATCTCCATCTTATTAGTATACAAAAATCTTTATAACACAGGTAACAGTCACTTTATCAGTAAGCATGCTTGTCATGCTGGTATGTAACTACAGCATTGCAAACCTATCTGCCTAAGCTTATTTATTTACTTGTTAGTTGTCCAGATAATTAAATTACTCACAAGGAATTAGTCCGCAAGTAACTGGGTCATAGATACAAGTCAAACAATCTGCAAATGCATACCTTAAAAACGTAATACATACAGCTTTGTTCCAAGGCAACAATAAATTAAAATGTAATTATAGACAATCTGGTAGGCACTACTGACTTACAGCACTCACAATGAGCTCCAGTTTTTTTTTTTTGTTAGATAAAAATCAAGTAGCTTAATGAAAGAATTAAATCTTTAAACACAGTTAGTAATGGCAAGGCCACAATCCCAAATGCAGGGGCCTGGTGAATAGAAGATATAATTGCCATCTGCTGAAGTGTGTTCTACAGTTAGAACTGTACTCTGACCTGTAGATCTCTTTTTTCGTAATCTCTATAATCTTGCTGATTCCAGGACACCATTCAGCCGACTGTCTCTGTTTGATGTCGTTTTCTTCTTACTGTCCCTAATAATGGCTGCAGCTTCTTTAGCTATAATATTCAGCATTTTAAGAATGTAGTTTCTTATTCTGGACTGCCACACATATATGTTCAACTACAGCAGACTGATAGTGTCAGCAGCAAAGCTGTATTGAATTACCATAGCCATCCCGATCACCACCAAGAACCTTTGATACAAAATAAAATAATATGCTATGCTGTCATTCTCTCTGCAGTGATAGCTAAAGGAAACTTAGATTTACTGCATTTTTTCAGTGTTTAGTAGAACAAGTGCATCATCCAACTTTATAATCAAGTAAGACTACATTAAGGAGAAACCTGAATTACACTACCCACCTCTATCAATATACAAATGCAAATAAATCATTCTAGTAATATTGCAAAAAATAAAATGCATATTTACTCCTGATACCCAGTGTTAACTGCAACGTACTGTATGAGATGTCAGTAAAATAAAGTATAAAAGTAAATAAGCTCAAAAAATTAAGTGGGTTTGTGTGGGTGTCTGAGTGTAATAGATAGGAAAATAGAGTTGATGTTATCTACATAATGCATGTCAAGGCACAAACACACACACACACAAAACACACACACACACACACACACACACACACACACACACACACACACATACACACACACACACACACCATTTCCTACCTGAATGCTGAACCATTTCTACAGATTGCGCTCATTTGAATTCCAAAGCGAATAACTATTCATCGTTTGAATAACCCACTCACATTCAGAGTGAAATAAACCTCAATTTCGAATAACTGCTCATTTGAATGAAATAAAGCCCTTGAGCTCAAAATAACTGCTTGGTGCTCACTCATTTGAATAAACCCACTCGCAGATCATGGACGCATTCAAGCTAGCCAAAAATTAACTCTTGAGCTCAATTCTACAGACTGGTAGCCCTGACGGAGCTGACTTCATTGCACACATGATGATATCAGCTCAAAATAAAAAAACGGGGAGGAATTAAAAAATAAAATCTGGAAAAAGTCGGAAATGGAGGGGTGCCACTCGGGAATCATGGCACCCCAGTATTTGGACCTCAAAACTCGATAAAAAATGAGTAATTTGGTACAGTTGGGAGGTCTGGATAGAAACCTCATTTGAGTGAAACTCATTTGACTGAGACCATAAGACAGGCATTTCAAAAGACTGAAAAGTCACTTGACTGAAACCCATAATACTTAATTTCAATATACTACATTTTAAACTGGACCATATAACACCAGACTAGGTGGGGGGTATGCCCCCACACCCCCAATGTGGGGAGATGTGCCCCCCCACATACACACCCTAACTATATATACTAACTCCAGGATTGTACTACAGTGGGGAAAAAGGGCATAGTAGTGGCAGCATGTAGACTACTGCAAGGTAAGTGAAACGTATATGCTCTTTTTTCCCACTGTAGTGCAATCCTGAAGTTAGTATATATGGTTGGGGGGTGTGGGGGCACAACCCCCCACATTGGGGGGTGGGAGGCATAGCCCCACACCTAGTCTGGTTTTATATGGTCTAGTTTACAATTTAGTATGTTGAAATTCAGTATTATGGGTTTCAGTCAAGTGACTTTTCAATCTTTTGAAATTTCAGTCTTATGGTTTCAGTCAAATGAGGTTTCTATCATATGATAGGGAATCAAATATATATATATATATATATATATATATATATATATATATATATATATATATACACACACACACACACACACACACACACAATTTCAGATACTATAGAAAAGGTATTTTGATAAAGTATAAATTTTTTTGTTTGTTTTACCTTGTATTTGATTATGAACTCTAATAGATGACAAAATTGAATACCTGTGTGAAAGCTATATAGACAAAATAGAAAATGAGAACAACATTACTTTTCTTTATTTCTTTTACCAAGTTTGTCTTTTGAAGACCAGCCATTTTTTGTTGCTTGTCTCTTTAAGCTGATAAGAGTCCAATCCAAATTTTCTGATTGATCAAAAAGTTTCTTTTTCTGAGAAAAGTCCACTGCATTTTGTAGAGAATTAAACATTTTCTGACCTTCCAGTAAAAAAATATTCTAACTCTGGCTGAAAAAATTAGTTGAGCTTTAATGTTTAGCTTCTTAAGTCTTTTATGAATGTAATACACACTTTTCAGTACAGACATTGTCAAACCTGATAGTGTTGTTATTTATTTTTATCAGAAAATTAGCCCATGCAGTCTTCAGGACCAGGTCCTTGTCTTGGATGCAGAGAAATTTTGCAACAGCAGATCTGGGGATTGGAGGATTTTTCTTCAAAGAAGACGTCAAAAGAGATCTATGGATCTATGGGGTCTCTCAATACCAAAAGAGAGACCTTCTGGTAGATGTAGAATGCTAGGCATCTAGTTAGTTAAAAACTATAACATATCATCTCCTTCTTTTCTGGTATTCCATATAGCCTAATATTATTTCTTCTAGATCTACTTTCTAGGTCCTCTAGTTTTTCTATAAGCAACATTTTTCGTTTTAGCAGGAATTCTGTGTGAATCTCACTCTCTGCCATCCTGCTATCCATGATATTTAATGTGTCTTCTATTGCTGAGATCTGAACAGATGATCTATTTTAATATTTCTGCTTGTTTCTTGGAATCACCTTTTATATTGTCCATTTTGATTTCACGTTTATCAAATTTAACAGAAAGCTCCTGGATACAGCCCATTATAGACTGTAGTTCCTTTTTCACCGAGTTGTCTTGAGAGTTCAATTGTGAGTGGCCCATTCTGTCACAGCAGTCAATAAAACATCTGACAGGAAAAAATCAAGAAAAAACATAAAAACTTTATTTTTTGGTACTTACGTATTATCACAACCACATTAGTAAGCTACTCACTCTCACTTGACGTTGCAATATTAAACAGTGAACTGGTGAAAGATTTTTTTTCAGTGAAAGTGTCACTGTTATACCAACATATTTATTTGATGTGTTGTTTATAGAACTGTTATTTCCTTTTTTTTTCGAAAATAACCCTAGTGGGATAGAAAGTCAGATTACTTACCCAGTTTGCTCATATTTGCTGTGTTTATCATGAATGTGCAAGCAGCATTCACGGCTGTACTTAATCAGGCAAAGGTGAAAAACAGGTTTGTTTTTTTTCTCAGCCAAGTTACAGTAATTCCCCCAACCCCATCATGTTTTTTTCTTAATTTTTCCTCTTTTCTGACTGTTGCCTCACTTCTCTGAGTTGTAATTACAAAGTAATGCTGTCCCAACACTTCCTTTTGTTCACGGAAGCTATCTGGACTGTTGTGTTAACAGGAACAGTTAAAGAACCGTACTGTGGAAATAATGACATGGCATGTTTGTCATTAGCAGAACAACTGCATGACAGTAAACAAGGAACAAACAAAACAATTTATCTGACATTTCTTTACTATGAATATGCAAGTAGGCATCCAAGACCCATGGCAAAAAACTCTCCAGTCAGATCAGGTGTACAGATTCCGTGGTTCCTTTGTTTTGGTCTTTCTTTCTGACCAACCTTTACTGTTATCCACCGAGGTTGTAGTTGAGGGCTACCTTGAGTTCTTCTCAGAACCGGGATTTCTTTTCTGATTACAAGAAGAGCCAAGTGAATTGCTTAAGAATATGGTTGTGATAATATGTAAGTACCGGTTTTTCTTTCAAATAGTTGACCAAGTTTGTTTTTATAAGACTCAAAATGCATAATAAAATATGTTTTTGTTAAGTTTGTATAATAAAATCCTGTCAGAAAAAAATAAAATAAAGCAGAGCTAAGACTTTGTGCTGTTTAAATGTAAATTTATGTATTACATTTGCCAACATTTCACATCATTTTATATGAATATTAATAAATAAATAAAAAATCATTTTACTTTCTAAAAAACATTTCATTTTAATATTCATATAAAATGATGTGAAATGTTGGCAAATGTAATACATAAATTTATGCACAAGACACTTTTATAGATAGGTATTAATATTCATGAGAGACATAAAGAGATTTGTCAATTTGATTCTTAAGACATGAATTTCATTGGATTATTAATTAATTAGTAGTTCAAACAGATTATTTAAACTTTTGTGAAGAGATGGAGTTTGTCTGATGAAGTCCTGTATGTAGGACGAAACCGCGTGTGATTTATGTTTCTGGGTGAATAAAAGCGTTAATTTTTTCTAGCGTCCTGTGGATTACCTGGTTCAAAATACATTAAAGGAGTTAGGACCGTGGTCCTGGGCATTCTGCATATTTTTTATTTGGTGACTTGAGAATTGCCATTCGATTTTGTTTACACAACAAAGAAATTACTTTCACACAAAATAATATTTTATTTGTTGTCAGCTTCTTAACAGTTATAGTAGTAGCTTACAGAACCAAACACACAAACACTTCTCGTCCATTGTGTGCAGCCACACTTGTGATGTTTGTATTTTTATGCAGTTGTTGTTTTATTAAATTTCCTTGTTTGACACAATTTGAGCTGTTGCTTTGCATCCCAATGGACCAGAAGTGTTTGTGTGCTGAATTTATTTGGTTACTGTTTTTTCAGCATGCACTCCATTTTTTTTGTTTGTTTTTGTTTTTTTTTTTGTTTGTTTTTTTGTTTTTTATTTGTTTGTTTGTTTTTTTGGTAAAGCAGTATCCCTTTTGAAATCAAGCTTTAGTTTTGTATGTTAAGATTCATGAGTGGAATCTGGAAAACAGATAAGTTTAAGACTGTTTTATCTGTCAACGAGGGTGGAGCACTGATCTCCATGGACCTTTTTCATACTCAGCACAGGACTGGTGTCTGGTTAGGGGACTTGATCAGAGTCCTACAGTTAGTGAATAGGGACTGTGAGAATCAAACATTGGATCTCAGGAAGTAGCATGTTAACAGCTCATAGTTTAAGCCTCTGTACTACCAGACCAAAATGCATATATATATTTTTAAAGAAACCATTTATATATATTTTATGCAATAGCATTTGTTACAAGCAATGTGGATTCTAATCAGTGTGTCGAGGTTTTATAAAAGATTGAGACTATGTTAAGAAATAGTGATTTAAAGAAATATAATTAAAAGAAAAATAATAAAATCAGTGGAAACAAAAGACTAAGTTAATTTATTAATACTATTTGTTTATTAGACAAGTAGATAATGGTGTAGCAGTTGAAGTTTCTAATAAAAGCATTTATATTGATGATGTTAATGAAGTGTTATCAGACAAAACAATTCCATTGCCTATAGTTTTACATACAAAAGTTCTAGATCTTATAAATTACACAAACTGATGAATTCATTTATTTATGGATTGCCTGAACAAACAACTTTATAACTTTTGAAACAGATTATCCCATATTTGTTTGCATACCCTAATTGCATATGTTCATGAGTAAACTGTCTATTTATTTAGTTGCTTCAGTGAAGGGCTATTCTACAGAGGCTATGGTAACCTACACTTATTACATGTAAAAACCCTTAGTTTTCTAGATCAGGGGACTTTGCTGCAGATGCAAAACATTTTGGAAAACAAAACACGAAACACTCATTTATGGACACACTATACTGGAAGACTGTAATTTGTCAGACAGTACTCAGACATCATCAGGACTAATTAAATACCCCAACACACTACTTTTAAATAGTAAAAAGTTACATTATGTAAGGTCACATGACACACTCCATAAAATAAGCTTCAATTATTTGCACTGATCTAGCTTTTAAAAACAATTTATATTGTTTGTCCCACTTAAGTTTAGCATCATATAAATCATACCTCACAAATGTCCCTGATTTTGTCTCATATTTTTGTTCTGTCCCTCATATAATCTTTAATTTTCTGGTAAATCACCAAGAACTACAGTCATTCAACAATGCCAGGCACCAGAGTTTAAAACTTTTATTGTTCAGAAAAGGTATATTTTTGCAAAACCTGTTCATTTTTTGTAAGTGAGTCAAGAGTAATATTAAAAAATGTACCTGATTTTTGTCCCGTCTTTATCTTTGACTTTGCTCTAGAATTCTTGAGAAAAGAAGTAGACACATGCATCAGCCTGCAAAACCAGCTACCACTTAGTATGCCTCATTTCAAACTTATTTAAGAATCACCATCTCTCAAATCCTTGAGCCAACAGATAAATAATTCTTATACTGAGTACAATTAATAGTGGGCTTATAAAATGCATTATTACTATTTTTGGTTTTAAAACAACAGACACATTCTGGAAGTCACATATAATAATTCACAAGCTGAACATACAGCTATATAAACCACCCCTAATGAATTACAACTACACTACACTTAAGATGTTAAACTATTGGTCATATAAATCAACTCTAGATGGGTTTTTACTGAAATGTACCTATATGCTTTCCACTGCACACACTTAAAGATACTATTAGACTTGTCTTTTATAGGTCTAGATAAATAGGTGTTTTCCAACAGGGTATTTAAATTTTGAGATATCCTGTAGACAAAATATGGTTTTGACATTATTATTTCTATTAGGTCTTGATTTTTCAGTAGAATGCTTCCAGTTAAAATCTAAAATATTTCTAATAACTGGTCTGTCTATGGACATCTCTAAAGTAAACACCCTGCTGTTACTTGCTTTTGCCCATATATCCACTGTTGCTGTTACAGCACTTAAACTGGCTGATTACCCTTTATTTAAATTTCATTTGCAGTAACTGTTACTTATTGTATAAATAACTGAGTAATACTCTCCTGTTTGAATAAATCTTCACTTGTGATTATCTTCTGTCCTCGAGATTTTTTTTTATGAATTGCGGATGATTGCTTGGAAAATATGGGAAAAATTCTGAACATTTTCAGAATCCCCAAGGTGCATAAATTCTTCATGGACACACCTCTAAGACCAACTGTTGTACCAAAAAGTTCAAAAAGAAACCCCCCAGCTAAGTTCCTTGATTCAAAATTGAATATTAATAAGTATGATTATATTTTGAGTGATACATGACATTTTTTTAAAACTTCTGATTACATTTTGAGTGATTCCTGACATTTTTTAAGTCTGGTAAAACTGTTAAGAGTTCATGGCAGATAGAGTCCTTGTAATGAATGAAATCAAGGACCTTTTTCCTGCTATGCCTCAAAATATAGGATTGGATTGGTTCACGAAGAATTATTGAAAGAAATGTCATTTCCATCTTAGGATATTACTTTATTGTATATCTAATTTTGCACAATATATTTTTTTTACTTTTGAAGGAGAATTTTATTACCAGACCAGTAATGCAGCTATGGGGAGAAAAGTACGCACCCCACTCCTTGAACTGGGTCTTGTAATTTTGAGAGACCAACTTTGTATTTTATTCTCAGTTCAGTGTTTGTTGGAGAGCCAGTTATAGGTATCTGAATGATATTTTTATTCTTTGACATACCATCTCTCCATTCTGGAATAAGTACTTAGTAAAGAGCATAAATCACCACATTCAGAAAAGAAAAGGAGAGGGGATACATCAGAGTCTGCCATGGGATAGGAAGGCACAATCTCAATCTAGTATATTTCTAAACAGGATAGAAGATAACTGAGGCAATAATGTCTGATAATGCTACCCTTTCAGGGAATCTGGATTTAAGTTCGGAAGAGAGTTGCTTAAATTAACATTACCCAATACAGCTGATATCATGTATTGAGAAGGAAGGGGGGACATTGTTCTTAACTGTTCACTGTATGGGAAGGTGGGATCCTCTAGAAATTCTGTATCAGTAGATAATATGCAATCCCTAGCATACATGTTTTATAATATTAATAGAAGCTAAGTTTTATTTTCAGTTCTACTCCTTGCTTATTTGTATATATCTGGATATTAGAACCATGCTGAGTTGATGTTTGATAAAATGTAGTCCTCCGCATCAAAATAAAAATTCTAATGTCAAACAGGCCATATATCATAAAAAATACTTCCAATGTATATACAATTGTAATAAGCCTCACATAAAATTATAACAATCTGGAAATGCCACACCTGGAGGAAGTAATAATCCCTCACATAGTCAGTGGTGCTAGTCATACATATACCCTCTCCCATGACTATAATTATATATAAAAAAGACTGAGATCTTGGAGATCTTCCCAGGTGAAACGTAACAAAAAAGGTGTTTTATGTTATTTGTCCATACCATACATAGGCAAAACAGACATTTGATGTATGATAATAATTAGTAGGGTAAGATGTACATTTTGATTATATTAGCCAAGCCTTATAAAGAAATCATAAAAGGTGAATATTTAGCTACCTTGTCTTTTATTTATATGTCTGTTTACTGCAAAATAATAAAAGCTATCAGTCATGATTGTAATTATTATTATTGTTGTTGTACATCTACAAACAAAAATAATAAGTATGAGATACATTATTCACAGACTATAGGTCTTATCTTCCCATGCAAACACATGTTCATATAAACCTGGGTCTCTGTGTATCAGTAAATTTATTCACATTTCTGCAACATTGTTCAACTCTTCTGTGCTCTATGGTCACTTATTGAATGGAAGCAAAATGTAAGGTGTCAGCTAGGTATGAGGGAAAAGGAGAAGGTTTGCTTCTATTACTGCAATTTTTAGGAAAGAGGGCATCTCTGACTTACTACTGTTGCTAAAAGGATTTAGTACCATTAATAGACAGCACTACATTAGTAGTTACACTCAAGTTCTGAATAATGTTTAATATTGCCTGAGAAAACTGCAATATTCAGGAGCTTCTAAAATTAATTTTCTATTAACTAAAGCAAATATTTTGTTTTCATCTTACCAGGGAATATTTGGAGTTTTTAGATTCAGATAACATTAGAACAAATACATATGAAAGTTCTGCTAGGACGTGTTGTTTTTATATAAAAGTCAAACTGATATAGAGCAATTAAGCACATCCACATTTTTCAATTTTCCTGTGATACAGTAATTAGAACTTAAAACTGAAATGGACCTATAATGGACAATTTGGTAAAGAAGATTTGGGAGAGACGGGAAAAAAGGCAAGAGGTGTCAAGGACATCCAGCCAAGTGATGGATAGATTGTATGACAGAAAACTTGATACAGCCAGATTTGACTGCCGAGATAGGTAGGATGGTGGTTTTGAATATACAGATGATGCAACACTCTGACTCCATGTCAAAATGGTAAAAACGAGGGGGAGGGGTTGATGATGATCAGTAGCAATATGAACTAATCTTAGGTCACACACACAATAATTAACCACCTCAGTATGGTGAAAAGAAACAGAAAGTAAAAAAAATAGTGAGCAAACTCTTAAGAGCAAGTCCGAAAAAATATTCAACCAGAAGACCTTCTGGGGTCTGTTTTACTTCTTTTCCTTTTTTCTTCAGTAACACAACAAAGTTCCTGCAAATTAAATGGAAAGGGGTTGCATTTAACATTTTCAGTAAAGTCTGGGAAAGTTGTTTCTCAATTTCAACTTTAGTGATTACACATTAATGTTTAAAAGAGTTTCAAAATAATTTACCCAATGTTGCAGCAAAGAATCTGCTGGTAAGATTGTCTTTGTGTTGTGATTTTACAGGGAAGGTATAACATTTGAACTCATACCATTTTGGAAGGTTACACTGTATTCCTGTTAGTAGTCTGAATTACCTGTTTATGGCTACTTTTGTGATTGTCTACTGTATTACTGTAATGTAAACTTGTACTAGAGGGTTTTTCAAAATGGGTTGTATCTAGTCAGAACTCCTTGGTCAAAATGTTTAGACGGATAGACAGATAAACAGACAGATATACTACAAGTCCTCCTGTTCTATCAGCTCCTGACACATTTCCTCGCTGCTACTTAGAATAAATGGCAAATACCCCACTTTCCACAAGCCCAGTCATATATAATTATCTATCCCTCCCACCACCCAGCCCTACTGAACTACATAGCCCTATGAGAGACCCTTTTCTAACTGTAGAGCTCCCACCTGGTGCTTTGCCCTGACCTGAAGCCTGGTTCCCTAACCCCAAGAAAACCACTCCCCTGATGATCCCTAAACCTAAAGTACCCAAATCAGTCTCTGTACCTAAAAACTCTACTTCCCCTCCCAAAACCTAAAGTCCTTGATTGCTCCCTAAACCTAAAACTTCACTTCCACTCCCCAACCTTAAACTCCCTTCCACTTATTAATAGCCCTTCTGCATCTTAAATCTAAAACCCCAAATCACTCCCTAACCCTAAATGCCCCGCATCTCTCTAACCTTAAAAGTCCCCTAATTCTAAATCCCCCTTCCCATCACTGCCTGAAATGTTAAGCTGCAATGCCATCCCCCCCCACCCACTCCCTCACCTGTACATGTAGTTCAGTTCGAACATGAGCAGCAATCCAAACAAGTTACAAATATACAAGTCTCTGGCTGTGAGAGAGTGGTTTTCAATCACCTGTGACTCAGGTGCTTGTAGTAGATTCCAGATAATTAGATGCAAGGAAACATAAAAGAGTACAGATGTAAGACTGGTAACAGGTAGCAATGACCTGCAGACATAAAATGCAGGAAAGATGAGACCAATTGTCCTGTTACCGGTTAATGCACATCTGTGGGCCTCCATTAAAAAAAAAAAAAAAAGGCAAAACTGGCAGCTGATGCAAATGAAAGAAAAAAAAGACACATATAGTTTAGTTGTTTAGTCATAGTCTGAATCAGTGCCACAGATCTCTTGATTTGATACAAAGCCCCTGTCCATATGTCTTTTGAACTGAAACTGTACAAAATAAGGATTTTTTTTTTGGCAGTTTGACTGTAATCAATTTATTTGACCAGATGGCACTTTTCCAGGCAAAGTCTAGATCAATGTTTTATTCTAATTAACACATAAAACAAAATAAAATAAAATGTTTCAGAGGCTACTATTAACATACTGTTGCAATATTCCATTCTGTTTCTGATTTCATAGAATGTAAATAATGGATGACTACAGACTTTAGTTCTTTCTTTTTTTAAAGTTATTTATTTGAAATATGCCATATGTTGCAATATCACGTAAAACTGTACAAGTTTTCATATTTTAGTAGACAGAGAAGACACCTGGACTTACAGATAACATACCTCTCAACTGTACAGATTTTCATAGAATGTCCAGATTTTTGGCTCACATTTTTTGGTCTGTTCCTCATAAAATCTGTGTTTTTCTGACAAATTACTGAGATGAGATGAGGACTGAAGTCATTAAATAATGACATGCATTTGAGTTTCAGATTTCAAATCCTTTTGAAAATGTATGTTAAAAACAAATCCTGTTGCTCTAGCAACTTACTAAGCTTATAAAATTAATATTTAAAATATATCCCTATTCTGGGCCTTTGTCCCCCATTTTGTCAGTCTTTGTCCAGATTTCTTGTACTGAGAGGTTGAGAGGTATGCAGATACAGTGCTCCATTCTGTGTGGGATGATGGTGATGGTGATGATAACAATGATTAATGTTGTGGCAGTTTACCATGGAAACTGTTTTTAGTGCCAGCTGCAGATTTTACATGGAACATTCTAGTGAAAGTTAGTGCAAAATGTAGTCTCTGTTGTAATACTTACTAGCAGTTGTTACTGACTTATTTTTGCTGTCTTACTCAGATTTAATGCCCCCCCCCTTATTTAAGGGATAACACTGAGCATTCATCACAAAGTAAGTAAACATAACCTAAGAGTGCATAGAAAAACATTCCAACAAACAGAACAACACTTCAGTAAACTGCAGTCTCTGTAAAAACAATACTAAATAAAATAAAAAATGGACTGAAGAAATGCAAGCCAACAAATTTAACCACAAAGCGTTTGGGTGAAACCCTTCATCAGTGTGAAATACAAGATTATAAAATCAGCTCCATTAAATAACATTATTAAAAATCAAATGACACAGCCTTCCAATGAACAGTTACAAGTTGAAAACACTCTAAATAAATAGTTACAATATTAGGACAATAATATTCTTCAAATATACATATAATAAGTATATAAAACTGTATATAAAGAATAGATGTATAAAAGAAATCCATATCTTTGTCTATTTCAATAACTTTTGTTTAAACCTTAAAACAGGTTTTAGGCTCACACCAGCATTAAGACCAGGTTCAATATCTGCTTGTAAACGAACTATCCATTAAGATTCTTTCACTTCTAATACATTTTCAGCATTAACCAATATACTTATAAATTATTTCTATGGCTCTAAACATAAAATCATGATCTGGACCACGTTCCATCACGTTTTGCTAGGGTATTATTACTAACACCCCTATGTATATCTGAGTAATGTTTAATAATTCTGTCTTTTAATCTTCTGTTACTTTGGCCCACATAGAACTTCTCACATTTCCTACATGTGGCAAGATATACTATATTCAAAGTAATACACATCGCAAACTTTTTAAAAATAAAACATTGTTTAATTACAGGGTGAATAAAATCAGTGTTAGTTAATACATATTTGCATCAAATGCAATTATAGCAGGGAAATATACCATTTCTGCTCAAGAGGTTTCTATTTTTAGTCATGTTCAGATCCTTGAAACATAAATATTGTTTAAGATTTGAACAGTTCCTATAAGCAAATCCAGGTTTAATACCAACAACATCCCTGATTTCTGGCAATGCATCTAGTATGGTACAATTATTAGAAATAATTATTTTAACAGCATTGGTTCTCCTATTAAAAGTAGTAGTATAGCATAAAAATATTTTCCTTTTTTCATGAACAGGTATGGCATTATGGCCCATAAGGTACCGTTTAGCCAAATTATTTCTTTCATTTATAACCTCAGATCAAAGCTTATTTAGAAACTCACTATTATAGCTCATCTGTAGAAAATCCTGTAACATGTCATCCATTTGTTTATTATAGCCATTAGGGTCAGTATTTAGTCTACTGACTCTTAAAATTTGACTCTTTACAACACCTCTAAAAATATGAGTAGCATGCATACTTTTTCTATACAAATAACTATGTTTATAAATATTAATATCAATAGTATTACCATTTTTCATCAGCCTGACATTCAAAAAACATTATCTCACTCAAGGAAAGTTTTAACAAAAATCGTAAGAAACTGGTTGAGTTATTCAAAAAATCAACAATAACTCAACTTCACTACCTTCCCATATGAGAAAGATGCCATTCACACAATGTTTAAAGAAGGAAATATATGGTTTAAACACAACATGACTGTTATACACAAACCACTCCTCCCACTGGCTTAGTGCAACATTTGCATAGGTGTTTGCTACAGGGGTGTCCATTGCCACCTGTGAAGTTTGATTATATAAACTATTATCAAATAAAAGAATGTTATTAACTAGCACCAAATCCATTAACTCACAAATGGTTTCAATTTTCCTGCCATTTAAACCACTATATTCACATAGACAAATTCTTAAGGCATCAGTACCATAGCTATTAGGAATCACAGTGAAAAGTGATTTAATATCTAATGTTACAAAAATAAAATGTTCAGGCTGCTTACTATTATACCATTCATATAATTTACTTAAGAAATCACTTGCTTCCCGAATAAAACTTTTAACATTACTCAAATAACTTAAACTGTAAATATAAAGAAATAGACTCAGTGATCTAACCTTGACTGGATACTATCAGTCTCATAGGTGAATGAATGCCGATCCTTAGGGACCTTGTATACAGAAAAAACACAATAAAAAGAAATGCATGGAATTAATGACATCTAGGCTACAGCTACATATATATGATACAGAATAAGAGTAGAACTGTGGAAAAGGATAAGGTTAAAACAATGAAATGAGTGAAACAGTGAGACAAAACTGTTAATTATGTATGACAGGGTCAGAAATTCACAGGAATTATCAGATTATACAGTGCAAATCAGGGTGACGAGGACGAAGTAGAAGGATTATACGGACAAATAATGTTCAGCATTAGCAGCAGAAAATAGCTACTGCCTGTGTCATGAGAAAGGAAGGCAACATTTGGCAGTGATGCCATTCAATGCATGCAAGTATTCTGGAGGAAGTAACCATTCAAAGAAATGAAAACTGCATTTAATGCCCAGAAGGCTCCTTGAGAAATTAATCAAACTCAAGAATAGCACAGTTATAAACCCTAGCATGATACGTTCTCAAAAAAAGAGAAAACTGCAGACCATGTCAGTGTAATTACTGAAGCTATAGTATTTCACAAGAAATTTCGGTAGTGTCACTTATATGAAGACAAAAATGACGGTTTGTCCTTAGCCAGTGGCATATGTAACATATATGACACTGAGAACAGGATGTTCTTTTAACAAGTCCCCCCTCCAACCGCAAAGATTTTTTTCTAACACCTCTTCCTCTATGACGACTGTTTTCTATAATAATCATGAAATGAAATGAAATAATGGACAACAAGGAGCAAGCTAAGAGTACTGATCAAATCCAGCCATTTTACAGTAAGGCTTGTCCCAAACAAATAACTAGTGCCAGAATCATGGATTAAAGCTAAATGTCAAAAATACATTATTGTCCCCTTTGGAAAGTTGAGCATGACATTGCCAAAACACCCCCAAGAGCTGACCCACTAGTTCGTGATTTGGTAATTTATGTGAACAGTTGACCCCAAATTCTATAAGGAATAGACTAAGATGAGGCAAACTTAGGGATATTCTGCAAAATCAGGAACAGTTTCAACTTGGTTTTACAAATACAGCACCCAGAGAGAGAGAGAGAGTAAAGATTGCAGCATATTTCATGCAAATACACAGTAGTCATGTATAGGCAGACTGTAAGCTAAGCAAACAATATGAGAGTAACTTGCAGACCAAACATATTAAGCAAATACAAGAACGTTCGGTAAAATTGGGGACAGTTTCAAATGTGTTTCATACAGTATTCCAATTTTTTATACAAATGCACACTTGTCATTAATGTCCAACTTTAAACTGAGCACTATTTATTTCACCAACAACACAGCTAGCCACTCCTCCCAAAACAAAAGCATAAATATTTCAGTTTACTTCATACAAATGCACACTAGTCAGCCCTTAGTACCAGATTTTAAGTTGAGCAAATGAAAAGGTTAAGTTCCCATAGCACAGCTAGCCACCCCAACCAAAAAAAAAAAATTATTTCAAACAAATGCACACTAGCCAGCCTTTAAAATAATATGAAAAGGACAAAGTTACTGCCAATCCCCCCAAAAGAGCATAAATATTCAGACGGTTTTATACAAATGCACCTTAAGGATGGAATTTAAACCAACTAAGTGAAAAGGACAAGTTATATTCATCCACAGCACAGCTGGCCAGCCCATACACCAAAAAGGATAAAAATATTCCAGTTTATTAACATAAATATTCACTTACCAGCCTTAATGGCCAAATTTAAGCTGAGCAAATGAAAGGGCAAGTTACTACAACCCACAGCACATCCAGCTACCCCCACCCCACCAGAACAAAAAGAGAGCAGAAGAGTACAGTGGAAAAAAAACATAAATATCCAGTTTCAAAATATTTAAAGAAATGCACACATGCAAACACACACACACACACACACACACACACATGCCAAACTTTAAAATATTTAAATAAATGCAAACACACACACACACACACACACACACACACACACACACACACACACACACAAAATAACCTAGCCATCACTGTCCCTCCCCTCTCCAAAAATAAGAAAGAAAATCTAGTTATTAGCAATACGTCATATAGGAAGCCCGATCAAAAGGTTATGGGCCTCAGAGTGGCTAGCACTATATGGTATAGGAAACCCCACAAAAGGGTTATGAAAAAAATCAGACGGCCTTGAAAGAAGGGCTCAGGTGGTGATGAGTAAATCAGTAGCTTGGCAGCGGAACACAGAGGATAATAATAATAAATAGGGTCTACTTATTAGGAAAGAATAGCTGCGAGTAGAGGATTGAAAGAGTCTGTACTCCTACTCTTCTCTTCAATTACTTCAGGGTGTAGCCAACAGTATGCCATAGACACTACCGTATACACTTTCTTTAAAAAAATATTTATTTTGTGCAATATCTTTTTACTTAAAATATTATCATAGTTTACAATTATACATGTCATTAAAAAGCTTCTTCAGAATGCCTGAGTGGCTAAATGGATTTTTGCTTAAAATTGTCATTTCAGAAGCTTTTTTTGGTAATGAAAAGATATACATTCCAGAAATATGCATTACCTGTTTTTTGGAAGGGGTCTACATTTGTTTGTAACACAGTCTACATTTTCAAAAATCCTGGCTGTGTCTCTGAAAGACTTTTAAGTCTTTTTGATTCCAATACCTGGCAACCATCAGGCTTCCCTCTTTGAAGTAGATTCATCTTTCTATGAGGGGGGAAGTTAATGATCACAGGAGCTCATGATCATGCAGCCATCAGTGGTTTTGTGGTATATGACACTTATCTCCTGCAGTCTGATGACTGTGTGGGTGTGGGTGGGTGTGCATGTACCGCCTTCTCCTAGGTACCTAAGCCAATGATCAAACTTCAGTCATCAGTGTCAGTCAATGCTTTATCACTCTGTGCCATTAAGTTATGTCTTTGACTGTCAGAACCAGAACTTGTCAGAGATTCAGGATGCAATGCTAGGCTTAAATAAACCTTTGTGATTGTTAGCCTAGTAAACACCTATGAACCTATAACTAACTTTATAAATGACACTACAGACCATCTAATACAAAATGTATAAGCCTTTGCTAACAACACAAAGCTTGACAAAAGTCCTTTACCCAAAAAGCTGTATAAATAATGAATAGGTGCTTGGAAAAGTTGGGGAAAATATGTAACAAAGCTAGCTTGCCAGTGTAAGTACAAATGAGAAATGACCCATATACAAACACACAGAGAAAAAACATTAACATTGACAACAGTGGAAAGACCGCTAAGGATAGTCATCACTAAAGCTGAAAAAATAATGCAGGATAAATAGTAGTAAAACAATGGAATGCACAGGAAAATGTGGCACTGCTAGAAAGCAAGACATTTTAAGACATCTGTTGATAAGATCTCACCTAGAATACAGTTTAAATTTTTAGAGATAACCATCTTCAAGGATATAGTACAGAGGTAGTATAGAAGATGGCTATAACTAAGTTATATAATATTAACCAGATGACCTGTAACAGACTAGAAGATCTTATCATATATAATCTTGAAGAAAAAAAGGAAATGGGGGGACCTGGCACAAATTTTCAAGAAGCTCAAGAAAGTCAAAAAAGTCAATAAGAGATCTGCCCTTTCAAAACAGAGAAGCTGTAACAGAAACAAAAGTAGATACAGCTTGAAGATACAAAGCAGGAATAAGAATGATATCAAATGAAGTATTTGTTTCTATAGAAAAGGTGGTGAATGACACGATCTTAATGAAAATTCAGCATAGTCATAGTATTCAAGAATACAAAGGACAGATGTAAGTCAATATTTATTATTTTGGATAAGTCAGGATAAAGTTTTAGGTAGGCTCTATAGCTTATCTAATATTTAGCACAATTGATAGACTCCACTGGACAGGGGTCCATATTTGTTTCTAGAATCAATGTTTCTATGTCAAGATATTTTCTATATCTACAAAAATGTATAGAACATAGGAAACTTTTCTAATAAAAGGTTCACTATGAGAAGTCAGGGTTTTATCATACATATCATCTTCCGTATTGGACAAGGGATTTGATATTATAATAAAAATATCATAGTGCTTGGAAAAGTGCAAAACAGTTTTGGACAAAGTACAACTGGCTTTTTTAGATCGGTGTGTGTGCGTGTGTGTGTGTGTGTGTGTGTGTGTGTGTGTGTGTGTGTGTGTGTGTGTGTGTGTGTGTGTGTGTGTGTGTGTGTGTGTGTGAGACAGAGATCATCCCTTAATTAAGGTGTAAAATATCACAAGTAAAATGTCTACATTTCACAGAAAAGCAGAGTGCAAATGTTATAGTAAAATCAGCTTTTTTAAGGTGACTGAACTGCAATACAAGCCCAATCTGGGGGTCTGCCCCCACATCCTTATGCTTTAAATATGTTATTGTCAAAAGTCACACAATGTTGGAAAGTAGAGATAAATTAAAAAAAAAACTCTCAATTTTCTATTTACTCCACAACTCCTCACCTTAGATCGATTACTGGCTTGGGTGACTGACAGAGCAGTAGGGAGGGATGGGTATGCCTGCCTGGGAGGGGAGGGCACTCACTGGTGATGCTCCTTTAGATGTAACCAATGAGTTTGAGGGGTGGGGAAAGGGAACAGTGGGTAGGGCATATAAATTAAACACAACACTGAATGGAAGCACAGATGGCTGTGCCCCCAGGACACTCTTAAGATCCAGAATCAACCACAGCAACACTGGAGCAAGTCCTGGGTGGGGAAGGATGCTGGTAGACTTGACATAGATGTGGGGAACTGGAGGTCGGACCAGTATCAATGATGTCCAATAAGACCAAAAAATTAAAAACAGTTGACTAGAAAGATAGTGAGAATTTAGAAATTATAGGTAGCCTTTAAAACACTTATTACAGCAAAATCTTATTACATTTATCTCTTACGGCTGGCTTCCTGGGAAACAGGTATCCTCTCATTTTGGAGTGACAATTTTTGTATAAAGATTGTTAAGCAGACTCTTGATACAAACAACATTGCTTCTCATCCCTTATAGTCCATCAAATCAAAGTTTTTCAATTTCAATGCAGGATAATGCTTTAAATATGGTAGATTATGCAACTGCTATACAAGAATGCAACTAGAATTAATGCACATGAAACAAGTACTAACAATATAACATTCTTTTTTCAAATGTCACTTGATTTTTTTTCCAAGAAATGGTGGAATGTTGGCACTGATGCATATCCTTTTAAATATTTACTGGCTATTGCTTTACTTGGTAAGATAAGGGCATACACAGTTGTATAATTTAAAAATCGCATGTTCCTTAGTTCATTCAAATTATTTCAGATTTATTTCCATTCATGTTGTTTTAGGAAACTACTGATTCTTGACACATGATAATTCACAAATACCAAGTGTCTGTAGAATGCAGACCCACTGCATCTCAAAGAATTAAAATTTATTAGATTTTGTAATATAACTAAAATATATCCCTTTCTCTGAGATGCAGTGAACTTGAAGCTGGTTATGATATGCAGAGGGGGGTGGGAGAAACTGGAGAATGTACATGTAGCATTTCAGGTGCTTGACATACAGATGATAGTAGAATAAGGTTTTCAGTTTATGGCAGTGTGCTATAGGTCTGCATCAGGCTGCCATAAGCTATATTCACCTGTCCGTGGTTTAACAAACTACCCCTGTCTTGTTAAGACCCAGTATAGTGAAATTATGGCTAAAAGCTAAACTGATGTATGTCAGCAATTGCTCATAGGCAGTTATTAGGCATGCACTCCAGAAAGCCATTAATGATCCTAGCCCAAATTCACATTTGCACGTACAGACAGACAAACATATACACACACACATCCCTAAAAAAAAAAACACTTCCCTGTTTTGGCTACACAGACATAAAAAAAAAACAACATTGTGATGAAATGAACTTCTGAAAAAGCCTCCATTCCATAAAGTATTACAGACACATCTCCAAAGACACACACATTTTATACATATAGACAGATACAATTATTTATATCTTTATAGTCAGAGTTGTAACAAGAATCTGAAACTTGTTAACAAATGTAATTTACAAATATAACTGTTTGTAACCCATGCCTGCATTAAGAGCAAGTTCATAATCTAAACAGTGCATGTCATCAAAGTCTGAAGTTTTTGTAAGGAAATAAGGTCCATCTTCTTGAAAATGGAAAGAATTGTGCATAAATGAAGTATAACGTTATAAACCTTTTCCACAAATTAATCATCACAATCAGGAAAAAATCTGAAACTGAATTATCTATTTGTTCTGCCTTCATTCTGTATTAAAATAAGGAAAACACACTATACACTTCAAACTGCAGTTTTGATGGCTCTTTTTGGATAGGAATACAATGCCTATAGGTCTATTAGAAGCAATGACTATGTAGAGCATGAAGTACCACAATTACACTTCAAAATCAGGAAAAAGACAAGGTTGATAAAGTGTGCTGTTCACTTTCGGAAACAAGTCTAATTAACTATCCTTTGTAGGTGGATATATCCTGTTCAATATCAAATTGTATAGTTTTTTTGTTGCACAAAATGTGTTATTTTTGCATTTTATTTTGCTGTTAAGGCAGAGGTGAAAATCAGTTCTATATCATTATGAGAACTGAACCCACATTGCCTCGCTACCTAAATTAATATAATGGCTACTATATCTCCATGCTAAATACGTCTATAGTAGTTTCTTAGTTCCTAGAAAGACAAGCTGTCAACTACTTCTTGGAGGTGGAACATATCACATTGAAAACCAGCACATAATGATGTAGTGAAATCATAAATAGGCAAGTTGTTTTTGCTTATTGATAATAGGTTCATAGGTAATTTCTATTCTAATAACCAAAAATGGCCTTTTTAAGCCTAGCCATGCTTTCCAAATATATTGGACAGGTTTTGATGCCCCAAGCCTATAATATGAGTGGTATGGATGATCAAGCATTTATACGCTTCCTCTAATCGGTACATAGGTGCCAGACCAGGTGTAAATAATGCCTTGCAGCTGTGGGTAAATCATTGTCCAATACCTAACATGACATTTTGTGTTTGCAGTTACAGAGAAAAAAATAAGTAAAAAATAAATCAAACATAGCATAATCTCCATTTCTGCAAACTTATTTGCATCTTTGACATGAGTATAACTGGAAATTAAATTAATTGTAAAACAAAAATGCTATTGAAAGTGACCTATAAGCACTTTTCTGATGAAGCTTTTGTTAAGCACCTCTAAGTGCTGTTAAGTTCAAGTTTCAGACTGACAACGGTCAATGCCAGGCATCAAAGAATACATAAGCATAAAGTAAAAGAGCTCTGAAAGCTGTTAGAGACTGAACTCTACCATACTTCAAACAAAAAGTGTGGCAGAACAAAGTGTTTAATGACTTTTAAAACTTTTTTTCTTCAAAGGAACTCTCCATTTCTGCCTGCTGTTTGTCTGGCAGAGTCATATTTTATTATGTTTCAGTAAAGCATTTTGCATTTGTACACTTGTTTCCTGTAACTATTAGACTGTGGGGCAGATAAAGCTCAATGAACTATAAAGAAATGTGATTAGGTCTCTCAGATCATAATCCATATTTATTTATACTTTATTGACCATTTTAGTCCCAATAAGCCAATAGCCTTTTTTCAGGGGTGACCCGAGGCAATATTCATACTAACTAGGGGAAATTTGTCCAAGGTACTGAGAAATGTCCCCTACTCTTTTTTGGATAAGTCCTGTTGGATCTTTTACATACACCTGAGCTACAACCAACTCAAGAAGATGGGGCCTCAGTTTAATGTCTCACCCAAATGAGGGCACATTCAATAGTGTCAGTGTCAGTACTGGAAACGTGATCCATCTACCTGGTGTGGGAATAGAGCCCTAACTTTCTGCACCAAAGTCAAGTGTGATACCAACTGAGTAAGTTAGACAGTTGAAACTGCATAATTAATAATGATAAATAAGTTGGTTGATCTTACTGTAAAACAATATTAGTGAAACCCAGGAACTTTTGAACCCTCTGTCACTTTATGAGTAACTAATTTAAAACAAGAAATTTGAGGGAATATTGGCAGCCATATAAATTCATTTTAGCCTTTGTTTCTTTATATATATCTATATCTATATCTATATATATATATATATATATATATATATATATATATATATATATATATATATATATATATATATATATATATATATATATATATATTTATATATGTATATATATATATATTTATCTATCTATATATATATATATATATATATATATATATATATATATATATATATATCGTAAAAAATCCAATAGCGATAAGCAGCATACAACCCAAGACTTATTGGAAAGTCCTCCAATCTCCAGCTTCAAATAAATCCACACAGCGAAGTTAAAATAACTTAATTTAATACACAAAAGCAACAAGACAGAACATAGAACGTAAGCGCTTTCACAGGCTTTCCCGCTTCATCAGACGTATCAGATAACAAACAAAGCAGCTCACATATATATATAGAATATTTAAAATGCTTAATTAATCAATTAAACAAGGACATACAATTTAAAGCGCTAATGCTTAATAAAACATAAAATAAATTTAAAAACTAATGCTGCTCTGGACTTGGTCAAGACTTATATAAAGACATAATAGATTATATTTTATGTAAACAAAGCATCATTAAAATCTGTGCTAAGATAACATCTATTATTTAATAACTCAATTCATATTCTACGACAATATACAAAATCAATTGATTAGCTGCTCATATGCTGTATATTGGGAAAAAGGTATGCTGAGGCAGTATTTCATATTTCAGTATTTCAGTATATCAAGTATGACTGAGCAGGAGAGTAAATATGAAGGCTTCATAAAGTTTGATTAGAAATGTGCCAGGCAAGACACGTTATGGTCTGCTGAGCATGATGGGATGAGGAAACATGCATCCAAATAATACAATCCACCCTGATCTTGTAGTAGGATTAGTGGAATCAGTATAGCAAAAATGAATGGACTGCAAAAATATAGACAGCCAAATTATAAAACCATGAACCATCTCAAGGTTCCTTGTAGTTTTTGGTGGCAGTTAGTCCAAACAGCAGAAGGTCTTATGACAACTTATAAGCAGAAAGCTGCTAAAAGAAGAGCTTGGGCTACTGAGGACATTACGAGCAAAAACATGTCAATCAGGTTATTTGCAAAATAATATATTGTTTACTTATTTATTTATTTATTCCAACATACATTTGTTAACCAGGTAAGTGCAATAGTCAAAAGACACTTTTCAGGCATAGCCCAGGATATATGGCAATATAAAGACAACCTAGTATAAGAAGTAACAAGTAGCTAGGGATAAAAATAGAAGCGATTTATGCTGACAAAAACAGTTTACATTGATATTGGACAGAATATACAATCATAGCAGACAAACATGTTTTGAAAAACAACTTGAATTGCTATGGGTCAGAATATTTCATGGACAGAGGGAAGTGTGTTGTAAAAGAAAAATGCTAAGTGACATATCAACACAAAAGCACATTTAAATTTCATTTTGGATACACAGGTGAGGGTCCTAAGCAGGCAAGAGAGATTTTTTTTTGTTTGTTTGTTTCTGGAAGACATAAACAAGAGGAAAGGGAGGTGGCAGAGTACTAGGAGTTAAAGCTGGAGAGAAAGAAATGAAGGATTACACTAGCAAATATCAGAAGCCCAAAGAACAAATTTTGTCATTTGCAGGCAATGCTTTTAAATGGAATTCAGAATTCAGCACAGTTGGAAATGGCTGAGATGAGACAATTCTGCTAATTAAACTTTGCTGAGATATGGCAAGTGGCACAGAGGGTTAATGGTGTGAACTCTAGCTCCTGTAATACAGAGTATGAATCTCTCAGCCCTCATTTACCTTCTTTGTGGCCTAGCAAGTCCCTTAACCAGACAGTGATTAGGGGCAACTGGGAATTTGGGCTAGTCTCCTCAGTGGTCCCCTGGACTGCAAGCCTATTAATTACCTCTGAACATAAATGAGTACAAGCCTGGATATGGAGATACCAGGCTTCCTGGCTTCTAGAAACATAAGTAATGGAAATAAGAAGTGGTATTCTACTACAGAGGAATTAAATATCTGAGTAAGGAGAATAAAGCAGGAAGTGTCAGTGAAGATGAACAGAAGCCATAGCAGAAAGAATGAAAGCAGAAAGAGCTGTGAGGGTCATCTACAGACTCCTTAATAAAAATCAGAGTGCGTGTTCTGCTTACAAAAAAATTTAAACTATGGACCCAAATGTGATCTGTAGTGATGTATGACTTCAAACTGCCAGCCATCCTTTGGGAAATATCTGCATCTGGAAGTAGATTGAAATCGGTACGGTGAAGTATGTGTCTAGGGAGATCTTGTCCAGATTGTTTGTGTACCACTGCCTCTGCTCATTGTGATTATTGAGAAAGTTGTGGGGTTCGTGAGAAATACAGTGTGGGATAGTATTCCTGGCATTATGTGATTCACTGTCAGTGAAGCAATTGTTGAACCAAGATTGCACTGCAAATTTGAGACTGAAGAGGCACATTTATAAAAAAAAGGCAAATAGTTTAAAGTGGTGTTATGGTTAAGAGAGGCAAAACATTTCTGACAGATTGTTCTGAATCTTGAAGGTACTTATGAGGTAGATAATGCAAAATGGTATTATTTAAAAGACAAAAAGGGAAAATAATGTGTCCTTATCTATGAGAGTAGTGAAGGGGACAGTAAAAACAAAGATGGAGGTACACAGTAGGAAAAAAGGAAAGCACTAAGAAAGAGATCTAAGTTTAAGGTAAGGGCATACGTCTCAATGTCTTAGTGTAAGAAATCTGGGCAAAGCCTGACAAAATAGGGGGCAAAGGCCCAAAAACAGGGACATATTTTAAATATTGCTCTTATTAAGTTAGAAAGTTGCTAGACTAACAAGGTTTGTGTGACCATACATTTTCTGAAGGATTTGAAGTCTGAAACTCAAATGTATGTCATTATTTAGTGACGTCAATCCTCAGATCACCTCAGTAATCTTCCAGAAAACCACAAATTTTATGAAGAATAGTCCAAAAAATACAAGGCATAAATCCGGACATTATGCAAAAATCTGGACAGTTGAGAAGTATGGGTAAGGAGACAGAATAGTTATGAAATGATGAAAAGTGTTGACAGAAGGATGGACAACGAGCTTGAAAATGAGATTATGAAGGGAAGTGATGGTTTATGATGGTATGCAATTAAAAAAAGAGAAAAAACAGGACGTTGCTATTTTGGGAAACAGTGAACAGGATATATATAAAAGAATAAAGACATAACAATGTGGCAAAGTTTTTCACCACAAATGAATGGGCAGGGTCAATTAAAAAGAAGGCTTAACAAAAGGAGATTGAGATGGAGAGAAAAAGGGATGTATAATTTCTAATGTGGGGGCAAAAGTATCAGAAGAGCAGAAATGCATAAAGGAAAACAGCTGTAGGGCAGAGACACCTGATGGTCCACCAAGCCAGGTGTGGAAAGCACTGATGTATGCAATCAAAGCCATTCACAATCCTCCTCATTCTCAGAAGATGGTGTGTTTGCACTGCATGGTTGCATGCCAGGGAAGTTTTACTGTAGTTAAGCCCTGAACAAATCAATTAACTTAAGAAGCTGCCAGAACACACATAAGCAGTTCTACTGAATTAGTCACATGTACCTTACCAGTCACATCTACCTTAACAGAATTACTTGTATGTGTGTATATATATATATATATATATATATATATATATATATATATATATATATATATATATTTTTTTTTTTTTTTTTTTTTAATTATTAGTGTAAAAGTAAGCAAAGGGTGTACTTTATACCTACCTCCTCTGAAATATACAGTATAACACAGGTTCACTTTCAGAGGGCATAGAAAAGCAATATATGCAAAGTGCATTTTCTGTTAATTCCATTCATAAGGGGCAGCTACAGCCCCCTTAATCCGCTTGCACCTACATCTAGAAGTGGAGGGCAGTTAAGGGGTCTCTGCCCCTCTACAAACATAATTAAAGTAAACACAAGCACTTCATTCTAATCATCATACAACAGGTGTGGCAATACTACTCTTGAAACATTTTAGTTGAGCTTGACAGGTATCATTCCACAGGTGAATATATATAATATAGTGAACAGCTGGTGGGACAGCACAAATATGGTGTAGCAGTTACACAAGCAGGAATTTTACTTGTTGGAATCAGAGTATGAGTTTGTTTATCATGTTGCAGGGCTAGCGTGATATGGGATTTGAAAGGTAGCTAGCTTGGTGATACTATCCAATATAAATCCAAGCAATATAAAGATCAGGTTACATGGTCAGAAAAAAATACATTGTATTCAGGTTCCTACATCCTAGATTTTGCTGGATATCTTGTCCACCTAAGTTACAAGCTCCATGACCAGCCACCTCATCAGTTCCTTCAAAATCCAGGCTCAGTATTCAAAGCCAGACCTCTAGGGTCACAGTACAGTCTCCATCCAACTTTGTCACTGAACATATAATCAGTTGTCATATTAGTAAACTTTTGTCTTCTAAATAAGAATTAAGCACTCAGTTCATCCATAAATTTAACAAAATACATACCATCAAAATCCATGATTCAAGATTCTTTACTATGTAAGTATTATTGATGTTTGAATATGGAGCAAACTGCATTTCAACTTGAAAAAAATCAGTCTTAAAAATAAAATAAAATCTTTTTTGCATTGTTTTTCAGTCTTCTTCATATTTTAAAAACCTGAATCATGTTGACTGTGTTTCACTGTTGATATAATGTGTCGTGATATCATTTCAAGGTGACTGATTGCTCAAGTCTTTACTTCTGAGTAACAAAACAAATTTGCAAGATATGTTGTTGCTAAGGAAAACAATTCACTGATATTGTGAAATTCGTAGGTATCAGACAACCTTAATAACACAACCCTAACAGCAAACAAAGGAGGTACACATGAGATATTTTAACCATACAGCTTTTGTAACTTAGACATTTCAAAATCTATTTTTACTGTACAATGTAGCAAAAGAACCCCCAAACAACAGCAGTTTAGGATGTTCCAAGATGTGTATTGTCAGCATGGATTACAGTAGCTACGGCAAGATAACATAACAGAACAACAGAAGATTTACATGATAACAACAATCAGTGTTTCATGCTGTGAATTACACATTTTGTGTGTTTTTCTGCAGAGGTATCCATCCTATGTTATCCATCCATGGTAAAGATTTTCTCACTTGTTTATGGGGTATTATTCATAAACCAAGCTGCAAACACCTGATACACTTACCTGCTAATATTTTTTAGGGATACTTCTCAATATAGTCTAAGGAGAAGAGAATGACTTGTATATTTAAAAATATGATGTGGAAGATGGTGCAAGATAGAGATGAATACAGACCAGTTGCCAGAGCAAAAAAAAAGTTACACAGGTATAGCAGAGTTGGTCAAAATATTTGGGGAGCATGTAAGACAAATGAAATGTGGGGTGTAACTTACCTTATAGGCAACATCCACTTTCAGACTGCATTCAAGACCATGACTAGTGAAAACAGTTAAAAAATGATTTGCATTACTTGTTGCCCAACGATGTTTGAGCACCTGAGGAAGACCGTATGGTATGTCACAGTGAACTTCAAGACAGGATATTATTAGCTTTAAAAAAAAAGTTTATATTTAATATCACTTTAACCTTCAAGAATCTGGACTATTTGTTTTTTGACCATGTAATTGGCTGGTTCAGACATGCCAAGCACCAAAGGGTTTGCAGAAATAATGCAGACAGATGTTCAGTCACAGCATTTCCATTTTTAAAACATGTACTACAAGATAAAATAAATATACAATGACAATTAAGTGTTTATGTACAGAAAGTCAATATTAGATTCATGCAGTAAGTTTTCAAATGGCAGTATTAAAAGGGAACTGTACAATAATTGTATTGCATATCAGTGCTATCATTAACACAGTGTTTTTCTAGCATTTCTGAATCACTTGTAAATATCTGCATATGTTAGGTGGACAACCAGCTAGTTTCAATGACCTTATGCAAAAGCATACCTATATGTAGCCTTTTAATTGTACCTTTGAAGAAATCATCATCATCATCTTCTTTTGGCTGTTCCCATTAGGGGTCGCCACAGCGGATCATCTGTTTCCATTTCTTCCTGTCCTCTGCATCATGCTCTTTCACACCAACCGCCAGCATGTCCTCTCTCACCACATCCATAAACCTTATCTTAGGTCTTCCTCTTTTCCTCTTACGTGGCAGCTCCATCTTTAGCATCCTTTTCCCAGTATACCCAGCATCCCTCCTCAGCACATGTCCAAACCAATGCAATCTCGCCTCTCTTACTTTGTCTCCAAACTGTCCAACCTGAGCTGACCCTCTAATATACTGATTCCTAATCCAGTCCATCCTAGTCATACCCACTGCAAATCTTAACATATTTAACTATGCCACATCCAGCTCTGACTCCTGCCTTTTCGTCAATGCTACCATCTCCAACCCATATAACATAGCTGGTCTCACTACCCTCTTGTAGACCTTCCCTTTCACTCTTACTGGTACATGTCTGTCACAAATCACTCCCGACACTCTTCTCCACCCATTCCACCCTGCCTGTACTCTCTTCTTCACCTCTCTTCCACACTCACCATTACTCTGAACTGTTGATCCCAAGTACTTAAACTCATCCACCTTTACCAACTGTACTCCCTACATCCTCACCATTCCTCTACCCTCCCTCTCATTTACACACATATATTCTGTTTTAGCCCTGCTGACCTTCATTCCTCTCCTGCCTAAAGCATATCTCCTCTTTAACTCTGCCATATCCACCTCTCCAGGGTCTCCACAACCTGGTCCCTACTCTCACTACATATCACAATGTCATCTGCAAACATCATAGTCCACGGGGCCTCCTGTCTAATCTCATCTGTCAACCTGTCCATCACCACTGCAAATAAGAAAGGGCTCAGAGCTGATCCTTGATGTAATCCCACCTCCACCTTAAATGTATCTGTCACTCCCACCGCAGTCCTCACCAATGTCACACTACCCTTGTACATATCCTGTACCACTCTTACATACTTCTCTGCCACTCCCGACTTCCTCATACAATACCCCAACTCCTCTCTAGGCACCCTGTCATATGCTTTCTCTAAGTCCACAAAGACACAATGCAAGTCCTTCTGACCTTCTCTGTATTTCTCCAACAACACTCTCAGAGCAAATATTGCATCTGTAGTGCTCTTTCCTGGCATGAAACCATACTGCTGATCACTAATCATCACCTCCATTCTTAACCTAGCTTCCACTACTCTATCCCATAACTTCAAGCTGTGACTGATCAGTTTTATCCCTCTGTAGTTACTGCAGCTCTGCACATCAGCCTTATTCTTAAAGATAGGTACCAAAACACTTTTTCTCCACTCCTGAGGCATCCTCTGACTTTACAAAATTTCATTAAACAATCTGGTTAAAAATTCCACTGTCATTTCTCCTAAGCACCTCCATGCTTCCACTGGCATGTCATCTGGGCCAACAGCCTTTCCATTCTTCATCCTCTTCATAGCTGTCCTTACTTCCTCCTTGCTAACCTGCTTCACTTCCTGATTCACTATCCCCACATCATCCAACCTTCTCTCTCTCTCTCATTCTCTTCATTCATCAGCCCTTCAAAGTACTCTTTCCATCTACTCAACACACTCTTCTCACTTGTGAGTACGTTTCCCTCACTGTCCTTTATCACCCTTACCTGCTGCACATCTTTCCCAGCTCTGTCCCTCTGTCTAGCCAATCAGTACAGGTCCTTTTCTCCCTCTGTAGTGTCCAATGTCTCATACAACTGTCTATATGCCTTATCATTAGCCTTCGACACCTCTCTCTTTGCTATGCGCCTCATCTCCTTATACTCATGTCTACTTTCTTCATCTCTCTGACAATCCCACTTCTTCTTTGCCAGCCTCTTCCTCTGTATACTCTCCTGTACTTCCTCATTCCACCACCAGGTCTCCTTGTCCAAAATACAAAGCATAATTAACTAAATTAATTAGTATGTGAAGTGTATGTAACTCAATATCTGATTTTATACATTTTTCTGAGGTAGCCTTTGCTGTAAGAAAGATATGTTCCTAGAAAATGAGCAAATTTATAACCAGCAAGGTACTGGGGATCTATGTCTGCCTTTTTTTATGCAGTTTCAATAGTGTGGAGTTTGAACAACACAGGATCTAGGATATCTCCTAAAAGGAATCTGCATGAATACCAAACTCAGTGAAAAATACCTGTAATGCAACTGCACACATTCAAGAACCCACTAAACCAGTGGGGAAACACAAGCACACACATACACACACACACACACACACACACACACACACACACACACACACACACACACACACACACACACACACACACACACACACACACACACACACACACACACACCCTCATTAGAAACATAATTACACTTGAAAGAACCAAATGTAAAAAAAGAAAACTAGACTAAGCATATTTACAGGGAATGTAAATCCCTATGTCACTCCATAACTCACATCCCCTGCTACTTGTATATAAAAACTTTGTGGTTGTACAAATATAGACAAAAGGACACTGTAAAGACTTTATCCTTCTGTTTCCTGCACTCATTGCTTGCAAAATCTCCATAACAGCTACACATTTGGTGAGAAACCAATGCAACATTGTTGTTTGGTGATTGTGATCCTTTTTTAATAACCGTTCTTGATAAATGGCGCCTTCAGTTACCCAGATTGGATCAGGGAGAACTCATTGATTGGTCCTATAAAGTGTCCTCATACTAAAGCATGCACTACAAGCGGTAATGCTGCTGTCTCATAGCTCTAAGTTCTGAGGTTTGATCTTGATCTCCTTTCATTGTCTGTGTAGAAATGGTGCTCTCTCCTCATATCAATTTAGGATTCTCTCTGGGTAGGCTGTAGTTTCCTCCAACAGTCATGCTGCTTATCTTCATTAGCTGAAGTACTCTCTGCACATTTAGCTTTCATTACTCTGAAGAGGATTTTCATTGAAAAATATCCACAAGAAACAGTCCCTATAGGTTCATAGCTAGTTACTTGGCTTACAGCCCAGGGGACCATTAAAAAGCCTAATCCAAACTCCTCCAGGGAGCTGTCTAGTTAAGTGACTTTCTGAAGGTCACACAGTAGGCAAATAAAGGTGGAACCAGTCAAACCATGTACCACTGACACAGGAAGCAGTTTGTTAATAAGTCAGAGATTTAACTGGCAGGATATCCCTCTGTGCTGATGCCAGAATAGCAAGTGATTAAATGTATAAATACATACTTAAATAAGTTTGCAAACATTAATCCAAGTTTGGGCACTATTTAGGTATATTACAAAAAATATGCTGCATATAAAATCTACTGCAAAAAATAATACAAGTAGGAACCACATGTATTAAGTGCCTCCAATAAACCTTGTGAAGCAAGATTAATACAAAAGAATGACAAAGATTAACCACAGACAATGTCTCCAAACTATCAAAAGTCTGAATCAAATAAGAAACAGGAGTTATATATAAGAAGGTAGATACTATATCATATTACCAGGGGAAAAATGTCAGAAGGCCCAAGCCTGCACTGTGTAATTGTGCAGCAGCTATAAACAACAATGGTCCCTGCTACTCATTACCCACAGCTTTCCACTCTAAGCACACTGTACAGTACTAGTCCAGCATGAATTTCATTAAGACATGCACCTGTGTATGGGATTTCAAGGAAATAGCACGTGTTAAGTAAGGGAGAGATATTTATGATGGATATGGACTATCATGACAGCAATGTGGCCAGAAAAGGGCAAGAGAAAGCACTTCTAGATTCCTTACTTTTCTGACCCTCCATAAGTACCTCCTAAACCAGATGTAGGTTCACTGAAAATACAACAGTATGCAAAGCTCAGACAGAAGTGTGGATGCTCCATCAAAATCTCTGCAATTGTCAAATTGGTTCTCTTAACCATTGTTATGTCAGTCAATGAAAATAACAGGGAAGGCCAAAGAAGAGAAACCAGAAGAAATAAATGTGTAATATGTGTTCATCTCATTCCTCAACCTTAGTTACAGAAGTTTGTTCTTTAGTTTGTTTTTCCTCTACTTCTGTTCACTAATCCTAACACATTCAAAAACCGCCACCTGTGTCTCCTCATTAGCAACTAACTGTACAGTGGTATATGTCCATGATATTTTGTCAACTACAGACAGGAAAACTAATTCTCTAAGTTTAATTGGGGTCATCATTTAGCATCAATAAGATATACAGTAATATTTGAAGAAAGACATAAGGATTTTTTTTGAGAAAGGCAGGGACCAATTCTGGGCCTTTACTATTTAATATATTCATCAGTGACATGCATGTGGCTACAAAACATGCCACCATTATCCAATATGGAGAGGACTTTAACAATTTTTTTCTGCCCCATACTCATATATGATACAGTCAGTTACCCAGGAATTATATTTCTTCCATTGATACCTGGCTTTAACAATCCCAACTACTACTTCACCATAGCAAGCAAAACTAATCATATTCTCTCCCCAAAAACTACCAATCATATAGTAAACAACTAAGTGATAACATCATTAAATAACCCCAAACTAGAACAGGAATCCCACATTAAACTGCTTAGAATCATCATTGTAGAAAAACGAACCACTAGATTTAATAAAATCCATGTAGGCATAGTGTAGAGCCTACATGAAATGTTACCCTGTTCATGTACATGGTTCCCTCTTAGCAGCACACCATGCATATTAATCATGGTGCATTGCCTAGGGAGAGCCACGGAACATGGTTATTGAATCAGTGTAGGGAGTGTGGTGCTAACTGTGCCCACAGATGAGTAACACACTCCTTGCACTGTCCAATTATAGCGTATCAATGTGATTTATTTTTTTTTTATTTCTTTAAAAAGCATGTTTCGTGGCGCAGAGTGCAGCAGTGCTAAGCAGTGCTGAGACACCTGCCAGACATCTCAAAATAGAAACTGGATGTATTTAATTATTTTCTAAAGGTCATGTTTAAGATACAGTTACCACCTGTTCCGTTGTCAGCGGGACACTCAAGGCTTGAGCCTTGTCATCCTGTAGCCCGCACTGTCAAGCAGTGGGACTTTAAAAGTCTCATTTTCCGATACAAGCTGAATTGCCGTGGAAAAGTTGGCAATGCAGTTACATCATCAACCTGGACCTGCAGGTAGAGGTATTCCCTGTTGGGGCCAGGTGGTGTAAATCATGCAGAAATTGGCTGCAAGGATTGAAGAGGTGGAGATTCCATTAGGAAGAGCCCTACAAAGGTCACAGCTGTAGAGCAGTTTTGTATTAGCACTTCTACAGCTGCTATTTAATTTTTAAGGACTGAGATTATTTGCCAGCTGTCGAGGAAGCCAGCCAGTCAGCCATCCATCTGAGAAGCCAGCCAGCCATCCATCCATTCATCTAGGAACCCAGCCAGACAGCCATCTAGGAAGACAGCCAGACAGCCATCTAGGAAGACAGCCAGACAGCCATCCTTCTAGGAAGACAGCCTGCCATCCATCTAGAAAGCCAGCCAGACAGCCATCCATCTAGGAAGCCAGCCAGCCAGGCAGCCAGCCAACCAGCTATCTAGGAAGCCAGCCAGCCAGTCCAGCAGGTAGGGAGCCTCCTAGCCAGCCAGTCATCCAGCCAGGCATTCCAGTAGGAAGGAAGCCAGCTAGCCCAGTGAAGACTGTGATAGTGGTAAATATAGCAGTCAGTAGTATTGTGTAGCTCTAATTATTTAAAATGGGAATATTGTGCTTTATTTTAATTTAAGTTTTTAATGTTTAGAGGTTAACCACGGTGCAGTACGTAGTATTTAAATCTGTGCAGTAGTAATTCTGAGATTTCCAAGTAGTAGTTTTTAAAGGTATAAAAACTTTTTTTTTTGTGTGTGTGTGTGTGTGTGTGTGTGTGTGTGTGTGTGTGTGTGTGTGTGTGTGTGTGTGTGTGTGTGTGTGTGTAATTATAATTGTGGTTGTTTGGGTATGATTTGGAAGTGATATTTTTTAAAGGCTGAAACGTGTGTATAGAAGTTTTGTTTATTTCTGGTGGGGGCAGTCTTAAAGATAAATGTAGTGATATATTTCTATTGCTGTGGCTTTTTCAGGGTATTTTCTGTTTACAGAAAGAAAATGTTCGAGGATATTTTGTACTTTTTCATGTGGAAATGCATGCAATTTAATTCTGTTTTCAAGAAGTTAGGATATACTGTTTGGGTAATTCTTCCTGTTAGTTCTTACAAGTCAATGTGGATGTGATATGTCTACCTTTTGAGGGGGAATGTTAATAGGTAATGTAGTGCATTTATTATTCTAGTAGGTACATGTCGCCAACTTGCCATTGCTGTTTCAAGATAATTTTCATTTATAGTTGTAAATGTGTGAATTTTATTTTTTATGCCATCTTTAATAAGGTTAAAATGGCCTGCTTTGCTTGTAATGTGAATATGGGTGTGCTGCTTTTAATTGGGCCTGTTTATTGCATCGTTGTGCTGGGTAAATTACTGTTAAAAGGTTAATTTTTATTTCTCTTAATTGCTATATTTTGAGGTAAAAGGGGTCCATGGGGTCTGCTGTGCATTGTAGTTTATTTTAGCTGCTCTTGCAAGAAGTACTTTTAAAAGGTAAAATGTTTACGTACTTTTTCCTTTTTTTTTTTTTTTTTTTTGTGGATACATGTTCAGAGGTTAATGCAGTGCATTTGGGATTGTGCTAAAACATGTCATTGTTTTAGGATAGTTTGCTTTTATAAGTAGCAAAGTTTGTATTTTGTTTTTAGTGATGTCTTCAATAAATTTACAATGTAGTGCTTTCATTATAATCCGATTACAGCCAGTGCTGTTGTTGGGCCTGTTTGCTAATAGATCGTTGTGCTGTGTAAATTAGTGCTATACGTTTATTTATTTTTTCTTAACTGCTGTGGTCAAAAGGTAAATCGGGTCTATGTTGTCCGCTGTGCATTCTCATTCATTTTAGGGTGGCTTTTTGGTACAGTGAAAATGTGTTTAACTTTATTTTCTTGAGGGGGTGGGGGGCATGTTCGGCGGTAAAAATAATGCATTTTGTTTTCTACAAGCTGTGTTAATGTCAAAGTTTTCAATGGCCAAAATATCCCCTATATTACCTCATTTACTATTTTACCTTTTTTAAATGGTTTGCAATGTTAATCCTCTCTGCTCTATTCCGTCTTTCATATGCCAATGTTTTTCAAACCAGTTCTTTCATATGCCAATGTTTTTCAAGCCAGTTCTTTCATATACCAATGTTTTTCAAGCCAGTTCTTTCATATATCAGTGTTTTTCAAGCCAGTTCTTTCATATGCCATTGTTTTTCTAGCCAGTTCTTTCATTTGCCAGTGTTTTTCTAGCCAATTATTTCAAGTGCCAGTGTCTGTATTCATCCATCTAAAACCCCCTTTTCCCATTTTTGCACATGGGGTCATTGGGGACGTCATTTAACAGTGGCAATCATCTAGAGCCAAGGCCAGTTCATTCTCATATCTTCATTGAATCTAAGAAGAATGTTAAACGGCTTCATGTTTCATATGCCAATTTTTTTTGATTATCAGGTGCCAGTCTTTTTCAAACCAATGATTTCATGTGTCAGTGTTTCTAGCCAGTTCTTTTGTATGCCAGTCTTTCTAGCTAGTTTATTCATGCACCAATATGTTATTGCACTCTACTAACAGTTTTGCTAAATATGTTGCATATCAGTTAATTACAGATTCAAGAATTAAGAGAGCAGCAGCTTCATTACAGTCAACCAGCAACAAGAGAATGTGCAAGTGGCAGGATGTTTGGAAAACAGAATTCGACTGGATCGAGAGATGCAGTGATGTAAAAGCATTCTGCAGGCACTGCGAGAGAATTTCTAGTGACACACGGTGGAAGAAACAATGTTGCATGACATGAGGCAGCTGAACAACATAAGACTGCTATTCTTCAAGCAAAATCCAGTCACCTAATGACAAAGTGGGCAAGGAACACAAACATTGAAGGAGCAGAACTTAGGATCATTGCAGCAGAAGCCTCTGAGGTGTTCCATGCTGCTAAGCACAATATTTCCTATAACAGTTTGGACTGTGCAGTAAAGTTGGCCAGCCAGTTGTAAAGTGACTCGGACATTGCAAAGAAACTATCTTGTGGACTAAGGCTGAAGCCATTGTCGAAAATGTTTTGGGATCACACTCATTGGAGTGCCTCCTGCATGACCTTCAAAAGCAGGCACTTCATTTGCAATTTTATTGGATGCTTCCCACAAGGGGAACATAAAATTATTTCCACTTGTTGTGAGGTATTTTTCTAAAGAAGAAGGGGTGGTGAATGGCCTTTTGGACTTCTATGAAGACCCTGATGAATCTGCACAGGCTATATCACAGCAGATTTCAAACATTATGGAAGGGAACTCCTTGACCTGGAACAGCATTTCAGCATATGGGGCTGATAATGCCAGTGTGGACTATGGGAAGAAATCTGTTGTGTATACCAGATTAAAAGAAAAGTGCCCATCACTCAAGAAGGCTAACTGTGTTGCCCACATCATTTCCAATTGAGCCAAAAAAGCTGCAGCACAACTACCGTATAATGTGGAAGTATTTGTAATGAAACTTTTCAGCCATTTCTCAGGTTCTGCCACAAGGACCAAAGACTTGAAAGACTTTGTTCAATTTTGTGGCATGGAATTTGATGGTCTGTTAAGACATGTGCCAACAAGGTGGCTGTCACTACTGCCAGCCATTGAAAGAATAGTGAAAAATCTCCCAGTGCTCCAGTCCTATTTCCTCTCCCAGGGGGAAGATGAGACCCCCCCCCCCGGCAGATATGGCAGTACTTTTCAGCTAATGAGCATGGCGAGAATGCATTGCCTACACTGCCCTAGTACTATTTGCACTTTCTCAGTGCTGCTCTTGTGTATTTCAATGAACATATAAGTTTGTTTGTGTCTTTCGGCTTTCCCGGTTAGGGGTCGCCACAGCAGAACTCCTATCCGCTAATGATTGGCAGTAGAGTTTCACGTGCTGGCTTGCCAGGCCTAATGCACAACCTTCAATGAAGGAACGCCCGTTCACGCATGTCGCCACACAGAAGATGCTCTAACTGAGAATCGAACGGGCAACGTCTAACTGTGAGGCGACAATGCTACATTAGAAAAATCAGCACTTACTGCCATGGAAACATTTTGTGTAATGATCTCTCTGTAGCAAAAACTGCAGGCAAGAGCTGAAGATGCTTTGTTTGGAGGGAAACTTAGGGCACTTATGAGCACACTAGACAGCACATCTGCTAACAAACTAAAAAGAGACTTCATTGTGTTCTTGGAGACAGTAGTAAAGTACTTAGAACAGTGGTGTGATTATACTGAAAACAAGTACTTGTTTACACTGTCTAAATAATCTCTAACTGAGCCCTTTGCTTTCAGTGACATACCCAATGTGACCACTGCCCTGAGTCTGCAGGATGTAGATGAAGATCATCTTTTCAGGGACTACTTGGCAATTAGGCCCTTTCTCGAACACTTATGTACCACAAGCTTGACCCCCCAGAAGAAAAGTGGCTGAAGCTTTTCAGAGAAGGGTATGAGTTGACTGCACTATATCTGGTAATTGCTAGGGTATTATCTATACCAACATCAAATGCATTTGCAGAAATATTTTTCTTTGGTGAAAAGTAAATTGACAGATGTGCCAAACCGATGTAGTATGGACTTGTTAAAAGCCAAACTAATGATGACTGTAAATTACCCGATGAAATGTACTGTAGAAAAATGTTACAAACTGAAACAAAGAAAGCTCTGTAGATTCAGACTCAAAAACAATATTCCAAACTGCAAAAACCATTTAATGAAGTGCTTTTCGTCGCTTTCAATAAAGCAACTTCTTCACATACCATTTCAAAACACAACTCACGTATAAGTAGTAAAAGTTACATCACATGATCCATCTCATTAAAATTAATGTTCTCAATCTTACATATAAATTATTTCACTTCATGTAATGATAACAAAAAATGTAAAAAGAATATAAAAAATATATATAAATTAGTATAGGAAAAAAAAATACATATATATATATATATATATATATATATATATACATATATATATAAAGTATATATATGTTTAAAAAATGTGTATGTATATATATATATATATATATATATACATATATATATATATATATATATATAAAAATGTGTATGTATGTATATATATATATATATATATATATATATATATATATATATATATATTGTGTGAAAAACTTTGTACATTAAAATCATGGATTTGAAAGTACCGCTGTGTGTGACTAAAAGTCCTACTTGACAATACGTAGAGTTTCATACATTGTAACTAAAATTATCATTAAAGACTCCTTAATTTCAAAAGACAAGCAATATTGCAATATTTATTTAAACCAGGCTCAACAAATGCATTTAGCCTTATTTGCCATGCTAACTCACATTCTTCACATCTAAATAATCAATGATTGAATATTGAAAGTTGAATGTGAACTTGAGGAAATCTGTGGAGCCATTTAAATAATCAATAAATTCTTCTGCTTGAAGCTGGTTTCCCTGAAATAAAATGAAGATATCATCCAGAAATAGTGTGTAATAGATAACTCTCGCCATAAAAACATAAGTTGCACTGCAATTCAAAATTTGTGGTCCACATTGCTATGTGCACACTATGTAAAGCATTTTATGTTGGCAAAACAGAGCGTAGACTCTGTGATAGAGTCTACGAACACACACACATGCGATAGCAACTAACAAGCTCGACAATGCACTAGCAAAACACATAGCTTTAAACAAAGGACACAATTTCATCTTCAAAGCTATAGACCAGATACAGTGCAACATTAGGGGTGGTCCCTTTAATTTGCTACTTGAAGAATGTGAGTTAGCATGACAAGTAAGGCTAAATGCATAGAGATAGGGACATGTTTCACAGTTTGCCCCTACAGAGATAGTCAGTTGATAGAACAGCAGCTACTGCATTAGCATGCATAATCTGATGGGTATGCAGTGTGACATTCACATGTCTCTCTCCCCTTACTGACCTCAACCTCCAGTGTTTGCCAGTGAACTGCCAGATGACCACACTGACCAAACATATGAGGCAAAAGTGTGGACATACTTCATACATCTCTATAGTGGATAGTATTTGTACTTACCCTCTGTGATGCCGTAATCTCCACACCTCAGTATTGTCCATCTCAAAAACTAAAAAAGGGGCCAAGGCCTACATGAAGGCCTCATCTATTGCACTGTGTTGCTATGTCATTGGCTAATGATAGCGCAGTTTAGCTGTTTTAGATGCAATTAGCAAATCTGAGCCAGAGACTGGTGCAGAGCCAATTACCTGTTAATGAGCATTACCTACAAAAGGCAAGCAACTGCTTATGGGGAACAGGTCTGTATGTGGATTTACTCACACAGACAGCTTATGTGCAAAGCATTTGCAGAAGAGTGCTTCAAAAAAGGAATATATCACTCTACCAGTTATATACTAGATTTCCCTCATAAAACAGGATGCAGATGGGAGGATGGAGGTATGGGGAATAGGGATTAGAACAGTAGACTTGTATTAGTCTATGATATTGACATGTCAGTGATACTCTGCTGTCCAACACCTACAGGCATGCCTCTCAACTGTCCCTGTTTAGAATCACATCTCTGCTCTGTCTCTGTCAGTCCCTCCTACAATGGTCACCTGTTGTAGTAAAGATAGTGGATTACACATAAGACACAGTGACACTAAGTAAGGGTGCACACTCCTGTAACATCAAATGATGTACTGTAATTCATCTCTTCGCAGTGTGTCAATGTCATACATAAATAGTACTAACATTATAAAAGTGTCCCTGAGTGTCCCTGATGTACACTGGCTAAGTCCCTGTTTCATGGGCATTTGTCCCTGTCTGGTTGAGAGCTATGCATAACATACCTCTCAACCTCCTACAGTAAGAAATCAGGACAAAGCCCTAATTAATGGGGGGACAAAGGCCCAAACTCAGTGACTAAGTATACATACTGGCCATACAAAGTAAGAATGTGAATAAACTAACAGATATTACTGTGGCATAAGTGTTTTCTGAGTGGTCTGACATGTGACAGATTTTAATTTACTGTCAGCAGCCATCAATGATTGGACAACCATTTGCTGGACATCCACAAGTTTGTGCAAAAAGGACCACATCTACGAGGCAAACATGTTGACATTCTGCAAACATCTGTATAGTTCATAGGTTCATAGGTTCATACTAGGCTATCTGCCCGAGGGCATTTATAAGCCTAGCCCATAGTTTTGTGGCTTACGCCACCCCTTTAGTTTGGAGAAACTATGCCCATTATTTTACTGTGCCTCTGTCGAGCAGTGACACTGAGGTAACCCCTGGGGTGTATCTGCGGTCTCCCATCCATTGGTCAAGATTCCTCTTGAACAAGGCCAGCGAGGTGCTCTGCCTCACATAAATCGGGATTTTGTTCCATAGCATAGGGAGTCTTTGGGTGATAAATCTATCCCTCCAGCACGTCCTATTAATAACCGTGTCGAGGTTTAAGTCTCCCGCCTTGTGGCTCTGAGGGATCTAGATTTTTTGAGATGAAGCATGTTCATCAAATCTGGGTTTGACATGGCCTTGTATGTCAGGCATAGGTCACCTCTGAGCAAGCGGTAAGCAACTGAATATAGCTGGAGTTCTTTCAGTCGGGCAGCATAAGACAGATTTTTGAGACCCTTTATCCTTTTGGTGAGGAACTTCTGTGGCCTCTCCAGCTGCTGCAAGTGTCGGGTCAGATACATTTCGAATGGGGCATTGTACTCGATCATTGGTCTGATGAGTGATGAGTATAGGGAGACTATGACTTCCCTTGATCTAGATGTGAATCCCTTCATGATAAGGTGAGCAATGTAGAAGGTCTTCCTAACTACTTTAGCAATATGAGTGTCGAATGAGAGGCTACTGTCAACCTGGGTTCCCAGGTCCCTGATAACTTCTTCTGTGATCAGGGGATTGCCACCTATATGGTAGCTAGGGGTAACCTTATTTTTCCCGAAGGGTATGACTATGCATTTCTTGGCATTTAACTTTAGGCCATGGCTCTGGCACCAGTTATCCGTTTCTGTGAGACCCTTCTGAAGGATATCTGTGTCAGATGCGTTTTCAACTACGGCGCCCAGTTTGCAGTCATCTGCAAACTTTGTCAGCCATAACCCTCCTGTGGTTGCTTGTACTTCAGAAAAGTAGATGCCAAACAAGAGTGGGCCCAGGACTGAGCCCTGTGGGACACCACTTGTGACAGGCTTTGAGTCTGACATGGCGCCAGCAACTCTGACCCTGTGGGTTCTGTCACTCAGCCAGTTTGCAACCCATCTTGTAATGTATGGGTTTACATTTAAGTTGATGAGTTTTTCAATGATACCCGAGTGGGGTATTGTATTGAAAGCCTTCACCAGGTCTAGGTAGGCTGTATGGACTGCCTTACCCTCGTCAATGGCCTTGGTGACTGTTTCGAAAAAGTCAACCAAGTTTAAAAGGCATGATCTGCCTTTGACAAAGCCAAACTGGGTTGGATCCAAGGTCTGCAAATTCCCTATGTCTTTATTTATGAGATCCATTATGATCCTCTCCATGGCTTTGCAGATAAGGCTTGTCAAGCTAATGGGGCGGTAATTTCCAGGGTCGGTGGAGGCACCGCCTTTGTGGAGTGGGACCACAGTCGCTGTGTGCCACTCCCTGGGTACGTATCCGGAGGTGAGACTAAGATTAAACAGCTGTCCTAACTGTGGGTTTAATTCCTCGTTGAGTTCATGGAGCACACAGCCGGGGACACCATCAGGTCCCATGGATGCTGTGTTCTTTGCCTTGGAGAGAGCAGTTCTCACCTGGGCGTTAGAGATGTTTGGGGGGCTACAATCATTTGGTATAGATATCTCTCCTTTAGGGGGGGAGGGTGGGAGAAGTTTGCACTGAACCTGTCAGCCAGTATGTTGGCAATGTCTGTAGGATTAGTAATCTTTACATCATTTTGAACTAATTCTGAGCATATCTGGGAGTTTCCTCCTAGGTTTCTGACATAGCTAAAGAATGCCTTATGGTTGTCTTTAGAGTCCTTAGCTATTTTTTTCTCAAAATTAGCTTTGGATGTTTTTATGAGAGCTCTTAGCTTTTTGCTTATAGTGATCAGCGGTGTCTTACCTTTTAAGAATTTTGCTCTATCTTGTAGTAGCTTTCTCCTTTTGTTGTAGAGTTTGTTTATGGCTGGGGTCCACCAGACTGGATGCTTGCCTTTGGTACAAAGAGTCTTTGTTTTGCTTGGGATTGCCTGATCCATGCAGCCCTGCAGGTGCTGGTAGAAGGCATTTGTAAGTGATTCAGCGGTTTGAGAAATGTTTACCACCAGCTCAGGGGCCTTAAAGGAGACCACACTAGTCTTTAGAAGTGTGAAGTCGGCTTTCGAGAAGTTCTTTACTGTGGTCTTTTTCCATTTCGGGTGAGGGCGGGATGAGGACCTCCAGCGAGATTAGTTTGTGATCTGATCTCACCAGTGAGGGGTATACTTCCGGCGTTGAACATTGTGCTCCCATGTTCGTGATGATGAGGTCAAGTATGTTTTCTCCTCTTGTGGGGATGGTGACTAGTTGTTCCATGGCATTTGAGTTTATGAATTCCAGGAACTTTTGGGAGTTGCACTATTATGAGGTATGATGCCTACAGGGAACATATACTACAGCAGGTTTGCATTGCTTTCTGTCATTGTGGCACACTGGTGTTGCTGGACTGTCACCATATACTGTAGTTGGTGTAATAGCACACTGATATTTGTCCAACAGTGGCAGTATGACATATTAGTGGGGATTTGCCCATAGGGGACACACCACAGTAGACTGCAGTGATGGGTGTAGAGACATACAGCAGAATCTGTCACGGCAGACAGGGACATTACCCAGTATTGCTACTATCATGGTGATAGCCACACATGTAGGGTTTTGCCAGACTGTGGGGTATGGCATGTGAGGGAGTAGTGGATAGTGTAGGCCATTATGGGTGTGTAGGGTCTGTACATAGTAGACAACCATGTATCTGGTCCTGTAATGTATTCTTGTCTTGTTGTCTTGCAGGAACAATGTACCAACACAGAAATCCACCACTTTCATCTGCAGAGAATGATGCTATACTGGATACCCTCAGAATCCACCATCACATCCTGCTTTCCAGGGGTCACCACAATCATGAACAGTGGGCAGCATTGTGGGGTGAACTTGTCAGGGCTGTTAATCAGATTGGCAAATAGGACTGGACCTACAAACAGGTCCAACACTGGGCCATGGATATAGTCAATACTGCACATCAAAGAACAGCTGCTGTTGCCAGGGATCGTGCTCCCACCAGTGGAGGACTGGAAACACAACAACCACTCTCAACCACAGAGGAATTCCTGGTGAACTTAAGATCAACCAACAGCTCCCAGGCACCCATCATGCCATACATCCTGGACATGGGTGCAACAGTGTCACATGTGGATATCCACACATATTACCTTGTAAAACTGCAACATTTGGTGGTGCTGAAAATACCTCTTCCTCACCTTTTCATAGGTCTGTCAGGTGTGGCCGGAGTCCATGGCCCTGTACCTGGCAAGTGTGATACTGTTGTTTTACAGATCATATATACCCTATGAAAGTTAAGGCTGCCATTTTGTCTTATGCGAAACTGTTGTGCTTAGCTAGAGTAGAATAGTTGTATCTTCCATTTCAGAGCAGTTAACTACAGTGCATAGCCTAGGGAATGACAGGTATTTATTTGTACAAACATCAACATGTTTGCACTTATAGTTAGGAGCAATTACACAGCCTGCTATACACAAGGCAATTACTCCAAGATGCCTGGTCAAACACAATAGGGAGATGGTACATACCTGAGGGATACTACAACTGGAATATCATTCTCAAGATAGGTGTACAGGATTTTATGTGTAGCTCTATCATATATACTGTCATATTACATACTTCACAGGTTTATTGTACTGGCAACATTAACTGGATGTAGGTGACATGCATGTTATACACGGCCTGAGTTGTCTGTGTATATTTTTGTGCATGAGATCAGAAATGAGAAGATGTGGGACATGTAATGATGTTGTGGATCCTCATCTGTATGAGTCTGTATGGATTACCATACATAATAGTGCAGGTGGTAATGTACTGCTTTTGTATTGCTTCTCACAGGTGAACAGGGGGGTTGGAGTCTGTGCCCCTCACAACCTAATGTCAGTATTTCATCAGACTGTGATGATGATGGTGGCAATAGTGAGGCCCAGGTAGGGTTGTCTGGGGCTGAATCTGTCCCAGAGGTTGACATCCCTCTTCAACCCCACTGTCCCCACACACAGTCAGTATGCCCACACATACCCAGTCACCAGAGGCCACAAACATTGGACAGTCAGATGGTGGCAACATAGTACAGAACAGTATGAGAACTATGGCATCAGTGAGTGTAGATACTGGCCATAGTAAGAGATCTGGCAAGGTCCCATGCAGGCAGATTGACAGGGATGTTCAAAGGATGGCTGCTGCCCATCCACCTCTTGTTGCAAGTGTCACATCACTGGACACTTACCACATGTTTCGGACTGTCATGGAGGCACAGGCACATTCTGAACACAAGACTAGATGGATGCTTAGGGTTATGGATGCAGCACAATCTGACATGCATGACTGCCTCCACTGCATGGGTGATGTCCTGGAATGTTTCACTGATGTAGTGGACAGATGGTGGGCTGAGACAGTGTCTGTTTCTGACTGCACATTTTCTGTGCTGGAACATTTGGTTGGAATTGGGTGTTGGACACATGGATGTAGACCAGCAACACCATCTGCTGAGAGTCCACGTGGCCTTGCACATTCACGCTGCCATAGTGGCAGTACCTTCAGTGCTACAGACAGAAGTGTGCTGTCCACACCACAATGTGGCAGGCCATGGGCACGTGGTCCTGGGTGGTCCCATGGGGGACACAGGCCCAGCAGACAGCAGTCACTATCAGGTACTAGCACCACATCTGATCTTGGCATGATGGTGCCCATGCTACTCCTGGTGAAGCCAGTTCCAGTGTTCATGGCCAGAGATGGTGAACTGTCCACTCTACCATGTATTGTTCACAGCTGTACACCATACACACATGTAGGGCTGGACAGCGCAGAGGTGCAACTGTAGCGTTGTTGCCTCACAGCAAGAGGTTCTCCGGTTCGATTCTCGGCTGGGGTGCCTTCTGTGTGGAGTCTGCATGTCCTCCCTGCATTTGTGTGGGTTTCCTCTGGGGGTTCTGGTTTCCTCCCATGTTACAAAGACATGCATCTGGAGCATTTCTCCCCGGGCCTCTGCTGAAAACTGGCTCATTCCAAGTCGGACTTTCCCGGTTAACAAATATTAAATAAATAAAATAAAAATAAAAGGGCTAGCGCTGGGCTTGACTGTGTACACACACACACACACACACACACACACACACACACACACACACACACACACACACACACACACACACACACACTCCAATACCACTGTCACATGCAGGTCACCAACAGACACACACAGTTCTTCTCCATGACCCATCTAACCAGCACCCCTTCCAGATTCACACACATGCTGTCAACTGTTTGGTACAGCCTAGGCCTCTGGGACCCCAACACCACACCCTGTGCATGTGATGATACCTGTGCCACATCCCTGAAATCTGTGCCATCTATGCAGGGACCTGCAAATGTGTCTGATGCACAGGGTGACTACATTACTTTACATGTGTTTGTGTAGTGCAGTAGTGTAATGCCATGGTGGTTGTTGTGGGCCACAACAAGTACTGTATGCTGGCATGTGTCTTGAGTGCAAATCAAACTTTGTGTATCTTTGTTGCCGGATGGTACACCTGTGGTAGTGTGATAGACTGACAAGTGTATCACGGATCTGTGTATGTTTGTGTCCCAGGTGTCTGAGCAGCTCATCTGTGGACACATGGCAGCAATAAAGTGGCACATGATGACAAGGAAGCACAGCAGAAATATAACATCAGTAGGATATGCCAGCATACGTGCATAGCTCCCTAGGTGCATATGTGTAGAACAGTGTGTCAGTGACAATGGAGAGAGTCAGCATCATCATGATTTCATACTCTGTGACAAAGTCTGCTACCCTTGATATAATTCACTGGGGTATTCTGCATGTAGAAAAATAGATGTTGGCAGACATCATTTATGCTTATGTAAATGAGGGCAGTTTAGGGCCAGAGGATAGTCACAGGCACATAAAATGCATACACAATGCATAGAGATAGGCCGGATGGCCATGTTTCTAGTGCTGCAAGGGGATATATTTACACACACACCCAAGTTTGATGCTGTGAGATTAGAATCCCTACCTATCTAATAATACACACTATAGCTTGTAGTATTTCTCGCATGAACCACAGAGTTTATCTGAAATTAGAATGTCAGTTAGCACTCTTAAGGTGGATGACATTAGCAGGATTTGTAAAGGAGGGCAGCAGCTAGTCACCGGGCATAAAATGCATAACCATTCTAAAGAGATAACCCAGATGGGCATGTCTGAAATGCTGCATGGGGATATATTTACACACACAAACACACACACATTAGCTGGTGTGAGATTAGAACCCCTATCAATCTAGTAGTACACACTATAGCTTGTAGTACTTATCACATGTGCCACTCTGTTTATCTGATATTACACTCTCAGCCATCACTCTTAAGGTGGATAACATTAACAGGTCTTGTAAAGGAGGCCAATGCTGAGGCCAGCAGCAAGTCACTGGGTGTAAAATGCATACAATTGCACAGAGGTAGCTCCTACAGGCTTGTCTGAAGTGCTGCATGGGGATATATTTACACACACACAATTTGGACAATGTGAGATTAGAACCCCCATCAATCTAGTAGTACACACTATAGCTTATAGTGTTTCTTGCATGCACCATGGAGTGTATTTGCTATTGCATTGTCAGCTAGTGCTCATAAATTGGATGACATCAGCAGGCCTTGTAGAGATGGAAATTTAGAGGCCAGCAGCCAGTCAGAGGGCCATAAAATGCATACCATTGCATGGCAATAGCCCATATGCACATGTCCATATATATTGATACACACACACACACACATACACACACACACAGTTGGATGATGTCAGATTAGTACTCCTCCCTATCTAGTATTACACACTACAGCTCACAGTACTTATCACAGATGCCACAGGTTAGGTCTGTTGTATATGTTGATGCAGGCACAGTACTTATGAAGTACAGACAGTGACCTTGTGTTAGACAGCATGTGTGACCTGCAGAGTTATACTCTTTGGTATTGTTAATGTATCTATTGTCCTAGGGGTGGGATACCTAGTAATATCCCTGCTATGTGTGTACACTTACCAGTCTGGTCATATGTGCTTGTTTGCAGTTTGATAGGTGGACTATCCAAGGCATGTGAATCTTACACCACCTGCATATCTGTGTCTGTCTACAGGGTGACAGTCCACAGGAACAGGAGTCTGTTGGTGAGTGGATTATGTACTGTTGCAGCCTTGGTCTGGTTCCATTGGACAACTGTTGTGATATGTAAGTGCAGATAACCCCAGCATTCTGGGGTATGTGGGAACATTCGTACATCCCCACCTATATCTATATAAATGTGTATAACAGGGATGTCTCCTTAAATGTTGTTATGTGTGTACATTATGTAAATGTGTTATGTAGATATATGTGGGGAGTCTATGTATCTATAAATACCTGTTATCTCATATAGATATATATATATATATATATATATATATATATATATATATATATATATATGTGTGTGTGTGTGTGTGTGTGTGTATGTGTGTGTGTGCTACATACTGATAGAGACACTAATCAAGCATGTGGGGGATAAGGAGAGACAGATATGTATAAGTAACTGTATGTAGGTAGAGACATATTTGCACATAGCAGGTCTTTGAGTGGTAGAGGTAACAGACTTGGGCTCAAGTTAGCAAAGTGTAGGAGCATGCCCAGTGTGATTGTCAGCACTTACAAGGTGACTCCAGGCCAGAGCTGCCTGTACTCCAGAGATTATGTATACTGCAGGCCATTGGCTGCTGCACCTGGTACCACAGTACTGCAGTTCCCTGATATTGTCCAAGGTATTCCCCGGCTGTTTGCTGACCTTAATATGTAACTCATACCTCGCAAATATACAAAGCTTCACAGCCTATCCAGAAGTTTGCCTCATATTTCTGGTCTGTTTCACATAACAGTGTGGTTTTCTGGCACATTAGTGGCAAATCAGTGAAGACTGAAGTCGATAAATAATGACAGACATTTGTGTTTTGGACTTGCTAATGCAAGACCTGTTATTCTATTGACATTCACCTTTTGTAGGAGCGACTATTTAAAACCTGTCCATATTTGTGGGCCTTGGTCCCACTTTTATTCATGGCTTTGGCCAGATTTCCTGCTCTAAGAGGTTGAAAGTTATGAAAAGACTGGGATATGTGATGTAACACCACATACAGGGTGACAGTCTACATACCTCTCCCTGTACCTGTTTTTGCAGACTGCTCAGCATTTCACCCCATATGTCTGCTGTGTTCCTCATACATTTGTGGTTTTCTGGTACTATACTATCATCAGTGGTCACTGACTTGTTATAACTACTGACACATTTAAGTGGTGACCTTTACATCCTGTAGTTAATCTGACCTGTTGTCGCCTGCTGTTATACTAGCCATTTGCTAGGTTATTCAGACTATATATAATGTTTGTCTGTAGGTATGGCCCTTTGTGCCCCCATTCACTCTGGCTTTGTGCAGCTTTCTTGCAGTAACGGATTGAGGGGTTATGACAGTCTGTGGGAATATCACCATATTGGATGCTGCCAGGTTTGAACCATCAGTACCATTGCCCATGCTACTGTCCCTGACCCAGTGAGCCACACCAGCCACCAGACAGAGAGGTTTCATTCCTCACACTATCAACAACATACAGGACTTGTCTGGTCTGCTAGTATATCATTGCAGACTTACTCTTACAGCAGTTGTATGGGAACATTGCTGTGTTTGGGGTGGGGGATAACCAGCCTACGCTCTGCTGACACAGATAGTCATGTGACTTTCCTATGACCCCACTGTTTGGCATCTCCCTGGAATAATATTGTGGAGTTTCCAGCCATGTGGCCTAGTGCATATTATGGGAAACATACTAGTGAACTGTTGTCCCAACTGGCTGTTAATCTGTACAAGTAGCCCAGTAGCCCACTATAGAGCTCTGCAAGTAGCCCAGTACAACCCTATATATAGCCCACTATACTCCCTTGCATATGTGTGGCAAGTCCCTACACATGCTACCATATTGCAGTACCCCTTACAAGTGGCATCTAGGAGAGTGACTTACCTTGCGAATGCAGCAGTTGACAGACCTGTAGTTCTGGGCTAACTCTGTCTGATGCATGCAGTCCGCAGCCAATACATGGTGAAATACAGGTCATGTGGTCTGGCTGGCATCATTTTTACTAATATGTATGTGAGTCAGAGTAAGGTGTCCGTCCCTGCAGCCCTAGGTTGTCAGTGCATGTGCTATGCATTGTCTTTTGGCCAAGGCCAGGGCATATTGGGCATGCCTATGTCTGCCTACAGGGACAGCCTCAGGGGGTTTCCTCCTCCGAGTCCCCCTTTGGTTACAGCTGTGGTGACCTAGGCACTGGTTGTGGGGCTGTATATCCCTACCCCTTTGCTGATCCTGCTGCAGTTGTTTCCACAGGATCATATAGTGTAGCAAGGCACATACTGTGAACATCTGTGCACATGTGGCTGGAAAGTACTGCAGGGCTCCACCAGATATACTGAGGCACCAGAACTGTGACTTCAACAGCCCAGACACATGCTCTGTGATGATCCTAGTTTCTGTGTGTGCCTCATTATGGCATGCTTTGGTGGGTGCATGTGAATTTCTGGAAAGGTGTCATCATCCACGTTTCCAGTGAGTAGCCAGCATCCCCAAGTAAATGGCTATGTGGGATGTCCCCCCTACCAAACACCTGGTACACATGTGATGTGTGCCAGATATGGGAGTCATGATAACTGCCAGGGCTACCAGCACACATATTCATGATAATGCCCTGGGCATTGCACATGACCTGGCAGTTGATGGAGTGGTACCCCTTGGGGTTGATGTAGATTCTACCTTCTTCACTGGGTGGTCCCTTGATGTGAACATGAGTGCAATCTATGGCACCCAGTACCTCAGGGTAATGTGCTACATGGTAGAAGAGTCGCATACTGCTGCCCCTCTCCTCAGGGATAATAAATGTGCTCACTGTTATGTGGTAGGCATAGCATCCAGGAACTGCTGGAGTACTCTGGAAGCAGATGCTTGTGAGACCCCCATCATGTCCCCAGTCAGTCTTTGGAAATTACCTGTAGCTAGTATCCTAAGGGCTTCACATACCTTTGTTTCCACTGGGATGGGTTTCCCTCTGTTGGCTCTGTGTCTGAGCTGAGGTCGGCAGAAATCAGACAGTTGTTGTAATATGTCACTGTCCACCCTGTAGTGCTCTACAATCTCCAGCTCATGTAACTCCTGGAAGGTTACCCTGGGTCTGAACACTCTTCTCCTTCTCAGTCTAGGCCTATTGTCAGCAGCATCAGCAGCATTGATGTCAGCATCTAACACATACAAATGTAGCAGACCTGCAGCAGCCCCTAGCATTCTTTCAGTTAAAATTCTCAAGTTTGTACTCCAATGGATAGAGTATGGGGGGAAAAGATTGTAGGGTGCATGCAACCTTTATAGTGCTCTACTGTAGGTGTAGCCTGTGTGGTTGCCTACCTATGAGACATTCCATCTGCCAAGTACATCACTAAGGGGTTTAATGGCCCTAGCTTAAGTGGAACAGGGCTTAATATATCATTGGCTTTCTCAGCCAATTGTTTATTTTTTTTTACAGCCTTCCTTGCTGAGCACTGTGGTGTGGTGTGCAAACTTGCTCTGCAAAATAAACAAAGCTTAGCAGTCAGTAGACACACCCCCATGGAAGGTCATACTCAGCATGGTGGCATCCCATGCAAACAAGATGAAACACATGCCTCAGAGGTAAACACAGCTTAGCAGTCAGTGTACACACCCAGATACTCAGCTCAGTGGTGCGGAGTGCAAAAAGGCACTGCTGAGCTCCAATGAGCTTAAAAGTTTGCAGGCACACCCCTTTTGATGTCAGCTATCTCTTTTGTGGATACCAATATGGTTCTGTGCCTACACAGATGGGATATGCAGACACAGATACCAATTTGTGCTATTCAGTAACCCCAGGACATTTGCATACAGATGTGTGCACAGTACATGGAAACTACATGGTCTCATGCCCTGCCTCATTAGCAGTCATAGCAGTCTAACATTGTACATACCCCACACAGAGTCCTATAATGCATTACTGTTACATACTCACAAGTTTTTTTACAAAATTGTTATATTTTTTTCCATAACGCTAAGTTTGCACACTGTGGCATGCTGCGGAAACATACCCAGGGTATTAAAGAAAATTATTTTACATTATTTTCTATTTGGTTTTGGACACACAGTGGTTAGTTTTGCACATATCTGTGTCCCCTATGCTATTTATGCCACTGTCAGCACACATTTACAGCTCCTGGTGTCATTTTTGCATCCTGTACACAGAATTTTTCCATGTACATTATGGACACCAACACTGGGTCTGCACGACTGCCTATCTGCTTACTGTCTCACTCTAACAGTCTCATTTGCATGCATTTCACCTGCTTATGAGGTGATTTGCTTGTCGCGGACATTTCCACATTCACACACTCGTGCACGTCTCAGCTCCGTTTGCTAGATCACACATCTGCTTACTTCCATGTAAGCACTGTGCCACTATGCCTACACGGCAAATAAGTCCCTCCTAAGATTTGAAAAACACATTCAGTGCACCATCCAAAAACTTTGTCCAAAACGGGCTTACTCTACAAGGCAAAACAGAGTAACCACAGTGTCCTTCTTTCTGTTATGAAACATACTTCATGTTTCCTCTGTTTTCATAAACCTACGGTCCACTCTACTGTATAAACTAGAGCAGCACAACAGTAAAATAGAATTCACTACCAATCTCCCTACTAAGGTCCCCTCAATACTCAGCACTCAAGAAATGTGGTTGTCTAGAGCTGCCAAACCTCATTAACGTCTCTCAAGTAAAAATTGTATACATTATAAATCAAGGAAAATGTCAGCCATCTTCAAACTGATAATGTGGTGCAAACTCAGCAGAAAACAGCAGTCCAAAGAACAGTATCTAACATAACTCCAGAAATCTCATAATTTTAAAGGAGGTGCCATATTCTAAGTATATATAGCAAAACTGTGGCAGAACCTCATACCCCCATTAGACAAACTGGTAACTTCCATGCTTTTAAATATAGTCATAGAGTTTCTCTGAAGAATTCTAGGCCCTGTCCTGGCTCAGTAACTGCAGGATAAACTATCTCCTACAAATTAACAATAAAAAGTACAGTTGTGTAAAATCTTACCATAACAATAGGTGTCTTTATATTCACTGTTGCAGTATTCTTTACCAAAGGGATCCCCTGCCAAGGGAAGCCCAAAGTCCGGCCCGTAGACTAAAGCCTCAGGATTTTATAGATGCTGTATGTCACACATATGTTCCTTGCTCAAGGCATAGGGCATAAAAGTGACATACAGATAAACAAACCTCAGAACGGAAAAGCCCCAGGAGGAACAACAATCCACAGAATTTAGAAGGAAAGTACAGTTGTGTAAAATCTTACAATAATGGTAGATGCCCTTCTCTTCACTGTTGCAGTATACCAAAGCCTTTAGGTTGTTTTAGGTTACACCTTACATCACATATATGCTCTTGCATAGCGTAGGGCATAAAGGTGAAGTCCAGATGTACCATCCTCAGAACTAAGAGCCCCATATCAATGGCAGTCCAAGGAGTAGAGAGGTAAACAGTACATCCAGAAGAGAAATGGATGGGGGAAGGAGGGAGGGAATGAATACTGCAACAGTGAAGAGAAGGACATCTACTATTATGGTAAGATTGTACAGAACTGTACTATATCCTTCCACATCACTGTTGCAGTATTCATTAGAATAGGGAGAGTGGCAAAGCTCAGGAAGAAGAGAGAGAAGAGGAAGGACCAGAATAGCCCTCTAGGAAGCCACGAAGGATGGCCCTAGCAAAACCAGTCCTAGCTCTGGAAATTCCAGCCAACTTGTAGTGCTTGGTAAAAGTATACACAGAGGTCCAGGTAGATGCCTCAAGAATAGAGTTAGTATACAAACCCTTAAAAAAAGTACCAGAAGAAGCCACAGCTGTAGTAGAATGAGCCTTAACAGAAGAAGGAAGGGTCTTACCATGAACAGAATAATAAAAAAAAATCGCTTTAGAAATCCAACAAGAAATAGTTTGCTTGGACACAGCCAATCCTAAGGACCTAGGATGAAAAGAAACAAAGGTGATCAGATTAATGAAAAGTTTTAGTCATCCAAATAAAATCTGAGTTGTCTAGGCATATTCATTGTGTGCAACACTTTCTCACTGGCAGACTGCAGAGAAGGGAAAAAAGTGAGCAAATGAATAGACTGATTAAGAGACAACTCATTCACCACCTTGAGCATAAAAGAAGGATTTGTATGAAGTGACACCCTGTCCAACACCAAAAAAAGGAGGACAAGCCACAGGGGCTTGAAACTCAGACACCTATCGGGCAGAAGTAAGGGCTAACAAAAGTACAGTTTTCCAAGAGCAATGTTGCAAGGAAGCTAAGGCTGCAGGCTCAAAAGGAGCCTGGGTCAATTTTTCTAAGACAAAATTAAGATCCCAGAGAGGAGTAAGAAGCTTCCTGGAAGGCCTAACATGAAGGACACCTTTAAGGAATTTTTTAGCTTCAAATCTAGAAGATAAAGGAAGTGATAAAGACAGACAAGCATGAATAGCTGATAAGTGGGCCTTAACAGAAGAATAACCCAGGCCAACACTGAGCAGTTCACATAGATAAGAGAGAACCAAAGGAATATCCACAGAAAGTGGATCCAGGTTACAAGAAAGACACCAGACAGAAAACCTCTTACATTTGGATAAGTAGGCTTTCCTAGCAGTGGGTTTCCTGGCCTCCTGCAAGACCCTAAGCACATCCTCAGAAAAAAAAGGTGTCTATGAGGAATCAAAATCCTGGCACCCACAGTGTCAGTTGAAAAGTGGACATGTGGGGATGGATGAGAGATCCCTTGTCTTGTGTGATTTGGTCCACTCTTTGAGGTAACTTGTGATGATTGCCCTTGGCTAAATGCAGAAGGAGAAGAAACCAATGCTTTCTTGGCCAAAAGGAAGCTACCAACAAAATTTTGGAAGCATCCTGTTGAATTTTGAGCTGGACTTTTGGAATGAGGCGAAGGGAAGGAAAGGCATGGAGAAACATCCCCTTCCAAGAAAAAGAGAGGGCCTCCACCATCCAAACCACAGGACTTGGGGATTTGGCACAAAACAAAGGAAATTGTCTGTTCAGAGGTGTAGATAAGAACATGTGCATGTATGTACCTTTAAGAATCATTTCCAGATGTAGCACGTGCATATAAATACTGAGCATGTGCAGGCAGCAGTGCCATTTTGAGAGAACAGTCAGAGTGTTTACATGTATGAGTTTGGTAGTCAGTCCGTTTATAAGTTTATTTAAGTTTAAGTTACAAAGCCTCATTTCTGATGTGTTTATGTGAAATAAAGCTGCTTGAACTGAACCTACAAATGTTTGTCTGTTTTATCCTGACCAAACAAGCAACATGGTGTCAGAACCAAGATTAAGAAAGCAACTTCTATGAGCCATGAGGTGCAGTGTTGAAGGTGACGGCAGACTAAGCAGGTTGAGTGAAACGGAGCTCAGACAAACAAAAAAGGGCCAGAAACAAGCTAAAGGTAAAGAAAACTGCACAAATTATTTATTTGGCAAAGAAAATTAAAAAAGAGCATTTATAAGGCACAAAACACATTATTAATCAAAAGAGTAGCACAAAAACATATTATTAAGCAAATGAAAAGCACAAATTGCATTATTAATTAAACAAAATGTTCAAAACCACAGTATTTGATAAAACTAGCAAAACTATTCATATGGGGCTCAGAATTGGATGGTGTCATGGTGCAGCGGTAGTGTTGTTACCTCACAGCAAGAAGTTCTCTGGTTCAATTCTTGGCTGGAGTGCCTTCTGTGTGGAGTCTGCATGTTCTCCCTCCAGCCGTGTGGGTTTGCTCCAGTTTCTTCCCACGTTACAAAGACATGCATCTGGAGTATTTCTCCCCAGGCCTCTGCTGAAAATTGGCTTTGTTCCAAGTTGGACTTTCCCAGTAAACAAATGTAAAATAAAATTACCTTTGGCTTGCATAAGAAGCATGTTTAGAGTAAAACGGACGCAAGAAAAGGATAATGAGCATAATAAAAATGTAAAAGTTCATAGCGAGTACAATAAAAAGGGCAAATTGAGCTTAAAGGGCAAGCTGACTGTGGGTTTTTCAGTAAACAACTGTGTTTTGAGCACAAACTACTGTTTCACATTGACCAAAGCCATTCAAAGCATAACTAGAGATGTTTGAAGTATCTCAGAGAGTGCAACGTGTGTGCTTTATTACTGTGTAATTATTTCAGAGTTTGCTGTGTGCAAAGTACAGTTATATTGCAAAGTTCAGTCAAAGTATAGTTATTTTGAAAAGTGCTGTGTGCATTTATTCGCAGAGTGCCTCCATTTCAGAGTTTCTTACACTGTGCAGAGTTATTTTGCAAATTACAGCTATTTTGAAAGGTTCTTGTGCTGTGTACAATTTATTTGCAAAGTGCATTCATCTCGAAGTGTTTCTTACTCAGAGCTTTTTCCATTGTGTACAGTTTATTCACAAAGTACAGTCATTTTGAAGTATTTCTTACACTGATAAAGAGTGGTTTCATAAAGTACAGTGATTTCCGAGTGTTCATGTGCCATGGAGACTTATTCGGCAAAGTGCAGTTATTTCAGAGTTTGTTGTGCTATTGGGCATAATTACAAGTACTGGCATAAAGTTCAGGCATATATATTTATGTGTATGCGTTCATACATGATTTCAAGCACCTTCACTATGATATAGCAGAGGAATTTCGCAAACCAGGTCCACTTGTGTTTGATCATAATATAGCAGAGAACTGGAGAATATTTGAGCAGGAATACAATATTTTCATACAAGAATCTTTTTGTGTTAAAGATGCATGTACGAGGGTATTCATTTTGCTTAACTTAGCTGGATCAGAAGCTAGTGAAAAAGAGCATTCATTTGTGTATGCACCAGAAATACAGTATATGCAGGAGAGGGGGCAAACCACCATATTGTGGAACAGACTTAATCAAGAGAAGATCCTGAGTGCTTGAAACATAAATTTAGAGACATGTGCAACCCCCAGATAAATCTCACATTAGAGAGACACTTATTTTACACAAGAGACCAAAAGCCAGGTGAAACTTTTGCAGCTTATATCACTGATTTGAGAAATAAAGCTAAAACATGCAGATTTGGTGATTTGAAAGATGAGTTAATTAAGGACAGGCTTGTGTGTGGGGTTAATAGTGCTGCAGTGAGAAATATTTTGCTTCGTGACAGTGATTTAACATTAAGCAAAGCCATAGAGATTTGTCAAATCCATGATCTCACAGAAAGGCACACAAATATGCTTGCAACTGATAAGAGCATAGTTTTGGCAGCCTCTAGAGCAAACATAGACATGATGCAACACGTGGTAAGCAGAAGCAGGCCTAAGCACATGGGAGCAGCAACCCCTGTGGGTGTGGCAGGGAGAATCTGTAGCTTTCTATCAAGTTCCAAGACTAGCTCAGTAAAAAGGGCATGCTCAGTGCAGTATGAGAACCCAAGTCAAGTCTTTATTTTATTTTATTTTACATTTAACAGGAAAGTCTAACTGGACACAGGTCCATTTTCAGCAGATGCCTGGGGACAAAAGCTCCAGTACAGTACAGTACAAAAGATACAATATGGTAAGATAAGAAGTGAGTATCACAACAAGCAGGAGATTTATACAACTGAGCATACTTAGCAGAAATTAACAATTTTAAAATATCTAAAAGAAAGTCAATAGATTAGAATATACAATTATGAAACTCTGAGACATTTTTTTTTGCATTGTAGGGTATTTATCATTGGTTAGAGTAGAACAGAATGGGAGGTAGAGTCTTATTAATTGTCGTACTCATGGTACCAAGTCCATGAGTCTAGAAGAGAAAAGTGCTTAGCATTTGGTTAGCAATGCCACAAGTGTAAAAAATGGAACCATTTTCAAAAGTTTTGTAAATCAAGAAAGCCTTATTCAGTTATTAAGAAAGGTCATTCAGAAAAGCAAGTTGATCATATAGAAAGCTGCAACCCTACTTTTTATGTAAATAGTGTATCAGGGGTCAGTAAAAAGGTTAATGCAGTAGATTTGTTGGAAAAGAATGAAGTATTTTGTACTGTCCTGATCAATGGTAAACCCACACAGCTCAAAGTAGACACTGGTTCAAAGTGTAATGTAATGTCAACAGAAACATTTGCTAAAGTGAGAGCTGGTGAGTAACTTAATTTGAGCAATTGTGTGAAGCTTGTTGTTTATAGAGGTGAAGAGATTCAAACTGAAGGTTCAGTAGTGCTTTCATGCTATCCAGCTGGGAACACTTACAGCTTGCAATTTTATGTAATCTGAAGACCTGTGCAGTCATTAATAGGTCTTAGAGACAGTTTAAGAATGAAACGTCTTTCTTTTACCAAAGAAGTCCATTGTTCCGCTCTACTCGTCACTCATTAGACCCATTATAGAGTACAACACCCCTTTTGGAATGTACCTCACAAGACATCTGCAGCAGCTGGAAAGGCCACAGTAGTACCTCACAAAGAGGATTACTGGCCTCAAACAAATGCCCTACACTGACCGCCTCAAAAAGCTCCAGCTTTACTCTGTAGCATATCTCCTACTCCAAGGTGATCTCTGCCTAACATATAAAGCTATGTCAAACCCAGCGCTGTTGGACATGCTACACCTAAAGAAATCCCAATCCCTCCAAGCTACATGCTCTAGGTACCTAAACCTTGTCACCACAATAAACAGGACACGCTGGAGGGATAGACTTCCTATACTCTGGAACAAGCTACCCATCTATGTCAAGCAAAGTTCTTCATTAGCACTCTTCAAGAAAAATCTTGATGAGTGGATAGGAAATATGAATATACCCCAGGGATCACTTCTGTGTCTCTGCTGGACAGTGGCACAGGAAAATAGCTTTCTTGGGTGGCGTAAGCTATGGTACCTTGCTGGCTAGGCTTACATAGGCCCTTGGGCCAATAGCCTAGTACCTACCTATGAACCTATGAATCTATGTAAGCACATGTCCCAGTTCCAGCTTCAGTGACACTATTTTCTCAGAGTATGCTGATGTGTTCAATGACAAGCTAGGCAAACTTCCAGTTGTGTAAGCCATGAAAGTAGACCCAGAGGTCAGCCCAGTGGTCAGACCAGCATGGAGACTTCCAATAGCTATGCAGGACAAATTCAAGGGCCAGTTAGACAAAATGGTACAGCAATGTGTGATTTGTCAAGTCACAGAACCAACTGAATGGGTGTCTTGTATGGTAGCTGTTCATAAGAAAAATTCAGATGAAATCAGAATATGCACTGACCCAAGAGACTTGAACAAGGCATTAGCGTACAGTCAAGGAGATTTCAACCCTCGTGACAAATGCTACCATTTTTTCTGTCTTAGATGCAAAGAGTTCATTTTGACAAGTAATGCTTGATCACAAATCTTCACTACTCACTACATTCAGTATCCCATTTGGTAGATACAGATTCCTCAGAATGCCTTTTGGAATAAATTCTGCCAGTGAAGTCTTTCAATATGCAATGGAACAAATTTTTCAGGCTATCCATGTGCAATAATAGTTGATGATTTACTGGTTGGAGGTAATGGTGAAGCAGAGCATGACAGAAACCTCAGGAAAGTTCTGGACAGAGCATGTGAAGTGAATTTAAAGCTCACTCCTCTGAAGTGTAAATTCAGACTACCAGAAATAACTTATGTAGGTCATTTATTTACCAGTACATTCTTACAATCAGATCATTCTCAGCAAGCAGCCAATCTTGAGATGCTAGCTCCAGACAATGTCCAAGCCTTAGAGCATTTTCTTGGTATGGTTAACTATTTGGGCAAATGTATCCCTGACTTTAGTGAGTTGTCAGTGCCTTTGAGAGAGTTGACATGCAAAAGTGTTGCATGGTCATGGTTAGAACAACACCAGAGAGCATTTGATAACCTCAAACAGCAAATTGCTAACCCGTCTACATTAAGATATCATGATGCCCACAAACCAGTAGTTCTTTCCTGTGATGCTTCAAAGTTCAGTCTTGGTGCAGTTATTCTTCAAGATGGCAGACCTGTTGTCTATGCATCTAGAACACTTACCCAAACTGAGATGCAGTATGCTCCAATTGAAAAGGAACTTTTGGCAATTGTGTTCACATATTTGAAGTTCCATGATTATATTTATGGTCAAGCCATCCAGATAGAAACTGACCATCAACCTCTAGTCACTATTTTAAAGAAGTCTATACATTCCACTCCAGCAAGACTACAAAGAATGATGCTCAAATTGCAAATGTATCATTTCAAAATGGTCTATACAAGAGGTACTTTTGTCTGCATGTATGATTTGGCAAAATTTTACGCCGGATGCCCTTCCTGACACAACCCTCCCCATTTATCCGGGCTTGGGACCAGCACAAAGAAATGCACTGGCTTGTGCATCCCCAGTGGAGGACATGCAGGTGGTTGGTGTGACAGAGCAAGATGCAGAGGACAGGAAGAAATGAAAACAGTTGATCTGCTGTGGCAACCCCTGACAGGAGCAGCCAAAAGAAGAAGAAGGTCTATACAAAAAGTAAACTTTTTTATCTGTCTGATACCTTATCCAGATCGCCCAGAAATACCAAGGAGCAGCTTGATGCAGAGAAGTTTGACTTTGATGTCATGGAAGTGCACAATGTTTCCACCATGAGACTTGATGAGCTAAGAGATCATACAAAGACTGTTCCAATTTTGCAAAAGCTCAACCACTTCATCAATGTAGGATGGCTGGCAAGGCAATCATGTGTACCGCCAGAACTACAACCTTACTTTCTATACAGAGATTAGATGCTGATGGAAGATGGTATAATTTTCAAAGGTCCAAAAGTTGTTCCTATTTCCTTGCATTTACAACATGAATACATTCAGATTTTACATCATGGCCACCCATGTTCCAATTTTAGCAAAAGAAGAGCGAGAGGACTAGTATTTTGGCCTTCTCTATCAAAAGACATTGATAAAGTGCTTTCTTTTTGTTCACTGTGCAACAGTACTAAGCTGCATTTGCAAAAAGAATCACTTCAACTAAGCCAAATTCCGGAACTAACTTGGTCAACAGTAGCAACTGACATATTTTAGTGGAACAGTCAACATTACTTAGTGTTGATAGTCTCTTATTCAAACTGGTTTGAGATCGATTTGCTACTCAACCCAACATCCACTGCTGTTATTACTAAGATGAAACATCATTTCTCAGTCCATGGTAGTCCACACAAAGTTATTTCTGACAATGGATCTCAGTTTACCAGTCAATTGCTTTAGAGATTTGCAAAAGAGTGGGACTTTATCCATGTTACTAGCAGTCCTGAATATCCTCAGTCAAGCGGGCTTGCTGAACGTGCAGTACAGAGTGCAAAGCAATTCCTGGAAAGGTCAAAGCTTGACAATACTGATATCTTCTTGAATTTATTCAATCTCAAAAATATACCCCGTGACAACCAATTAGGCTCATCTGCTCAGAGATTTCTATCTAGGCAAACCAGAACAACCTTGCCTATTAGTTCTAGTTTGTTGGTGCCCAAAGCTAAAAACAACAGAGCAATCAAAGCCCGACTTTTCAATAAGCATTCTTCTCAGATCCAGCTATGATAAAACGAGCAGATTTGTTTATTCATTAAAAGAAGGAGAGACAGTGAGGATTCAAATGGGGAAAGGCTTTGATCGAATTGGTCAAGTGAGAGGTATATGTACCAAGCCGAGATCCTACTTAGTGGAATCTGAGGGTACAGAGTACAGGAGAAACTGCAGACATCTTCTTCTTGTATCAAAAACAATATCACAGCATTGTACCTGTGATACAGACTCTAGATCTCAGAGTAGCCCTGGCAATGTTTATTCCAAAGAACATGTCACAGTATCCATTCCCATTCCTGATGATGTCCCAGTTGTCCCCAAAGTTGAACATTCATCGAAAATAGTCCCCATTGCTATATCCAATAATGACTTTTATGATACATGATCAGGTCATATTTCAAGACCTAGTGTAAAATACACAGGAACTTGGACATAATTGTTTATTGTGTGTCTGATTGTGCACAATTGCATGTCAAATAATTAGTTCTGTATAACTGCATGTCAAAAGATCATCTCTGTAAATTGCATGTCATTGAATACTGTCATTTCATATATGGACTATTTCTCAAGGAGGGAGGATGTAGATCAGAGCATGTGTATGTACTTTTAGGAAGCATTTCCAAATGTAGCATGTGCATATATATACTGAGTACATGCAGGCAGTAGTGCCATTTTGAGAGAACAGCCAGAGTGTTAACATGTGTGAGTGTGGTAGTCAGTCTGTTTATAAGTTTATTTAAGTTTAAGTTACAAAGCCTCATTTCTGATGTGTTTGTGTAGTAAAGCTGATTGAACTGAACCCACAAATGTTTGTCTTTTTTATCCTGACCAGACAAGCAACAAGAGGGGAGGCAAAATGATCCATTTGAGGAATACCCCACTGGTGGACAATGTCCAGAAACACATTCCTATGAAGCATCTATTCATAATATTAGGTTATGGACCTACTCAGAGAATCTGCCACAATGTTTTGACCTGATGGAATGTAGACTGCTTGAAGTGTCACTTGATACTGGATAGCTGCTTTCCAAACTAGGAGAGCTAACCACCAAAGATAAGACCTTATACCCCGCTGTTTGTTGACATACCACATCACTGTGGTATTGTCTGTAAGTACCTTGAGAGGTCCTGGGGAGAAGAGAGGATGAAAGGCATGAACAGCCAGCAAAATAGCTCTCATTACTTTGATGTTCATGTGCTCTTTCTGTTGAAGAGGCAACCAGACTCCCTGCACTTTTAGGAAGCCAAATGCCATCTCACATCTGATGCATCTGTGTACAGCTCCTGAGAGTATAAAGGAGGATGAAAAGAGAGCCCTGGATTGAGAGTCAGCTGCTGAATCTACCACTGAAGTTCTTGCTTGAGACACGGAAGAAGAGGAACTTAAAATCTGTGTGGGTTAGAATGCTGAAGCCAAACTGACTTTAGAAACCACTGAAGTTTTCTCATGTGAAGTTTGGTAAAGGGGAGTATAGGAATGGTGGAAGCCATGAACCCCACAGCTCTCAGAAATTCCCTGACTGTTACTGAAGACAGAGGAAGAAGGTATTGAAAAATGGAAATGAGAATAACGCTCTTGGGAGAAGTCAGAGATGCCAGAATAGGAACAATCTAGATCCCGCACCCCAGAAATACATGATCCTGAGAAATTTATAGTGAACACCAGGCTCTGCAGAAGGGAAGTGGCAAAATGAAGATTTTACAACAAGGTCTCTGGAGAGGATGCCTGGAACAGGAGGTCATCCAAGTAGGGAAAGACTTAAATCCCCCTTAACCTGCAAAAAGCAATCACAGGAGTGAGGCATTTGGTTAATACCCTTGGGGCAGTAGAAAGGCCAAATGGCAAAGCAGAGAACTGAAAATGCCAGAAACAACAGATAAATGTAAAAACTTCATGAAAAGGGGATGAATCGAGATCCAGAGAAACCATACAAGCCTGAGGAAGCAGAAGAGGGAACAAAGTCTGAAGGGACAACATCCAGAATGTGGAGACCTTCAGAAAGGTGTTTAGATAAGAGAGGTCCAGAATAGGTCCTCCAAGTGTCCTCTTTCCTGTACAGTAAAAATTTTTTTGGAGTAAAACCTCCTTCCCCTTTGATAAGCCGGAACTTCCTGAATAGTTCCCTGAGTTAAGAGATCCTGAAGCTCCCCTGTGAAGAAGGGAAACTGTTCCTGAGGGAGCTAAGGAATTGCCATAAAAGGGGGAAGAGATTTCCAGACCATGAAGTATCCTAGGTGGGTAATGGACAGAACCTAGGAGTCCTAAGTAATCTTTAAACAAACAGGAAGAGAAAGAGGAAAGTAGCTGAGAAGAACACAACAGTCAGACAGCACCTGGTTTGTTAGGAAAAGGAGACCTCTGGGGCACAGAAGTCTAGGTGGCTTTAGCAAGAGTACCGTAGCCGCTTCCCACTCTTCTTACCCTTGGAGGAAGGTGAGACTGCCTGTGAAAAAAGTGTGGCTTATTGGGATAATTGCTCTGAAATTTAGGCACCAGAGAAACAAAAACATGTTTAAGTTCCTGCAAGACCTTTCTCTTATCCTGAAGAGACTTAAACAAATCAGCAACAGTTTCAGCAAACAAGTATTTGTTGTCCAGAGGAGCATCCATCAACTTACCCTTAATGTCATCAGGCAAAGGTTGAAGCCAAAGCCAAGAATATCTCATCACAGAACCAAAGGCAGCAGCCCTAGAAGAAGCATCTGCTGCATCATAACTAACTTAAAGGAATGACGAGCCACATGGAAAGAAGTCCTTAACAGGAAAAGAGCAGAATTCTTCCCTTCAGAGTCAGAAAGATCAGAAATTACCTGGCAGGTCTGTGAAAGAAGGGCCAAAAGGTACCTGGGCATATGGGTCTCATAAATGACAGCCTTAAAACTAAGGTAAGAAAGGTATAAACTTTCTTACATAGCCTTTTCATAGTTCTGCTATCTTTATCATCCAGGTAGAGAAAAAGTACATAACAGAAGGGAGAGAAGGAAGGGAGTGAATACTGCAACAGTGAAGAGAAAGACATCTAGTGTTATGGTAAGATTTTACACAGCTGCACTATGTCCTTCCATATAACTGTTGCAGTATTCTTTACCAAAGGGAGAACATAAAAGCTCAAGAGGAAACTTGGGAGAAGGAAGGCACAAAAGAGCCCTCAAGAAATCTATGCAGGATTTATAATAACTAATAGATGAGCGATGCACTACACCATAAAACGTATCTCAACCTGGATCTAAAGAAGGCTTTGATAGCTGAAAGCGCTAATCCGTTGTTTGTTGTTTTTTGTCTTGTTGAGATACAGCTCTGAATAAATCGTTGAGATACGTTTTATGGTGTGGTGCATCGCTCATCTCTTAGTTATTGTTGTGATTTTGCTGAGCAAGCTTAAACGGAACATTCTTCTGCTTTTTTGTTTATCTATGCAGGATTTCTCTGGCAAAGCCAACTCTTGCTCTGGAGACATCATCCAGTTTGTAATGCTTAGTGAAGGTAAGGACAGAGGTCCAAGTAGCAGCCTTAAGGATGGAATTGATATCTAAACCTTTGAAAAAAGCACCAGAGGAAGCCACAGCCCTGGTACAATGAGACTTTACAGAGGCAGAAAGGCATTTTTTATGAAAGTAGTAACAAAAAGAAATGGCCTTAGAGATCCATGAGGATATTATTTGCTTAGAAACAGCCAAACCTAGAGATCTGGGATGAAAGAAAATAAAAAGCAGCTCAGATAAATGAATGGCATTAGTCTTATCTAAATAATATCTGAGCTGTCTATGCAAATCCAAGATGTGAAGAACCTTCTCACTAGCAGACTGTGGAGAAGGAAAAAGGAGGACAAATTAATAGACAGATTAAGAGAAAATTCATTAATCACCTTGGGCATAAAAGAAGGATTAGTACAAAGAGAGACTCTGTCTCTCTGAAAAAAAAAACAAAAAGGAGGAATAGACATAAGAGCCTAGAGTTCAGATACTCAGCTGAAGTAAGGGCCAAATGAAGAACACTCTTCCAAGTACAATGTTATAAGGAAGCTGAAGCTGCAGGCTCAAAATGAGCCCAAATCAATTTTTCAAGTACAAAACTGAGGTCCAAGAAAGGTGGAATAGGCTTCCTGGGAGGCCTGATATGAAGGACACCTTTCAGCAATTGCTTGACCTCAAACCTAGAGGCCAGAGGAGGATTTAATGACAGACATGCAGAAATAACTGAGAGGTGAACTTTAACAGAAGAATATGTTAACCCAGCACAGAAAAGGTCTTGCAAGTCAGAGAACCAGAGGGATCTCCACAGGAAGTGGATCCTGGTTACAAGCAAGGAACCATACAGAAAATCTCTTCCATTTGGACACATAGGATTTCCTGTTAGTGCTTTTCCTGGACTCCTGCAGAATCCTAAGCATATCCTCAGAAAAAGGGTGCCTAAAAAGGATCAAAACCCTATCACCCACAATGTCAACTGAAAAGTCGAAAAGTGAGGATGAATCAGAGACCCCTTGTTTTGTGTAAGTAGGTTCACCCTGTGAGGTAACTAGGTGAACAAGAAGAGGGAATCAATGCTGTCTGGGACAAAAGAGAGTCACTAACAAGATTTTTGGTGAGTTCTGCTCTATTTTGAGCAGGACCCTCAGAATCAGCGGAAGGGAAGGGAAGGCATAGAGAAACATTCCCTTCCACTAAAAGGATATGGCTTCAACCTTCCAAGCCAGAGGATTTGAGACTCTGATGCAAAAAAAGGAAGCTGTCTGTTCAAAGGGGAGTCAGAAAGATCTACCTGAGGATTATCCCACAGATGGACAACATCCAGAAACACATTTCTGTTAAGCATCCATTCATGAGCCTGTGTGCTGAACCTGCTCAAAGAGTCTGCCACTATATTTTGCTCTAAAGGAATATATACAGCCTGAAGAGTCACATGATACTGGACAGCTATATCCAAATTTGGAAAGCTAGTCTGCAAAAAAGGTAGGACCATGTTCCCCCTTGCTTGTTGATATACCACATCACTGTGGTGTTCTCTGTTAAGATTTTGAGAAGCCCTGGAAAAAAGAGGAAATGAAAGGTCTGAAGGGCAAAAAGAAGAGCTCTCATCTCCTTGATGTTGATGTAGTCTGACCTCTGATGAGTAGGCTAGAGACCCTGAACCTTGAGGGAACCAAAAGAGTCTCCCCATCCAGTGTCTGAAGCATCCGAGAAAATTTCCTGAGAGGAGACTCGGGGCTGAGAAAGAAGTCCTGGGCTGAGAGACAGCTAATGAATCCACCACTGAATCTCAGGTTTGAAGCATGGTAGAAGAGGGAGTAGAAAATCTAGTGGATAACAATGTTGGAGCCATAATGACTTTAGTAACCACTGTAGTTTTCTGATTTGAAGTCTAGCTAGAGGTAGCATAGGAAAGATGGAGGCCATGAATCCTAGCACCCTAAGAAACTCCCTCATTGTAAGGGAAACCAAATGAAGAAAGGATTGAAAAAAATGTGATTAAAGAAAGAGGGAAGAGGCAAGGAAGCCAGCATAGGAATGGCCTGGAGCCTGCAATCGAGAAACACATAATCATGAGAAGGAACCAGGACTGATTTCTGGAAGTTTATTCTAACCCCAGACTTAGTAAGAGACAAACAGTATATTGGAGGTGCTAAAGCAAGATCTCAGGGGAGGAAGCCTGAATGAGCAGGTCTTCCAGATAAAGAAAGATTTGAACCCCCTCTCATCCTGCTAAAGGCAATGCCATGAGTAAGGCATTTGGTGAATACCCTTGAGACAGTAGAAAGGCCAAAGGTAAAGCAGAGAACTGAAAAATGCAAGGGAAAGAAAGAGAAATACATAAACTTCCTGAAAAGGGGATGAATTGGGATGTGAAGATAAGCATCCTTGAGATTCAGCGAGACCAAGAAACCCTGGGGAAGAAGAGGAGTAAACAAGGTTTGAAGAGATAACATTCAAAAGGAAGAGATCTTCAGAGAGGTGTTGAGCTGAGAAATGTTCAGAATGTGTCTCCAGGTGCCTTACCTCCTGGAAACCAGAAACATTCTGGAATAAACCCCTGCCACTCCTCAGAAGCTCAGCTTGAATGGTGTCTTGCACCAAAAGGCCCTGAAGCAGTTCTGGGAAGAAAGGAAGCTGATCCTGAGGAGGTTGATGGATGCTCAGAAGGTTAGGAAGGGAATTTCATACTATGAAGTATCCCTGACAGATGAAGGATAGAACCCAAGAGTGTTGAGTGGCCCTTAACCAACTGGGAAGTAACAGAGAATGACTAAAAAAAGGGGGAAGCAAATAGTCAGAAAGAACCTGGTTTGTCTTCAAAAGGAGGTTTCTGAGAAGTAGGAATCTGAGTAGACTTATCGTGAGGAACCCACCTAGAACCCTTCTTACCTTTGGGAGGAGGGTGAGGCTATCTGCAACCAAAGACAGATTTGGATGGATAATTCTTCTGGAAGTTATGGATAGGAGATACAAAAATATGTTTCAATTCCTGCAAGGCCTTACCTTTATCCTGAAGAGACTTAAAAAGCTTAGCATCAGCAGAACCAAACAGGTTCTTATTGTCAAGAGGAGTATCCAATCATTTAGCCTTAATATCATCAGGCAAAGGCTGGTGATGAGCCCAAGAGTAATGTTTCAAAACAGAACCAAAATCAGCAGCCCTAGGGGAGGCATCAGCTGCATCATAAACACATTTAATAGAGTGGCAAGCTAAATGAGAAGTAGAACCCAGTAAAGAGCAGACAGAGACATTCCCTTCACAATCAGGGAGCTCTGAGGTAGCCTGGGAGGTTTGAGAAAGGAGGGCTAAAACATACCTACTCATATGGGTCTGGTAATTAATAGCCAAAAGGTCAAGGTGGCAGCAGTATATACCTTTTTGCCTAGCCATTCCATAGCTCTATTGTCCTGACAGAAGTAGTTTAGTAGGAGACAAATGTTTAGAGAGTTTGTCAGAAGAGAGAGACACTACAGAAGGGTCAACAGAAGCCCATTTGTAAAGGAACTTATACTGATCATTTGTCTTGCAAAAATCTATTAGATTTCTTAGGGGCTGGAGGTTGAGAATCCAGGGCCACAGAGACTGCTGAAAAGGTATCTAGAAGGGCAGTCAAGACTGGAGGTACAGCAGAAGGCTTGGGGGACTCCATCTGCAGGAGCTCATAATCTCTCTTTTAGATGTCAGATACCTGAGGACAGTCCCATTTAAAAAAACTCCATCATATAAGAAATAGTATTCTCAAAGCAGAGTTCTTCCAAGGGAGAATCTGAGCTAATAAAATCCTCTGCCTCAGAGCCATAATCCAAAGGAGAAGGGACCTGAAAAGAATATGCCAAATATTCCTCCCAGAATTCAAATCCTCTTCAGAAGAGTCCTGCTGCCTGGGCCTCTTGAGTGAGGTTGATAACCAAAGGGGAAAAGCTCACCCAGACTGTGCCACAAATTACTGTGAGGGGAATGATAGTTTCTTTTTGCTTTCTTGTATTTTGTATTGTTACATATTGTGATTTATTTTCTTTACACTGTGTTTTATTTGCATTCTGCTTTTAATAGCATATTTAAACTAGGAAAGAGACCACAGCTGTGTCTCTTGTGAGTCACATAAAAATGAAGTTTTCCCCACCCTCCCATCCTGGTGCTGTTGTGTTTTTTAAACTCAGCTGCCTTTCTAGTTGCCTGCCCCTGGTTTTAAAGGAAAACTCCAACTTCTCCTACAGGTTAACTCAACTCTTAAGCTGCTTTTCTGCCTACAATATGATTTCAGTATTGTGTAGGTACCTGAAACCTGCTTGTGCTTTATAAAACTTTCATTTATTTGTCTTGGAATCAAAAAAGGGAAATACTACCCACTTTTTAAGCTTAACTTCTCACATAATATGTAAAAGAATTTGTCTACACCCCATGACATACCACAGACAGAGAAATGTGTAGTCAGGTACTTCTAACAATCTTATATGGTAATTAGTCCGAAGCTCAGGCTGCTGTAAACAAGACAGAGAGGTGTGAAACTGTTTTCCATGGTCTTTATTGCAGACAGGAGGAGAACTTACACAGATTCACAGCTGCTTCCAATGTAGCCATGCCTTTCATAGCAAAACAGAGCAATTAGATCAGTCAGTAGTTCAAAGGCAGCTGTCATCTCTTTTGACAAATTTACATAAGCAGCATTGCAGTATTGAAATGCTAAGTTTTAAACTTTAAATATTTGTTGTTTATACTATACATTTTAAGATGACTTTAATGTATTATCAAATATGTCTGTAACATACAGAGAAAAGTCAGAAAATATTTTCTTGTAATTCTTGTAAAATATCAGCACATTTACCTAAGTGTAGGGGGATGGGGCTGTCAATTCAATTTGGACTACAAAAACATACTTTGAAGAAAGGCCTGCAATTTAGCCACTGTTTTGGTTAGAGCTGTATAATTCTATAGTATAGTATAGTATAGTATAGTATAGTATAGTATAGTATAGTATAGTATAGTATAGTATAAAACAAGCCATGCAATATAGATAAACTAGACCATTCAAGAAATAAAAGAAGCAGTCCTCTTACAGATAGTTTATAAAATGATCGTGACTGATACTAATCCCATTATACGTCAATGGCAAGGGATTATGGTGCTACTGTTTTGCTTCTGATGACAGAAAAAGCAAAGGAGCATTGTATCCCAGAAGAGAAAAGCTGTGATGAGCCAACACTATTAGGAGCCAGGAAGTAGGCATTCAGGCGACTGCCCTCTTTTCATCATTCTTGACAAGCTAATTCTTTCTTTTTAGTAAGCACTGCTTGGTTTGCTTCTAACTTCAGAATATCTCCCTAAATGCTTCATCTATAGATCATTAGGGTCTTTTTATTAGTTTCCCCTCAAGTGTTTGGCACTGTCCTGTATAAACACAAACACCTTGAATTGACATTTTACCTGTAAAAGCATCACTGAAATTTCATGAATATCTAGTTTCACGTGACAATTAGTTTGCAGAGACAAGGACTGACCCCAGAGTTGCAAACAGGATACTCCTGACATTAAACCAATATCAGCATAGAGACAGTGCTTAATTGAAACTAATAAGTCCAAAAACAGAGAAAGCACTGTGAAGCAGTACAAGTAAGTGCCACGTTCAGGGTTGTTTTCGATAACCAGCCACTTCAATATAGAACAAATCCAGGAAAACAAAGATCTCATAAATGGATTGAGTCAATGCGATAAATAAAATATGCAGTCCTTTTAACAGTAATAAATGTGAGTGCTTTTGCAGTGTAAGTAGTGCTTCATCAGACATAACAAAACAACTGACACCACTGTTTAAATAGCAAAGTGAAAGCATTGCATCCAATAGGGTGTGTACTATAAAATAAAGTGACAGGCAAATATAAAAAGCTTTAAAACCAAATATATTAAAATACGAGTAACCATAACAAAAACTACCTGCACAGCTCCCTTTGTTTCAAAAAGGGCTTTAATAAAATCTTTTAATTTAAACTTTTTCCCTATCTGCTTGTAACCTCAACATCCATTTAACCTCCTGTGTTTCTGTATAATTCTCTATGTCACCACTCCTGTTACTGCCATACACTCTCTGTATGACCATGAATTTGAACTAATGTGATGACCCAGCAAGGGCATAGTGCTTTGCCAATGCATTATTCTCTGAACTGGTGTTAATGCCATATATGTGTTCACAAATACAGTCCATTAGCCTATGGCTGGTCTTTGGTTTTAAAGTTTTTTATATGTGCCTGTCACTTTATTTTATAGTACACACCATACTGGATGCAATGCTTTCACTTTACTATTTAAACAGTGGTGTCAGTTGTTTTGTTATGTCTGATGAAACAGTACTTACACTACGAAAGCACTCACATTTTTTACTATTAAAAGGACTGTATATTTTATTCATCACTTTGACTCAATCCTTTTATGAGCTCTTTGTTTTCCTGCTTTTTGGGGATTGAGTTATTCACCATCTGTGGTGCAGTTTGTGTTTATAGAACAAATCCATCCTTTTTATATCCTGAATTTCATTAAGCACATTTGAAATATAAAAATTTTGGTGGATTCACTCTGTTGCATCTGATGAAGTCTTTGTGTTAAAAAGACAAAAATGCGGTGATTTCAGTTAAGTGTTAATGTATCGTGATATTTTTATGATTGTTTTATATTAAAGTGGTTAGTTATCGAAAACAACCCTGAACGTGGCACTTATTTGTACTGCTTCACAGTGCATACTCCTGATATTATGTTTTATTGTCACTCCCAACTATCTAATCAATAAAAAAGGGTCTGTTTCCATGGATATGAACTTTCCCCAATATCTCCATTACCAGCTTGGTGGATATGGGCTTCCTGAGGCAATGTAGAAATTGCCTCACATTTACTGACATCCAGCTAATTCTCAAACAAACTGATATGGTATGTGAGAGGTTTATTTACGCAATGTCACTGGAGGCAAGCCACTTACATAAAAGCACTGCTAATGTCAATAAGATTGTCAGCAGTACACACACTGCAACCATCACACACAATTCAACACAGACACATAGACCCACTTATGCTAGGGCAGCTAAATGCAATCTTCCTAAATCCCAAAGACTTCCTATATGAAGTACACATAACAAACACCCTCAGCAGCCATGAATGCACTCTTTCAAAACAACACCCACAACAACACATACAGACACGTGTCACAGAACCTCTACTTCTAAGCCCATAAGGCATCCTCCACACATTCCAGCATTCTGGTCATTTGAGACTTCATTGAGAGACAGACTGCTGTCCCTCTCACCAGGCTGAGTAAGGTAAAAGTCACAGTATGACTCAGTCATAATCCATATGGGTATAAATGACCTGAGATATACCCCCCTAGACTATTTGAAAAGAAACATCATGAAGCTCTTGGAATATGTGTCCCTGGCTGGTATGAGCCTAACACTGAGCAGCATTTTACCTTCTCCAAGGATGATGCCACAGTACAAACAAAAAATGACTGACTTAAATAATTGGCTTAGTTTCTGGTGTCATTCTAAGGAGGTACAACATTTGTCAGCATGGAAGGAAATGGTCAACAGACCAAGCTGCTTTGCCAGAGAAGGTCTTTACCTTTCCCCACTAGGCTTTTGAATATTAGCTAAAACATTGTCCTCCCCTATAATGCCTTTGTTAGACAATGCCAAACTGAAAGTACTTCTGACATAGCAAATCAAAACCAAGAAAACCGAAAGGTGTTACTGATTAGTGCTAGGAGTCAACAGAAAACTTCACTTCCTAGAAGCCCTCTTCTCCCTAGAGGATGCTGACATCTGTGCAGTCACTGAAACATGGTTTAAAGCTGCAGACAGTACACCAACAGTGCAAGGTTATAATGCCTTCCACACATTTGGCCCAGCTACACAGACAGAGACTAAAGGTGGAGGTGTTTTGATTTACATCAAATTTAAATATACCTCAAGGCTGGTCAAACTGGAGAATCTACTTCAGCTTCTCCACGTTCGAATCACTATAAGCAAAATCCAGTACCACTCCCTTACAAATTATAAGTCGCTCTTTGTGACTCTGGAAACCCACACTGTGTATTTAAACGTATTGCAAACACTCACCATCCAACCCAATATCATATTTATGGGTGACTTTAATTACCCCACTATTAACTCAGACTCACATAAGACACCTAACGTACAGGCACAAAGATGCCTAGATTTTGTAAACACAAAATCCCTGGAACAGATTGTCAATACACCAACCAGGGGTGCAACCATACTGGATCTGGTACTCAATAATATGGGAGAGTCTTCACACCCCCTAGTATAATGTCTTCTCTGGTAAGGTCAGACCACAAAATGGTCTCCTTTGAAGTAAAAATAAAACCTGGAATCCCAGCTAACTCTGCAATATTCACAAACTACTCTAAGGCTAATTTCCTCCTATTAAGTGATAACCTGTCAAAATTTCAATCCCCCATAAATCCTGAGAACACTGCTGCCTATGCAGAACTGCTCACAGAAACCCTATACAGGCATGTTAATAGCTGCAGAGAGGCAGCTGTACCCACCAGGAAGAGGTAACTAAACTAACTCAAAAAACAAGCCACCCTGGTGTAATCAAAAATCAATAGGCCATATAACAGGAGGAAGAAAATCATGGCAAAATTTAGGAAGTGCAGCACCCAATAGGATACAAGTATTCTTATCAAACTAAACAAACAGCTCAGAGGACAAATAAAGTCTACCAAAGCCAAATTCAAGGTAAATGTGTCCTTATACACACAACCTCAAAGGCAATACACAGTTGTGTACAGGATTCATTGTTAATGGAGCCACCTATACTATAACAGAAGATATAGCAACTGCCCAACAATTTCATCTTCAACTTCACCTCTCTATCCCCTCAACCATTCCTCAGGAAATATGATCAAATATAAGTCCCCCTGCTATTACTAGGGAACAGGTCCTTAATGCTCTCTCTGAGGCCAAGAATACTGCATCATTGGGCTCAGACAGTATCACAGGATGCTGTCTAAATAGCATTAAACGTGATCTATTAGGCCATCTGGAATTGTTATTTAAATGTAGCCTCCAAACAGGTTTTGTGCCTCATGAATGCAGAGCAACAACAGCCACCCTCTACACAAAGGTGGGCCATCTACAGACCCTGGAAACTACAGCCCCACTACTACTGCTAGAAACTACAGTCTCAAGCCATGGAAAGAATTATCATGGAAATGTTCAATAATGACATAGGAAACCTCCAGACACTGGACCCAACCCAATTTGGTTTCATTAAGGGCAGGTCATGCCTACTCAACCAAGTGGACTTCTTTGAGAAGGTCAACAAAGCAATGGATGAGGGAAAAATGGTTCACACTGCCTACCTTGACATGGCCAAGGCATTTGACACAATACCACACTCAGACATTGTTGACAAAATTAAGAGGTTAAGTGCATACCCTTATGTCAAATGGTGGATAGTCAGCTGACTCACAGATAGGACTCAGGAAGTTAGAATTGGAGAGTCCGTCTCTATAAAGAGGCCAGTCACAAGCAGAATCCAGCAGGGATCAGTCCTGGGACCCTCCTTTGTGGCATTTACTTCTCTGAAGTCAAGGCCAATCTCAATGGCCTCTGGCTGAATAAATTTGCAGATTAATCACCCACCGACACAAATGTTCTCCACGAAGATCTGACACGGATAAATAACTATTGCCAGAGTCATAGACTAAACCTAAACAAAGAAATGCATAATAGTATGCTTAAGGAAGTTATACATCTCTGGTAACTATTGTATTGGCAACATACCCCTAAGAGTTGACCCAATAGTCAGAGACCTGGGGGCACACAGACAGTAATCTATCCTTTAACCATCACATGTCTACCATATTGAGGAAATCATTCTATGTTGTGCAACTTATAAACAAATGTATGGCATCTAGGTCCAAGGAAGTCATTATTCCACTGTATTTGGCATTCACCAGAACTATAATTGAGTACAATGCCCACTTTGATATGTACCTAACCAGGTATATCCAACAACTAGAATGTCAACAGAGGTTCCTCACTAGAAGAATACAAGGTGTAAGTAATATATCCTATGCAGACCTCCTCAGTGCCCTCTCCCTGTATTCTGTCTCCTACAGGCTATTGAGGAGAGATCTGTGCCTGGCATACAAGACATTGTCAGACCCCACTGACTGACCTCCTATTTATTTTTCTGCATATCTGCAAAACATCAGTGTCAGAATTACCTGTTCTAAAGATTTAAACCTTGCCTGTGATATAAACAGGAGCTGCTGTAGAAACAGGTATGTATTCCAGACTACCCCTTTTGTGGAACGGGCTCCCCATCCATGTGAAGCAAAGTTTCTCCCTAACCCAATTCACGTGTAATTTTGACAACTGGATGGGGAACAGGAAATGCGTTCCTGGTTTGGCACCAGGGATGCAGGCAGCCTTGTAAATGGATCATGTCTCAGGCCCCTGCTTGTAAACGTTTCACCTCCCAAGCTCCTGCTTACAATTATCAAGGGTACCAGAACTTGTCAGAGATTTAGTATGCACAGCTAGGCTTAAAAAGGCCCTTGTGGTCATTATCCTAGTAAACACCTATAAACTCCTTGGGAAGGGTTTAAGGTCATTAATGCATAAAATAACCACTGGGTAAAATCCTGCCATTCACACTGAGGATCTTTAGCAGCAGGGGAAACATGTTGCTTGTCTCATAGAATCAAAGGAAGTTACTAGACTACTGGCCCTGAGGCCCCTACAAGCCTAGCCAAGAATTTAGCCCATGTTCCAACAAGTCAGCATCCTATGCCACTGTCCAGCAGGGACACAGGTGGAATCCAGGAGTGTACTTTCTGTTCCCCATCCAGTTATCCAGGCTGTGCTTAAAAAGAGTTAATGAGATACTCTGCTTGACATGGAGAGGGAGTCTATTCCACAAAAGGTGGAGTCTCTGGGGCACAAATCTGTCCCACCAACAAGTCCTATTGATGTCACAGACCAGATTGAGATCACAAGTGTGGGTTACTCGAGTGGAGCTTGACTTGCAGATATGCAGCAGTCCCATCAAGGTGGGGTCTGAGATTGCTTCGTATGCCAGACAGAGGTCTCCTCTGAGGAGTCTGTAGGAGACTGAGTAGTGAGACAGGGCCTTTAGCCTATCTGTGTAGGGTAGATGTTTGAGGCCCTGGGCTCTCCTGGTGAGGAACCTTTGTGGTCTCTCCAGCTGCTGCATGTGCTTTGTGCAGTAATTGCCAAAAGGGGCATTGTACTCAATAATGGGTCTTATAAGAGAAGAATACAGGGATGTTATGACCACATTGTCCCTGAATGAGATACCTTTACTAATGAGGTGGGCCATGTAGAAATCTTTCTGTACAATGGAGGCAATATGGTGGTCAAATGTCAGTTTGCTATCAACCTAGGAGCCCATGTCTCTCATGACTGATTGCATGCTTAGGACCTTATTGTTAATGTGATAATTTGTGGGATATCACTCATCCCCAAAGGGGGTGATGATGCATTTTTTTGGCATTTAGTTTGAGGCCATGTTTCTGGCACCAGTCATTTGTTTGGGTAAGAGCCTCTTGGAGGATGTCCATGTCTCGTGTATTCAAAAGAGATGATAAAGCATTGTAATGGATTCAAGATACTTAGTACATAAACACATCAGGAGTTGTAACTGGAACATGTAGTTAAGCTAACTGACTGGCTTGTTACTTTAAACACACTTGCATGTGCATCTTCATTTATGCATGCAATCATTCTGACTGACTGTACAAAATGGCACTGATCTTGCACATGCTATCTAGCTACAGTGGCTGACTAGGTACAATATACTCAATAATCTACAACGTCCCTCTTTAATTTGTTTGGCATGCAGTAGGAGAACAAAACATTTCACAAGCTAGATATCACATCAACATTTAATAACAAATCAAAAATCAAGTCCAAGTCACTGTTTATTTCAGATTGGGTCTGGAAATTCTACCCCATCTGGTCACATTAAAACTTTGACTAGGTTTAGCAACAGAGACAGTCTGTGGGGATTCTTTCTTAATTGGATACATCAAGACTACTTGAAGAAGTACAGTGTCTTCTGGAATTTAAAGAAGTGTACAGTCATTCTGAGAGCCAGAGTCATTGGCACAGGCAATCTTCTGAGTCACTCGTTCCAAGACTGAAAGTATATGTCTTCGATTCCTTTTGAAATCCATTCCTTCACATTGTATGATGCAAGATGTCAGTTCTTCACAAAGAATTTTGACAATACCCACTTGGTCATATCCTTTAGATGTTTGCATTCTCACGATCTTACCTGTCTTAATGGTCTAAGAGGTTTGCTAGACTTGCCATAGTGCAACTTTTGAGACTGATGTTTATTCAAAAGTTGAGCCTTAACTATTCTGTTGTTCTTTGCATTTGGTACTAACAATTGTTTACTGATTGGTTAAGTGGTTCTAGTCTGTCTGGACATCAACCTCTGAGCAGGTGAACCAAGCAAATTATTTTGAGGAATGCTTCTGAGATTGAGTAAATTAAGAAAAACATCAATCTCTCTCAGATTTCTCCAAGTACTTCACACTTTGAACTGCACGCTCGGTTAATCCAATAGACTGTAGATAGTCAGGACTACTAGTAACGGGTCTATATTATAACATCGAAGTCTTAAAACATTGAATGTTATAATATTGACCCAAATTCAGCGAACGCTTGAAATAGTGAAGCTGCAGAACACCGAATATTTTCCTAGGGAAAGTAATCGGTGGGCCGTTTCTGCGGCGTTGCTATTTCCTCAACTGTGATGTGAAGGTGACGGACCAGGTTAAGGTAAGTGTGTGAATGGACTGAGGTAAGGTGAGTGTGTGATAGTTAGGGACCTTAGGGATAGGGAGCGGGTAAGTTGACTTTGTGATAGTTAGGGACCTTAGGGTTAGGGAGTGGGTAAGGTGAGTGTGCAATAGTTAGGGACCTTAGGGTTAGGGAGTGGGTAAGGTGAGTGTGCGTTAGTTAGGGACCTTAGGGTTAAGGAGTGGGTAAGGTGAGTGTGCATTAGTTAGGGACCTTAGGGTTAGGGTTGGGTTAAGGTAAGTGCATAGCTAGTAGTGTATGTACGGTTTAGTGTAGGGTTCTGTGAAGTGTGTATGTGTGGATTATGTATTTTGGTATGCTTGTGCTGTGTGTGTGTATTCTTGGAACAGCGAATTTTTGCCCTTGGAAAAAATTCACTGTTCTGAGCGTTCAAGTATATCACATTTCGAGATTCCAAGGTCGAGCTTATGGTGTTCGACATTTTGGAATTTCAATAATGTGATATAGACCCACTAGTAACATGGACAAAGTTGGGCGGCCGCAGTGGTGCAGTGGTTAGCGTGGTCACCTCACAGCAAGAGGTTCTCCGGTTCAATTCTCAGCTGGGGTGCCTTCTGTGTGGAGTCTGCATGTCCTCCCTGTGGTCACGTGGGTTTCCTCCGGGTGCTCCGGTTTCATCCCAAAGACATGCTGTAGGTGGATTGGACACTCTAAACTGGCCCTAGGTGTGAGTGCATATGTGTGTGCCTTCTGTGGAAGGTTGGGTGCGGGCCTGGCAACTCAACACCGTAAAAACTCCACTGCCAATCAAGAGCAGACAGGTGATCCACTGCAGCGACCCCTAACTGGGAAAAGCCAAAAGAAGAAGAAGTAACATGGATAAAGTCCCAAGACTCAGCAAATTTCTTGAACTGCTGAGTTGTAAGCTGTGTACCATTGTCAGATATCATTTTGTGTGGACTACCGTGGACAGAAAAATGCCTCTTCAACTTCATAACGACAGTACTGGATGTTAAGTTAGAAAAAAGGTCAGTTTCAAACCAATTTGAATAAGAGTCTACTAACACTAAATAATTCTGACCATTCCATTCGAAAATATCAGTAGCAAACATCGACCATAGCAATTCAGGAATCTGGTTTAGCTGAAGTGGTTCTTTTTGTTGATGCAATTTAGTACTATTGCAAATTGAACATGCTAGAGTTTCCTTCTCTATATCTTTTGACATAGAAGGCCAAAACACTATGCCTCTTTCTCTCCTTTTGGGTGAATCAGTACCCAGGTGACCACGATGCAAAATTTTGATACATTCCTGTTGTAATGCTTTATGAATTACCACTTTAGAACCTTTCATAATGATTCAATCTTCTCTCATGAGCTCATCTCATTAGGGAAAATACTTCTGTATGTCAAGTGGTAGACTGGTTTGTCACGCTGGCCATCTTTGACTGACAAAATGTTTTCACTTCTGGAGAACTGGGTCTGAAGCAGACCTCCCAACCGTTCTGAATTACTCTGATTTTACCGAGTTTTGGGGTCCAAATGAAGGGGTGCCACGATTCCCGAGTGGCACCCCTTCATTTCCGATTTTTTTCTTTTGCTTTTCTAATTTTTTAAAAATATCCCGCTGTCGGAGCTGACGTCATCACATGCGCAATGACGTCAGCGCCGTCAGGCTACCAGCCAGTCGGAATTGAGCTCAAGGAGCTTACATCATCATTTCCGGCTGGCTGGCAGTTAAGTTTATGGCGGGAATCGCAAGCCACGATTCCATGAAGCTGGGATTAATGGCAGGCAGAGGCTGCGGCAGACAGAGCCGGGAATGGATTAATGGCAGCAGCCAGCAGCAACAGCAGCATGGGCAACACAGACACAGAAGAGGGCCGGGGAATGGATACAGACTGCGGGGAAAATGCGTGTATAACTTTTGCAGAGTCCGGCGTCCACATCTCCAGGTAAGAACATTTATTGTTCTTCGGCTTCTCTCTATTATTTTAAATGCTGGCTGGGCATTACCATTTTACCTGCTACTACTACTATTGGGCCGCTGACTGGGCATTACCCTTTTAGCTGCTACTGTTGAGCTGCTCGGTTTGCTCTTTGGTTGTTTGTTTTATCTCCTGAGCTGGCTGTTCTTTAAGTTTTGAGCTGTATGTGTGTGTGTGTTTTTAAATGCTTGATTTATCTGCTGCTGCCGTGAACATGTTTAATTTATCTGCCGAGTTGGGCTGGGCTGGCCATTATTTCTTTATTCTGAGCTAGCTATGTGTTTTTAATTATCTGCTGAATTAGAGCTGTGTTGTTTTTAAATGCTGATGATTTATCTGCTAAGTTAGAGCTGCCCATTATTTTTTATTCTGAGCTGTGTGTTTTTAATTATCTGCTGAATTAGGGCTGTGTTTTCAAATGCTCGCGAAGTTGTGATTTATTTGCCGAGTTAGAGCTGGCCGTTATTTCTTTATTTTGAGCTGTGTGTTTTTAAAGCAGGTATGGGCTGTGGCTGTTCTTTCAATTATGAGTTGTGTGTGTGTGTTTAAATTCTCTATTTATCTGCTGCTACCGTGAGCTTGTTTAATTTATCTGCCGAGTAATATTCAGGAACTGCCTTTTGAACTCTTCATAAACTGCTGATGCATTTGATGTGTTTCAACCCGATAAATGTTTAGTTTTTATTTTAGAATGACTCAAGTAGACCTATGCCAGTTAATTCTGTCTTTACTTATTATGGATAATACATGTTTCTTCTCTAATGTTGGTAACTCATGATCTACTGATGTGAAGTCATATGACAAACCAGCAAATTTACTTTTGCTGTTAGTGTGTATAGATGTAAAGTATAGTGTTTGATTTTTCATAAATTTATCTCCTGTTTTCTTTCTAAAATACTGATGATATTCATTCTTGGCTACTATTGCTATTTATTTATTTTTTTACAGTGTTACTTTAACTATTTTTTATGAACTGAGGTTTGCAGTTGCATTTCTGTTTGTTCGTTGCACTTATTTGTGTTTTCTTTTGATATCACAGTTAGACTTTACAATTCAGAACTCGCTCTACTAGCAATTTAACCTTCAAGGGCAACCAGCACTTTATTTGTAGATGAAACAGTGAAATCTAAAGCTGTTTGCTAGCAGCAGTCTCCATTAGTTACAGAGCTCTTTAATGTGGAATTATTTAGATGACTTACTTCTGCAGAGATTGTGTAAATTTACTGATACTGGTGGATTGTAGAAGCTTAAGTAAACTTTTATGATGGAAATGCTCTGAATTGAGCAGTTTTGTCATTATTGGTTCATGCATTTTGTCTCAGTTTACTGGAAACATGTTAACAATAAATGTAAAATGCGCTTTAAGAACTGTGCTGTATTGTACAAGGAATATAATATAATTTAATACAGTCAGGAAGGTGTATCATAGAAAATATGTTTGGTGTGCAAACTGCAAAGGGCCTATGATTTGAAAACAGCCCAAAGGTAATCTTTCTCTGCCACTGGTCAGATGCATTTTCTTTGAATGAGGGTTTCAATGCTGTTTCAGTGAATGTGAGTTTCAAGGGCAGAGAAGCTTTAATGCAAAGTTTGTTTTCACTGAGACTTGTATTGCTTTGTTTGGCAAATATCTATCTGAATAATCATTGTAAAAGTAAAGCGGACACTATGTACATTAAGACTGTCTGTGTTAGCTCAACAGGTAGTATACCTGCTTTTGATGCAGAAGGCTGTGGGTTCTACTCTCGTAGTATGTAGATGGATTGCTGATAATATGAACCTGTTATCAGTTTGCCATCCATTCCCTATTGCAATATTACTAGTAGCTTATTTTTTTTAATGTAACACAGGCAATGTATTCTTCAAGGGCCACAGGCACTTTATTTGTAGATGAAACAATAAAATATAAAGTTGTTTGCTAGCAGCAACCTCCTCGTTAGTTCAGATCTCTCTAATGTGGAATTGTTTGAGTTTTGCATTTTCTTTAAATGTGGGTTTCAATGCTATTTCAATGAATGTGAGTTCAAGGGCAAAGACGTTTTAATGCTAAGTTTATTTTCATTGTGAGACTGCATTGGTTGGTTTAGCAGATGTCTTTGTGTTTATGCTATAAAATGTAAAACAAATAAGTTTCAAATGAAATCCAAATAATCACTGTAGAAGTAAAGCAGTGTGCACATTACAGTGTTTATGGTAAATGGGGTGAAATAAAGTAATGAGACATTGGAATCACACCCGGGCCATATTTTGGTTATTTGTTCTTCAGTTTGAGTTTAAAAGCTGATATCCCACAATTCCATTGGAGTGGGCGGGATTACATAATTATGTATGTAAATTTTATGTTAATCATTGTACAGATTTGTACCTATTTTTCATGGGCCTTTGCCCAGACTTTTGATGTTTCCAGGTTGAGAGGTATGGTCTGAAGCTGTGTGATTTCTGTGTTCATCAAGACGTGATGATGAAAATGTTCTGACTTCCATGACTTCAAAATCAGCTTTCCTGTTTTCATGCTTTTCAATTGTTTGTCTAGGAGCTCATGACAAAGCATCAGCAAGGTATAAATATTTGTCTTTTATACAGACAATATTGAAATTGTATTTTTGCAATTTTAACCTCATGTGTTGCAAGCATGCTGGGGCTGTATGTATTGGCTTTCTCAAAATTGTCACTAGAGGTTGGTGAGCAGTCCCTTTTTGGACAAGTCTTCCATAAATATAATCACAGAATTTTGAACATGTGAACACTACTGCCAAAATCTCTTCCTCTATTTGCACATACTGCATCTCAGTTTGGGTTAAAGTTCTGGATGCATAGGCTCTGGTATACCTTCTTGAAGACATACTTCACCAAGACCATACTTTGAATTATCACGTGAAAGGGTTACAGGTTTGTGAACATCATAATATCTCAGTGTGAATGGACGGGCAATTTTTTTCTTTAGAATATCAAATGCTCTTTGGTGTTGTTCTAACCAGGACCAGTTTGCATTTTTGAGTGTCACCTCATGTAAGGGTACTGAAAGCTTACTCAAGTATGGGATGAACTTTCTTAAGTAGTTGACCATACCAAAAAAATGCTGTAAAGATGTGACATTTTCTGGAACTGGCATCTCAAGAATAGCCATTTCCTTAGATGGATCTGGTTGTAAGCCAAAACTGGTAAACAAATGACCCACATAAGTAACTTATCTTAGTTTGAATTTATATTTCTGAGGATTCAGTTTAAGACTGACTTCACATGCATGGTCTAGAACTTTCCTGAGGTTTCTATCAAGTTTGTCTTCACCATTACCACCTACATTAATAGGTTCATAGGTTCATAGGTTCATACTAGGCTATCTGCCCGAGGGCATTTATAAGCCTAGCCCATAGTTTTGTGGCTTAAGCCACCCCTTTTGTATGGGGAACTATACCCATTATTTTGCTGTGCCTCTGTCTAGCAGTGACACTGAGGTAATCCCTGGAGTATATCTGCAATCTCCCATCCATTGGTCAAGATTTCTCTTGAACAAGGCCAGCGAGGTGCTCTGCCTCACATATACCGGGATTTTTTTCCACAGCATAGGGAGTCTTTGGGTGATGAATCTATCCCTCCAGCACGTCCTATTTATAGCCGTGTCGAGGTTTAAGTCTCCCGCCCTTGTGGCTCTGACGGATCTAGATTTTTTGAGGTGAAGCATATTCATCAACTCTGGGTTTGACATGGCCTTGTATGTCAGGCAGAGGTCACCTCTGAGCAAGCGGTAAGCGACTGAATAGAGCTGGAGTTCTTTCAGTCGGGCAGCATAGGACAGATTTTTGAGACCCTTTATCCTTTTGGTGAGGAACTTTTGTGGCCTCTCTAGCTGCTGCAAGTGTCGGGTCAGATACATTCCGAATGGGGCATTGTACTCAATCATTGGTCTGATGAGTGATGAGTATAGGGAGACTATGACCTCCCTTGATCTAGATGTGAATCCCTTCATGATGAGGTGGGCAATGTAGAAGGTCTTCCTAACTACTTTAGCTACATGGGTGTCGAATGACAGGCTACTGTCAACCTGGGTCCCCAGGTCCCTGATAACTTTTTCTGTGCTCAGAGGATTACCACCTATATGGTAGCTAGGGGTAACCTTGTTTTCGAAGGGTATGACTATGCATTTTTTGGCATTTAACTTTAGGCCATGGCTCTGGCACCAGTCATCCGTTTCTGTGAGACCCTTCTGAAGGATATCTGTGTCAGATGTGTTTTCGACTCGGCACCCAGTTTGCAGTCATCTGCAAACTTTGTCAGCCATAACCCTCCTGTGTTTGCTTGTACTTGGAAAAGTAGATGCCAAACAAGAGTGGGCCCAGGACTGAGCCCTGTGGGACACCACTTGTGACAGGCTTTGAGTCTGACATGGCGCCAGCAACTCTGACCCTGTGGGTTCTGTCACTCAGCCAGGCCCCTTTGAGGACTTCT